>NW_026623433.1:333429-346489 GCF_030028575.1 Malurus melanocephalus
TTGTTCTATCAGAAACCGAGGTGTTGTTTTACACTGCACGAGACCATGAGTCATTAAAACTGTGCTGTCCCATGGCCAAGGAATGGTTTACATTGGCCTGTGTTCTTCATCACTCTGTTGGTTGGCTTTTCTTTGAGCTTGTTTCCACAGCATTTGAGTGCCCTGAAAGTACTGGTGGATTCATTCTCCCAGCATCTACACATCAGGCAACTTTATCCTTTTCTTTATATGTGGGGAATTGGAAGCAAATATGAAGGATGAGATTTGTCTAGGGAAATAAGAGCGATTTTCACGGCAGCATTCCAAGTGTAACCAGATGTCTTGTGTCATAGTCCTTCCCTGCAGGATCTCTGATCATCTAAATAGAGCATTTTCCCTTGTCTCATGACAAGCCAAGGACAGGTTCACCAGCTGGACCAAATAAAATCACAGCCAAAGCCTGCATCCTTCTGCTCTAAGGAGTTATGAAAACACTTAAGGCTCATGGTAACAGTGTTGGATGCAGACCYACCATAGAAAATTAGGGAATAGAAGACTAGGGAATGAGCCTGGCATGAGYATTTTATGCTTGTTATAGAAACCATCTTGCCTAAATCGATGTCACTCCTTCTTTCTGTTCCTAAGTCAATACCAGCCTTGTCCTCAGTTCCTGTCCATCAGGAATATCAGGCCTATCCTGCTTTTCTTCCTCAGCTCTGTTTGATTTCTATCAGTCAAAGTATGGTTTTCCTAAAAGCGCTGGAAAACATTGGGTGGGCACAGSTTGATTGAGGTTTGGTGGACAGGTCAGTTGGTATCAGTACATTTGARCTGAAAAGGAAATAAGAGAGCCAATTCCATGGTAACTGACCCAGCACTGTGCTGTAACTGTGTTTCTAAACAAATATCCACAGGCAGGGCTACCCAGGCTGATGGAACAGCCACCAGCCACCTCCTGCCATGGACACAAACACAAAGCACACGACTGAACCCCAGCTGAGCCTTCTCATCCCATTGTCCCAGCACCCTCCTACCAAGAATGGCAGCACATTCAGAGTCAAGGCATGCACCATGAAGGGATCCACTGGCCCCGTGCAGATGGCCTTGGGCTGCTCTGGCTGGTGATTCCGGGCTGAGACAGCATCTTTAGAAAACCATCCACAAATCCTTCATGTGATGGCACCTGAAACAGGGAATGCACACGTCTGCTGAGATGTGCCACTGCAACATCAAAGTTTTACATCTAATTTGTATGCATTCGGCTCTAGCATCTAAGTGCTGATTTAATAAGATTGTTTGGCATTTTATTTGTAATGTGCCAACTTCTACTCATTATTTTGCTTTGTAGTGCATTTAATTGTTTTGGTTTTTTTGGGGTTTTTTTTTCAAAAGTGCATTACTAGGCTGGCACCCACTGGGGACAAGCACCCTTTGTGCAGGATGTTGAACCCCTGTGCAATAAAAATGGTCCCTCTAACCAAGATTTTACGCTCTAATGCTATTCCTGTTATTAATAACATTCTCTAAAATTATTCTCTGTTCACACAGATGATGAAGCCCCTTTTCTCCCCTGTCACCTCCTGGGCAGAAGTCAGAGGGAATACTGTTACCCTCCACACACCTTGGGAAAGCTGCCTGCCTACTTTATACTGGGTGGTTTGCATAGTGCARTGAGGGGGCTGGAATGAGCACCACTAATACTCGTTTTCCTCCCTATATTCTCCCATAATTACATCATTATGTTTGTTTCTTTAAAACCACTAAAATACAAACCAGCCTCAGCCTAGAAATGTTCATGCTGGGACAGACAAAAGAAGAATTTTAATGACACTGGGAATGAGYTGCATAAATTATCATTAAAAAAACAATCAACCATGCAAAGCTTGGGAAATCACTTAAACCCAGCACTAGGAGAGAGATGGGGGAGTGGTGTGGAGTGAAGAAACTCGGATGGAGCTGGGTGCCGAGTGCCAAAAAGMCAGGGAACAGCAGGGGGAGGTATCMGGCCAGGAAAAYCAAGGATAAACCGCTAACCAGGGGAAATTCCTGCCTTGTGCTTCCAGACAAGGGAATCGCTAAGGTCCCTTTGGGTCTGCACGGTTCCACTGTGGGACAGTGGGCCCCAAAGGGAATTGTACATGAATTGTACATGTACGTGCACATCTGTGAGATCTTGGAAGGACATGGGTACTGGAGGGACAGGGGAGTGCTGAACCCTGGGGGTGTATTGCTGAGTGCTGCTGACCTCTCTTACCCAGGGGAGGAAGGCAAGGATGCTACRTGAATACTGGGAAGAGGCATGGGTGCTCTCAAGAACCAGAGGTTCCAAAGAACACATCTGGAAAACAGCATCTGGAAACAGTCACAAGCTGCAGTGAGACACAGTTGTTTAATTGTTCTGGGTTCATATCCTTTGGCACTGTGAAGTTGTCCATGGCCATTCAATCTCTTCAGCACAGATCCCAGCACACCAGCCCTCGGTGCTCCTTGTCACATGGAAGATTTGTGACAGCACAGAAGCATCAGCTTCACCTTCAGCCCTGCCTCAATGWTGTCCAGCACAAGGAAACAACCATGGCAGATTCACTGTTACAGCAAGAGGAACAAAATGAAAAGGAAAAACCCTTACATACTGAAAGAGCCTAGAACAACACTCKAACAGAATCATGGAATATGAGCTGGAAATGACCCACAAAGATAATCAAATTGAACCCTTGGCCCTTCACAGGACATCCCTAAGAATCAGAGAATTAATCTGTGAGAAGAGAGAAAGGTTCTGTCATAATTTATCTCACCACCAGACACAAATGAAGATTTCATTCCCAGCATCAATCCATTCTTTCATGAGAAATCCATCAAGAAATCCATTTCCAGCAGCTGTGTGTCTARCTCCTCTTGTGAGATATGCTGGAAGAGGAAAGGAAAGTACTCAGGACAGCCTTCTATTTCATCATTATACTCTCACTATCTCGTGCTCTCCTGCCGATACAGAACAGATGAATTTTTCATGGAAGATGCTCCTTTTTGTTTCCCTGTTTCTTTACCAACACCTTTGCTGCTGGCAGTGAAGGAGTTAAGCAGACTGTACTGTGCATTTTACCCACAGTACAAAGGGAGAGAGCTAAGGAATCTTGCTGATTATCCCAGGGCTGAACTTTAAAAGCTTTTAAAGCTGAACTTCCTCTGGAATCGTTTGCATCTTCCCYTGCAGCATYCAGCAATGCCTCTGRGGTCAGTGTCTTGACCCAGGGTGGATGGGATTAGAGCAGGAGAGAGGCTTTGCCTACWCTCAGTTGCCTGCTTCGGAGTGGGACAGTGCTCCCTGGGCTAACAGGAAACAGAGAAATTTGAGAAAAAGTGGAACAAAAATAATAGAAACCAAACGAGAATGTTGAGGAGTTCTGGGGTAAAGTGGAAACATGAAAGTACGTGGGATAAAAAAGGACAGAGTGCACTCAYACAGCAGTGGTTCTGGGGGTGTGARTRAGATGTAWGGAAAATGCAAAGGAATGAGAGCAAAATCACTAAACCAGGACCAAATTCCAAAGGATATATCTAAGAGTTCAGCTCATGCTGCAATAAATAGCCAGATGGCTGCGTATCCCAGAGAGACGCTGCTGGGAAAGGAAATGGAGAGGGAAAGAGGGGGCGAGCAGGGTCACCTACACATGACTCTTCCATTCCCAGTGAAAGAGGAAAAGGAAATGTAGATTAAGAGGGGTCTTCATGGCCCCAGCTCTGGCTGAGCCAGCACAGGAGGCAGAAGAAGTCAAAGAATGTCTTTGAACCTCTTGTGCTCACATATTTTTCTTGCCCTCTTCCTTCTCATCCTCCCCAACCATTCAAGCACCCTCTTCCCTGCACACCAGCCATTCCTTCATTCCTGGCAGTCCCTCTGCAACTTTTCAGAGGCCCAGAGCAAGGGCTGTTTTCTGGCACCCTGAGCTGTGTGTTGGGGCTCATGTCCTTCTTTTGGAGCTCCTGAGCTGAGTTTGTCTCAGGTCACGCAGGGGAAGCAGTGAGACAAGGCTGTATTCTTACAAAAAGTGCTCTCAGCCATCCCCAAAGATCYTCAGGATCCCCCAGACTCGTCTTGCACAGGAAAACAAGAAAAAGTAGTTACTCTAGTAATACAGAAATGCAGGCTGGAGTTCCTACACCAGGACGGTTACAGAAAATAAAGTAAATTTCAGTTTATATCAGTTAGCTCAAAAGCAGGACATCTTCTTGTAGTTGTCTCAGAAGTCAGTGTGTGATCTTGCATAAGTCATTCACTCAGCCTCTGTCTCAGTTTCCTCAGCTTTGAAACAGGGAACAATGCTGAACTTGCTTCGTACAGGACCCCAAGATTTTGTGTTGAAAACAGGAAAACAGTTTAAAGAAGCATTATTGAGTGAATTGGGTGCTATTAGTGTCTTCTCTAAACAGGATTTTTAAAGCTTTGGTCGTTCAAGTAGTTGTGAAGGTAAGAAACATAAGTGAAGATCAAAGAAGAGGTTTGTTGTTTGGGGTTTTACTGGGCTCCTTTTCTGGCTYGAGCTGTAGTGTTCCCCAGTGGATATGGATTATTTTATCCCATTCAGCTAGGAGGTATCAAAGACAAGCTGACACTGAAGGCAGAGAGATGAGAGAGTGTTCTTGATGCATCATTTAGTGGTTCACAGACAGACCTGACCCACAGGGTGAAGGGCAACAACAGGAAAGGCAAAACCTGGTGCCTCAATCAACTAGCAAAACAAAAGCAAATAAAACAGAAAAACCCCACAATTTTGTTCTGTTCTGCTTTGATAAAACTTCTTTTCATTGAATAGTACTGTATTACCTGTACTCAATTGTACCTGTACAATTGTACAATTGAGTCTTCAATTAAAATTAAATTACTCTGGGAAACGAGGGAGTTCAKTTACACAGAAAGAGCCTGTCTAAAAGGCAGAAAAAGTTTGGACATTAAATCAACATTAACCAGGTTCTTTTACTTTTCTCTGCAGCTGGAAAGAGTCTCACGTGGAATAAATCCAGAAAGCTGAGCGCCATGTACAGTGTGGATTCCAAGCACTCCTGGAAAGGCAGCTCAGAATGTGCAGCCTGACGTCTCCTCTCTGCCCCACCACTGAACTGCCACACTGCAAGGGGACTGGAGCAGCCCACAGAATGGAAAATAGCAGGAGCAGTATGGGATTATCACTGGGAGAGCAAGTGGGATTCCTGGAGAAAACGGTACCAGAAGCCCTGACTCAAGACCTGTTCCCATTCCAACTATAAAGGGCTGACAGTTTGTTCTGCCCAGGAATACAAAACTGTGAGAGATGTGATGTGTGAGCAAAGGCTCTCAAATGGAGGGAGACACAGAAACCAGGTTGCAGGCTGCACTCCCTCCAGCAATCTGGAAGGTTAATACAACAGGCTAATTTATCCAAGATTTTAAAATAGTAATATATTCAGAAAAGGAAAAACTAGACTGGCTTTGCTTTTTTCCCTCTTTCTTCTGTATGCCACCTACTTCTGGTTGAATAAGGAATGATTTCTTTTAAACTTTAAATTTTAGCATCACTGTTTGTAAATTATTTTCCCTTTTACACATCTGTCTTTAGAAGGAGATTAAAGTCTGCAGAGAGGAAGATGTTGGTAGTACATCCATCCCTGAGTGCCTGACTGACGGGGTGCAGCACTTTGACAAGTCAGCATTTKTAGGGCTGCTTGCTTTCATCCTTGTGTTCAATCTGGTTTAGAACCTGCTGACAAAGCAGGGGAATGAAGAGACYGGGGTGGAGGGGCTGGCTCAAGCAGGAGGGAGACAAAAGACTGCCACAGCACCTTGCTAAAGGATCCCTTTTACACTGAGACTGCTAAKAATGCTGCAGATGCTTTTCCCATCCCTTCCACCCCGTGAGCAAGAGCTGAATATTAAAAGAATGGCTCCATAGATAAAATAGAAAACCAAATCCGCAAATTTTATAGAACATCTTTAGTAAGTCACTGTGCAGTAATTTATCTGTAAAAAAACCAATTTGCTTTTCCACCTTGCCCTTTGAGGCTGTGTTTCTCTGGTGCCTCACCTAGCATCTCCCCACAGGGATTCCCATGTCTCTGAACATGCCCACGGTGGGGAAATCAATGGCTGAATCCTGGGATGAGCCTTGACCATGACTCTCATTGCCCCTCAAATCACTCCTGGTACCTGGAGGCCTGTTTCAYTGAGTGGCTCAGATTCCAGAGCCCTGCAGCAATAGAAATTGAAACACACTGTCCAGAAAGATTTAATAAAATAGTTTTTCAGCCACAAAGATGGGCAGTGAGCCATTTCCCTTTGTGTCTGCCTAGCAGCATTCCTTGGCTGACAGGCAATCAGAGTCCAGGAAAGCCAGAGCCCAGGAGAGAGAAAAATTCTCCAGAGTGGAAACAATTGCAGCACAGAAAACATTTGCATTTCTGGGCTGTTGCAGTAACTGAGACAAATGCATGTCTCTACCTGCCACAGCATTTGAAATATGTCTTACTACAGAACAGCCCAAAGTAAGCAGGCTTTYCAGTGGAATTTGCCCTAACTTCCTCCCCAGTCCTGCTTTTGAAGCCAGAAATCCCTACCTGCACTATCTTTGGTGGAGTTTTCCTTGACTCACTTAATGACGTGTGGGGTATTTTTATTATCATCATCTGCACTGCAGGAGTGTCTCAGATCCCAGCCATAGCCAAGCAGTACCAGTTGTTGTGCAGAAAAACAGCAACAGGCTTTCCCCCAGCAATTTTCTCTCATCAGACTTGCTGAATCCTCCTTGTGTCCTGTACACCTATACACAGCTAGTTCCTGCAAGTGGAAAGGGATTCACACTCACAGACATCTTCACTCTTTGGAAATAAAGCTAGTTCATACAAATAAATAATAAAATAATTAAATAAAACCAGAATAATATAGCCAGTTCATGCGAAATTAACTCCCCGAAACTATCAAACTGGAAAACATACTCAGATATTTGCTCATTAAAAACAGGAAAAGGCCTAAGTCCATTAAAACAGGTGAAAACTTACTAGAGGATAATGTCAGTTAATTGGAAGGAGCCTTTCAGACAGTCTTGCATGCTTCTTAAAAATTGTCTTACTTGGATGACACAATTCAGGCCTAAACTGGACAGTGCACAGCACAGTGATGAAAAACCAAAAAGCCCAACAAAAAAAAAACCCAAATAAATTCCCCAAAGTGTGCTTTCATCTAGGGCTCTCAGATACATGTGATTTTGCTGCTGTTGTTGCTGTTGTTTTTCCTTCCAGGAGATTTTATCCAAGCAGAACTGAAGACCCCAATCACTGCTCTGGGTTTCTGGGTATTCTGCAGCAGCTCTGATCAGGCAGTTCTGTGTCCAGGGCTCCTGAAAGTATCCATTGGGTATGTAAAGCTCATCCCTACAGCACCTGCAGAGCAACACCAAGGCCTGCAGGAGCTTAGGAGGCATTAAAGATGCAGATCACAGTCCATGCAGAGTGACTCATGGTACTGGGGATGTGCTGCACAGAATACCTGAGCACAAACGTGAGCATCTGCACCTCTCTGCAAGGCAAACACTGAACCTGGGACCAGGACCTGGGCAAAGGCTGTAAATACACAAAGCAACACCTACGGTGGGCAGCACCTGACACACTCCATTGTAGGGCTCCAGCTCTGTCTTGAGGTTGGGTTAGACAGTTCAGGAATTTAGGAGTATGCTGCAGGGATCCATCCCACCCTTTGGCAACTTGTTTGATTCTCTCCTACCTTGATCCGTGTTTGAGCAGCCCCTCCAGCACAATTCACCAGGAGCTGTGGGCACTGACCCCCCCACAGATCACACCTTTGCCAGCCCCACTGCCCGGATTCCCCAGCTGAGGGGATGTTTTAAAGCATCTGTATTCACATCTTGCCCAAACTTCCCCTCTCTGATGGGTCAGCAGCCTGAAGAGCTGCTACTTAACCACATCAGTGATAATTTCCTAGAGACAGACTTTAATTTTAATGAAGTCAGTCGTTTTTGCTTGGCACAAGATTCACAGAGCTTGTTTTGTGTTTTCTACTTCCTCTGTGCAAAATCTTCACACAAACACTCCCAGTCAGTGGGCTCATCTCTGGGATGGAGTCAAGTACTGAACTTCAAGGTACAGAAACAAACCTTAAAAGGCACTTTGTGCTCCTTCACGGGAAGCAACATGAGGACAAAAGTCTATCTCTTCCTCCTCTCTCATCAGTAAAAAGTTTATTCCTCAATATAAGAAAGACTAAGAGTGGCAAGAAGGAGCAAAGGGAAGAGAGATCTCCCTGAAATGAGTAAAGAAATTCCAGTAATTGAACAGCTCATATTTTGACACACTGAATTATTGAATTTTCAGAACTGATGAAATACCTCTCTAGRCATAGCACTGCAGCCTGAGTGCCAGGATAAGTACCAGAGGTTAGGCAGCCTGATTTTCCACACAGATACACTGTCCATGGGCTCAGGCAAGCCTACAGTTGCTGCTGGTGGAGAAAATATTTAGGAAAAAGCCTCAGAAGGAAAAGGTGGCTSTGAAGGTAATGCATGCTCTTCAATAACCTTGGCTAAATCATTAAATTAGAGACGRTACCTCAATATTCCTGCAAGCTCTTCCATTTCCTACTGATTTTACTGAAAGCTCAGGAACCTCCTCCCACACCRTTCTCTCCTCCAGTTTCTGCAACCTGCTTCATTTCCAGCTCTYTTCTGTTCCAACAGGAACTGATGGGAACCACTCCCACAAGCCCAATTTGGCACAGTGCATCACTACYTAAGTATATAGTTGGCTTTTCACTTTCTACCTGAAATGTGCCATGGATCCAACTAGACTGCAAATTTAATATTTCACAATGAAGCTAAATTATTTTTACCCTCCAAATAGCTGGGAGCATTGCTGTTAATAACTAATAATCGTTCCTTGCATGTATGTAGCATCTCTCATTCAGAAGTCTCAAAGCACTTAATAAGCAACAATTAATTAACCCTGTAACATCTCATTGCTGTAATTAAATCATCTATATAAGGAGTAATTGCACCACTGGTGATTCTGGTTCCAGTAATTTCATCAAAGTGCAGCAGATATGTCACAGCTGTTGTAGTGCAATGCAACAAATGGTGGCAGCCTAAGAATGTTCCTGAAAAGTTCTGTATTAGGCCCTGGAGAGGGATTAAGGAAAGGGGAGTGTATATAGGTAACTCATAATATTACAGGGCAATGTAGTTTAATACTTCTCTTTTATGGTTCCATTAATCACCAGTATAATTCTGCTCATCACATTAGGTAAAAAGTGCACTGTAGGATTGCCACAGGAGCCTTGATCTCCAATTTACCCAGAAAGAGTCAAGCAATGGCTTCCAGCCTCTGAGACAAAGTTTATGGATCAGTTAGACAAGATTTCCTGAAGAAGGCAAATGAGTGTGTGTGTCCAGGTGATGCTTAAAACACTTTTGAGACTTTCAGGCTAACAAAGGAAGAGCAGGAAGTGCTAATATCTTGGACTCCAGGATATTATATTTGCATTCAAGGAACAGCAGCCATTGTCTCACAACCCCTTAATGTCTAAATGTTTATGGGATACTCTCAAAAGGCCACATTGGGAATAATTTATGTTTCATTATCACTTTGGATGAAGCTGTCTCCCATCCCTTCTTTTTCTAGTTCTGCATTAGTTTCTTTCCTACCYTTTTGTACCTCCTTTTCAGTAATAGCTGTCCTATCTTCATGTACAATTATGATATTTTAGTCCAAGACAAAGGGAAAGGGAATTTATTCCTTTAGAGAGCTTTCCTCTGCACACAATACTTTAAGGCATCTGCCCAGATTTATGTAATCTGACAGTTTGATGGAAAAATAGTAATAATAATAATGGCAAGACTTGCCCATTTTTTTCCAGCAGCTCTCAAAGCATTGCAGTGTTCTTCATCAATATYAATTAAGTCTTACACCATTTGCAGTGTTTTTGTAAATAAGAAATCTTAAGCACACAGTGTTTAAAAGGACTTACAGGAATAAGTAACATATTGAGGAACMGAGTCCAAATATCCAGACAATTGTGGCATAATTTCTCCTTATTCCTCTCCATAATAGAATTGTGTTTCTGGTGTGCTGATTTATAAGAAGCAGCTGTACTTCATGCCCTGTTGCTCTTCTTTTCCTTCCAAGCCCACAGAGCATCAGACTGTATCAATCCTCAACACTGCACTCCAAAGCAGCGCTTGAAATGCTGAACCTTGCAGTGTCATTCCCGAGGTTTCACAGGATGCTGGACCACACAGAGACTGAGTTATCTGCTATTGTCAGGCAAAAATCACACAACAATAAGGGACTAAAATCGTACCTGGTATAACTTACCAGCATTTTACTGAAGGCAGAAAGTCCAGACAAACTTAAAGCAATCAAAGCTGTGGTAGCAAGACTTGAAGGAAGCCTTTAGCATGCATAAACCCATCAAGATCTGTAGTTTAAGCATGATAAAAAGAGAAATATCTTCCTTCAACGATCATGCCAAACTTTGTAAGAGACCCAAAACAAGACTGGAGTCAGATTTTCCCCACACACTCACTCTATTGCCTAAACAAAGGAGAATCAGGTTATTTCCATTGAAGCTCTGTCTTGTGCTGTACAAAAAGCAGAGTTCTGGAAGTGCTTGGACCTGAAGGGCAATGGTGCCTGAGAGACAATGTGGCAGCCAGTCAGCAATAAAAGTGTTAACCAAAGTCTGGGTTGTATTGTCCCAAATTGGTGCAAAAGCAGCAGGAAAGAACTGACTTCTGGGCTCAAAAGGCTGAGGATGCCCCAGCTGTGGGAGGCAACCACCCCTTGAAACTCTCAGCTTTTTTATACCCCAATTCCTCCTGAACAGGAAACTAATGAGTGGTATAAAAAGTGCTGTTAATAAAAGGCTTCTAAAATGCCAAACCTTCTCCATGCTCAGGCTCAAGTCAGCAGTTGTGCAGGGCTTGGTTCAGGCTCACACCAGCCCACAGCCCCTGGCAGCAGCAGTCAGTTATTTGGGAAGAGGTTCAGTCCGTATTTAACCCACTGCTAAGAGAAGTCTGCATCTTGTTTAAATTTCTCAGACAGCTTGCTCCTGCTTAGAAACATTTGACATGACAGAGCTCTGTCAAACAGCTCAAAGGTTGTGGTTTCTGTCTAGTGAACCCAAGCCAGTGTTAAAAACGTGCAAGAAGAACTCCAGCCTGGTGAAATCAAAGAAAATGCAATTATTCTACCTCAATAAAAGTAATGCTGTTCAGAAACAGGCCCCAAATTCTCATTTCYCAACAGAACTCCTATCTCACAAGGCCTGCCTTACAGAAAGCTGTGTCTTTGACTCTTGCAAATTAAGAGACACTGCTTATGTTTGCCATTAAGACCTGTATGGTGCATTTAAAATAAACCCACCAACCAACCAGAAAACAAACAAAACCCCCCCACAAACAAAAACAAACACACAAACATACATGCTGGAGGAGCACAACGTTCTATGTTACAGAACTGAAGTTTTCAGTATTCATTTCTGCCTTGATACAAATGAGGCAAACAAATCCCATCCAAATCAAAATCCATTTCCTTRCTGTTATGGTACATGGGACAGAGAAATTCACCAAAACTAGGAAAAATAAAGRAGAAAAGGATACCAAGTCACTGCATGTTGGTCACATCTCCCAGGCTCCTAGTTGCTGAATAATCAAGCAACAGAATCTACTTGTTATTGCRAAGTTTCTTAATGTCCTCAGATGAAATAATTTCACCCCTACAAACTGCCTTTTATATGAAACCTTTGATATGAGAATCTCYTTATTTCATGTGAAGTACCTGATGCTGAGGAGTGACTGAGAGCTGTCAGCAAGCCCTGCCATTACCCAGGCTGCATCCTGCACCTCCACACCTCACTGGGAATTACAGTTTGAAAAATGAAAAATCTAAAAGAACTCCAGCAAGGAAGGTGGGTAACAGTTCTGCAGTGTTTGTTCTCATAACAGTTAAAAAAGGTTTCTTCAGTCCTCCATGGCTGGCTGTAGAGAAGACCAGATATTAAATTAAACACAGCATGGGACATCCTTCTCTTGTTTTTTTTCCAAATCTGTGCACAGTATGGAGAACTTGCTTCACAAGGAATGCTCTTGTTTAAATGGCTTGATAAATTGGATTCCTTTGATGCTGTTTGCTCTTGCCTTCCTTAATCTCTCCTAATCATAATGATTTTTTTTTGTCTGCAAKGCATCTGACCTACTTCCACATTCCCCCCATCTTGCTGTTCTTTTCTATCTATATTCTCAGTGAACTATCTGTATTTTTCTCCCTTTAACATTAGATTTATTCCAAAAAATTAGGAACATCAGGCAAATGAGGAGTGGTTTTTATTCTCACCAGCCAGTGAATGCTGGAAGCCACATGCTCAGATTTTTCCCCTTTAACCAGTGCAAGCATCAACCTTTATCAGTTCCAAGATACTGTGAGTCTACATGGAATTTGTTGRACTATTTGAACCACAGGGCTCTGACAGAGACCTGCAAAATGAAAGCAAATGCAATTTCTAATCACTCCAGCAAAAAATGAATTTGGCAATTAAAGAAGCAACTTTGACACAGGGACAGAAGGAAAATAACTGGCTTTAAACAGTGGCAGGTGCATCACTTCAGATAAATTATACACCATCCATCCCGAATGCTGCCTAAAGCAGAAGGATAGCCCAGGGATTAGGGTTTTAATAGAGAATTTAGAATTAGGGATTACAGACCCTGCTCCACTCCAGCCGGCCTCTGCAGCTTTGGCCATTTACAAAACAGGGTTAACAGGGTTAACAATTTTCCTCCTCTCTCAGCAATATTAAGAGACCAGAAATGCAAAATCTTTTCAGGCTGTTAAGGCCTAAATACAACCAAAAGTAATTAATTTTTGGATGGGATCTGCTATAGTTTTGCACAGACCTAAAGAGGCTCTGACCTTAGCAAGGAAACATTTCGACTCATATGTAAATTCTGGCATAATCCAGAAGAGAAGAGCAAAGCCTGTTTACATCCCCATCTCAGCAGTCAGATTAGTTTCTACTTGATCCCAGAATGGTTTGGGTTGGAAA
>NW_026623433.1:346745-355545 GCF_030028575.1 Malurus melanocephalus
TCCAGGACAGGTAGGTGCTGATGAGGACCAAAGTGSCCTCAGTGCAACTGAAAACAGCGTTTTAGCCCAAATATCGCTTTGTCCCTTTTTGACACAGAATATAGCAATAAAATAGGAGAGGGACTCAGTCTGAAGAAAGCAGTGACARAATAACACTGAAGACCTTGGGACACTTACTATTTCTGTTCTGACCTTAATTATTTTCCATTTTYTGCCACCTCCACTCTTCCCTGGAGATCAGGAGAGGTAATAGAAAAGCAGCTTTTACATCCAGAAAGTAATTTCTTTCATCCTTCTGGCAAACTCCACTAGGAAACCATTTGCAGAGGTCTCACMTCCAGATTGAAATTTGAGAGCCAGCCCTGCTGCAGACTCTGCACCCTTCTGTACCAGTGATGTCCCAGTCTTCACTCCATGTTTTGAATGTCTTGTGATTGAATAAGTGAGTGTTCTATCTGCCTTGGGAACGTGGCTATGTGGCTATGTATGTAAAAGACATACCTGTTTTTTGGGATATCCTTCCAGCTGAGTTCACCAGTAGCCAGGCAGCTCCACTGCTGGTGAGGCTTGTGCTGTGACTACAAGGCAGTGAAGGATGATCAGATAACTGGAAATGCGTTTGTTATCACCAGGCAAAGTGTAGTCGCTCTGTGCTGAAACTAATACTGGAAGATTTGGGAAAAGCAGTACAGAGTCCTTGAAAAAACTTGGGAAAAAAATAATAATCAAGAGTTCTAATTCCCATTGTGTGTGTCAATGTTTCCTAACTAATTGGTTCAGAAGCAGTGCTTGGTTTGCTGGAGCATTGGAGAGAGGAGAACCTGGGCCCGTGTTCAGGGAACAAAATGTTTAGAGCCAAGTGAGGAAAGACAAAAGGGCAACAGAAATCAAAGGGGGTTGTATCTGATCCAAGAACACAAGGCAGTTGGAAAACAGCTTCCAAAGTAAATTGCAAGAAATGGCAGGTACCACTGTAGCCAGAGAGCTGAGAAACGAAGGTATTTCCTGAGCAATAAAGCAACTAGCATTACATAAAAGATGAACCTAATTAAAAGGGACAACCATCCCCATTCCAGGCCTCCACCACCTTTAATACTTTGTGACAAACCAACAAGACACCCTAACACCCCAGCATCCAAGGGGCTCTCATTTCACCACAGAATCTGTGAAGTAATTTTCATGGATGCCAAGCCAAAGCACAGTGAGGATACGTGACCACAYTCACACAGTTTGTCTCTGGCAATCCTCAGCTGAATCTGGACCTCCCACAGTTCAGGCTCTCACTGCTGGACTCCCTTTTAACACACCACCCCCTCAAGACATGCATACCTACCAAAAGGAGTGCAACACTGGGCTCAACTTATTTTTGTTACTAGAAGCCCAGTGAATGAGCTTCGCTGAGAAAGTACAGAATTTTACATAATTTTCCCTCCTGTCCTCAGTACCTTAKATCAAGTAAATTTGCAGAGTGTAAACCCCACGATATCACACACTGCACCATTCTGACTAACAGTGTTTGCYCTCTTGTCAGACACCTGACAGAGCCACAAGAGCTTCTTCATCCAAGAGCCTTCTGCTCACACCGAGCATTCAATGCATTAATTACAGGTCTCGTTCCCACTGGCTATCTTGCACTTGTCAGARGAACTGTGCAAAACTAGCCTATAAATGAGAAAAAAAAACTCTCCTAGATTAAGCAGGCTTTAAAAAAATTAAAAAGCAGCTCTTGAATGGAGTATATATGTCTAATAGCTAATTATGCTGCTAAGTCATAGAATCTGATGATAAAAAAAATTAGCTATCCCCAGAAGACACACAATCTAATAAGAGTTCATTGCAAATCTAGCTCCTAAATCTGCTGCCCACTGAGCTAATGAGGAATGATTCACTCAGTCCCAGACATGTTTTTAATTTCACTCAGTGTTGTGTGAGGCTGCTCCAGAGAACACAACTTGGGAGGATATTCAGCACAAACCAGCCAGCCAACAGGAGCTCCCTGGCCAATTCCTTCAGGGCCGGGAGATAAGGAAGAAAATAGGACCATAGTGAAGRCTGGGGTGCAACAATTGCCAGTAGGATTTCAGGCTTAATTTTTGGTTTGATATCACTGTGGAGAAGCACTTCRGTTTATGTTCAGCCCATTTACAGAACAGAAAGAGATCCTGAAGACTTTGCTGCTTGTTAGCAAATCTTCTCTCAGGGCAATCCTCATCCTTATCCCCTGGTAGGTATTTTTATTTATTAGTGCCACTGAATTATAGAATTCCAAAATGGTTTGTGTTGAAAGGGACCTTAAAACCCATCTCATTTCACCCTCTGCCATGGGCAGGGACACCTTCCACTGTCCCAGGTCACTCCAAGCCCYGTCCAACCTGGCCTTGGACTCTTCCAGGGATGGGGCAGCCACAGCTTCTCTGGGCACCCTGTGCCAGGGCCTSMMCACCCTCACAGGGAAGAATTTTTTCCTAATTCCCTGCCTTCCTCCATCTTCAGGCCATTTCCCTGAGTTCTATCCCTGTATAACCTGCACGTGTCCTTTGAGAAGCAATACTTGGTGACCTTCCCTAATCTCTGAGCTGAGAACAAAGCTATTACCATATTACTTTCAAAAACTGATCAGCAGCTCCAGTGGTAGAGCACTTAGGCAACAGAACTCCCATCTACTAAATAAACTGGGATGTGCTTTCTCTTTTCTGACCTACATATTTAATCAACATGTATTTTCAAGGGGCTGGTAGCACATGGCTCTGCTCCAAGGACAGCTGGAGAGCTTCCATATCATAAATGAGCTCCAAAAAAATGCCACAGCTGATGAYGCAGCATTTTTAAACAAAATTGTAGGTACAATGTGCACTTCCTATTCACYTCCTAACGGAGGAGCCTGGGGGATAAAAAAGACTCACAACTCCAGAATGGGCATGTAAAGGACAATTTGGGAAGCTGTCCTTGGAAGGGATATTTCTTATGCTTTTCTTGTTTGCTGCCCACAGGCCCAAGTGCCTGGCCCAGCTGTCATTCTGGGATGCTCAGAGGGAGAGCAATCACATAAAAGCACTGCAGACTTGACCTAAGGCCAGTTTCTCTCCAGCGTAACTTCAATCAGCCAAGGAACCTTTTAGCAAAATTCCCTCCTTATTTCTCATACTTTCTCTATTCTATCCATTGCTCAAAGCCACCCTCAAATTCTCATTTCCCTCCAATGATTTTTTTTCCTCCAGGTTGTCCCTTCTGGCCCCAGAAGCCCTCTGGCTCTTTGTGATGTTGCCTCCCCCAATCTGGGATTCTTGACCAGTGCCCAAGGGGTGCAGGTGCCTCTGTTGGCTGCACACAGGTCTGGAACACTCAGTCTGCTGGTTCCAGTTCAGTTCCTGCAGAAGTCTTCTCCAGGGGAGCTTTACTCACCCTGAAATTGCTATGCCCTGTAGGGACAGAAAGCTGGAACATCTTACCTCAGCTGTTGCACTTGCCACATCTCTTGTGCTYAGTTCTTATCACCTTTTCTACTAACTCACAATTTAGTCTAGGCTGATGCTCAGGAGTTCTCCCTCTCCCATTCCAGACTTTCAGGATGGCTAATACCAACATCCAGAAGTCTGACACACACCAGCAATAATCATCGTTTTTTCCCAGCATTGTAGTCCTGGTATCTGCCCAGCTCTCCAGCTCACTATCASCCTGAAACTGCAGAGCTGTTAAATTCAGTGCTCATATCCTGAGCTTTTTATCTTCTCTCTTCTAACTCATTTATTCAGGTTAAACTTTGCAGTCTTAACCTTTTTTTAATCTACAGGTTGAGGTTTTTATACTCTACAATAAATGAAATAATGTCTATACAATCTAAAAGAATTGTGCATTGAGGTCCAGCCTGCCCTTAAAAATGTGTGATCTCTGGWTTTYACTGCAGCAAAATGACAAATTGACTCTCAGCAAAAGGCAGGCTGAAGTTTTAGATCATTACTAAGTAATTCAGAAGTTTTTGCTATAAATTCTGTGAAGGCAAGTACTGAGTTTTGTGCTGTTCTAAAGGCTTCAGCTTTATAGTTCTGTGTTAACCTTTGTGAGGCCCAAAGCCAGGTACGAGGAGCCTGGGAGGGCTGAGAGTAGGTGATACTCACTTTAAAAGACTCTTACATTTAGCTGCAAGATTATTAAATTTCTATAGTATCATTTATTTGCTCAAACAAATCACCACCCAGTATTTTAGGTTAACAAATGTAGTTAAAAAAAAAAAAGAAAGAAAATAACTGTTGGTTGAATGCTAGATTAATTAGTTTTGTTAAARTATGTACCCAAAACATCAGCAGCCTTCCAGAGCTTTTCTGTCATTGTGTAAAGGTCACACAACATGGGCAAGTTGCCACAAATATTTACACTTGTGAAGTAAGTTTGGTGAAAGATAAAATGAATAGTTGAGCTGAAATGAGTGCCCTGCCCATGAAAACTGCCCTGAAGCAGCAAAACTTGTGGTGAAAAATTACCCAGCAACTCATTTGCAAGAAGAGATTTCCCTTCCATCAGTTGATAACTGGGACACCCAAGCACTAGAAGATTTAAATACCTCTTCTAATAATAACTGAGTATATTTATAGATATTTGTAGATATTTTCATCCTCTGGATAAATATGCAACACCAATTCCTGTTTAGCACCAGTATCTTACGGCAGCAACTGCTGCTGATTGTAATTAGATAGTTGTTAGAAGTCAGAATCGACTTGGGCTTCCCCCAGCTCCGAGTTGAGTGTAGGAAAACAAAAATCTTGCTTAGTTGTAAGTCTATAAAGACAGGAATTCTCAGTTTGTRCATTTGATGTAAGTAACCACCCCGAACTTTTGGAGAGTTCCCAGCCAAATAAAAGAACTTGGTTCTCATTTGCTTTACTTRCTGTGACTGCTGGGAAGTTTTACCCACCACTGAAGTCCACAGTAGATTTGTTAATAAGAAAAAAAAAATGATACAAGCTTGAAAAATTATCCCTTCTCTTTCCTTAAATGTGGGAACAGTTCCCTGAAACAACAAGAGAGCAGTGAAAGAGCTGCCTCAGCATTCAAGTTCTAAGGTAGATGAAGATTTCACTGAAGATTTCACCAAAAGTTTCACTGATTTCCCCATGCTAATTAACCAACTCAAACACCACAGTGGAGGGGTGAACTCCAGTCAGAAAGGGATTACATGATGATCAGATGAAGTGTTCCAGTTCAGGAAARAAATAAATGGAAGATAAATCTGGGACACAGCAAAATAATGAAGTCTGGCCCCATCCCGCTTGCTCGTGAGCCCTCTTGACAATACAGACTTTTCCTTTGTTATGCATTTCATTAGTTCCTCCCCAAAATACAACTCTCTGGGATCTGGCTATGTCTAAAGTGCATGTGAGGAGAAAAAAGCATSCACAAGTTTCTATAAGCCAGAGTCTGCCAAGCATGTGCCTCGTGTGTGACATGCTCACAGCTGACAGCTCCGTCAGGCWTTCCTGGAGGCTCCTCAAATGCCATACGTCCATCCCAGCTCCAGAGAGCAGCTCTGCTTCTGCCCCCAGGAACCAGAGGCCATTTCTGGCACCTGCTCYGTGCAGCCCCTCACTTGCCCTCCTTTCCCTTGCCCTTCTTGCAGCAATGTAATTCAGTGGGTGTGACTGGGAAGGCAGAGCTCGGATCTCATCCCACGTCCAACCTTGACAGCCGTCACTTTGCTTTAAGCTCTCTCCATCTCAGCTGTTCACCTCCAGATTCCTTCCTGTGATGTTTTCAGGTCCCCATCTAAGTCATCCTGCAACTTCTTATAATTTTTCCAAACTAAAGAGCCTCTAGACTTCATCCMACTTGCTTGGGGTTACAGCAGTTCAACTTGAAGCCAAGCCATGTCCAACATTTGGATATAAGGAAATGCCACAATTGCCATCATTACAACTGGGTGTTACAGCTCCTACATCAGGGGTTAAGCCACTCTGTATTAGAGATGGAGAAATTCTAAGGCTAAAAATGCAAGATTCAGTGCACTTCTCACAGGATTTTTGTCCAGCTTGTGTAGCTAAACCTCAGGGCTGCTCCAATCTGCCACATCTACTCACTCCAGGCAATGGAGAGACAGGAATAGTAACAGGCAGCTCTGGCCACACGCAGTCATAAATATACAAATTATTACACAACAGAATTTGCATGAAATATGGTGGGGAGCAGMACTGAATCAGTCTCTGTGAGAACAAGGTAGGGGCTGGTCTACCCAGCATGTCTGATCTCCATCCCTCGGTGCCTTGGATATCYTTTTCCAGCAGCATTCCAAGGCTGTGCTGGGTTTCCCTCCGCCCAGTATCTTTACTAACTCAGTGGTGTACACGATGTTTCACACTCATGTTCTTTCTCAGCGTTTTCCTCGCAGGATGTGAGTAACACCAGTGYATCCTAATTCATACCTACTTCCCAAACCCAGGGGCAGCTCTCCAYAGAAAAAATATCCAAGTGTCAAGTTACTAAACAGAGGTTTTGAGCACCYGATTAGCAAGTCACAGAGGTGCACAAGTGCTAAACCTTGCAGGGCCCTGCTTCCCTAACTCCTCTCGATCTCTGCTTTCATTACCAGAGCAAGCTGTGCCAGTTCCCCACCCACGCCAGTGCCYGCAACTGCCTGGAGAACTGGTGGTGCAAACCCGTCCCACAGCAGCCAAGTCTGTCCCAGGTTATAGCAATGGAACTGCAAGTCTGCAACCCCCAAGAAAACTCGGCACAAGTGGTTCAAAGAGAGAAACTGTGAACAAGTTGTAACACATTCCCAYTTCCCCGTGCACCAAGGTCACCAGCTGGAACGTGCTCGCCCGAAGTTTGCCCTGGGAGAAACAGCCTGTGATTGACCCAGCGAGGCACTGGATTTCACAGATGAGGCATGGCAGGGTAGCTTCAGGAGCATTTGTGAGACTGTGAAGGGAGGATTAAAGAGCAAGCAGTTAAAAGRGCAGTTTTACTCTGTCCCAATCACAGCATCACATTTGCACACAACGAGAAGCCCARTAACTGGAAGAATTCCATCCGAGTCTGGGCACTTGTCTGGGTGAATTTGACCATCAAAGAGACAGGCTGATAGAGAAAGCAATATTCTGCTCTGCTTGTATTTATACCCAGCTGAACTTTACATATGCACGGTCCCAGAGACTGAGTGTACACTAAGAGTATTTTGTAAACATTAAGAGGTTCAAGGCTTTAAAAATCAATTTATTCAGTTACATTGCTAATCTTTCTCATTGCCTCATATCACCAAACACAATGTTCTCCACAGGGATGACAGAATAGTAATAATTCTTAAAGGGTGGAAAAACGTCAAATTCTGGGGGTAAAGGCTACAAAATACTGCAAAAGTAGACTGCTGTTTGCATGCATTTTGAGTATTCAGTGACTATTTCAGCCAAACCAATTCAGTGGATGGTAATTTTTTTCTAAATAATCTAAATGAATGGTTCATTAAAAATCTGATCTCAGTTATTTTGAATGCTTATCTTTGTGAGTCCAAAAGTCACTTGCATTCACAGAGCTCTGTGTGTGTACAGAAATGTGCCCAGCTAAAGGGTCTGTACCAAAGAATTTGGCAGCTGTTTTACCTGGGAGAGTGCTCCCCACCAGGAGTTTTTAATCCTAAATACCATCTCTGAGTTACTGAACTCTGTTTCTAACCACGCACAAGGCACACACCAGCATCACACCTTTGTTTACATACCCATTGTTTAGCTTCGACATACCCATTGTTTAGCTATTTTCCTGTTTGTCACTGCTTATAGAAAACATCATGCAACAGCAACAAGCTGTGGCACCATCATTGACAAGTGCTCATGGCTCAGTCCCTGGGTGTAAGAGGTGCAGAATCCAGTCACAGACTGATAGCTCTCATTTTGTGAACACCACGCCCTTTCCTTTTCCAATGATGAGCAGGAATCATTATTATTTCATAATATAGATATGCTGTTGGGTTTGTCCTGCATGAGTCAGGGGGATTCTCATATTTAAAACAAAAAAAAAAGAATTCTAGTCATAAAATCCTGCAGGGAAAAAGAATGTACTGCATCTGATGACTATGAGTTGAGATGTCTGAACACAAACCACTGGGGAATGGAGCACAGCCTGTCACAGAGTGACCAGCTGAGCAATGAGCCAGACAGAGTCAATACACCCATTGTCAGGRAAAGATATATTTATTCTCTGAAAACATGAGTTGGAATATTGGTAATGACAGAGCCTTTGTCTCTCCTCCAGCAGAGTCTTCTCAGATATGCCAGATTTGCTACTGATGTTGTTTGGATGAAATCTCTTGCTCTTATCATTAATATCTACTTTTGGGAAAGAGTCTGACTTCAATTGTTAACAGCAATGTGTCTGGTGGCTTCAAGAGAGGCAAGATTTCACACTTGATATACAAATCCTAACTGAATTACTCGCTTTTCCAGCAGGAATAAAAATTAGCTCAAAACTGAAGTTAATGRAAGTAGTCATATTCTTATGCTCATGCATTTTTCTTGATGGCAAAATCACTGTAAGGATTCTGATAAGCCAGCTCATATTTCTGCAGTGATTATCTAGGAGYCCCAGCCCAAATTCACCACCCCCAGCACAAGCTGCCACAACCCTGCTCCAGAAAGGACTTGCCTTTCTCCCCAGGTTATTCATATCCCCGAGACTCATCCTCTGAAGGGTGACAAGAATTGCCTCACTGGTGTCCCAAATCCGGCATGAGCCATGACTAATGCTTGTGCTGTGCCCTGAAACACTGGTAAGAAAGGTGCCATAGAAATGCAAAGCAGCTCTCAGGAACAGAAATACA
>NW_026623433.1:355706-359883 GCF_030028575.1 Malurus melanocephalus
TGTAGTCCCAGTTGATTTTGCACAGTATAGTACTGTTTGCCATCAACATCTTCTCAGAGCAAATGTGCAAAGCTCAGAAGTCTCCAAGTGCAACTGATTTCTTAAATATTTATCATTTCATTCCAAGAAAAATATTTAAGAGGAGAACATGAAATAAAGGAAGGAAAGGTACAGTTTTCTCACATCAACATCTTTTCAAAGCACAGCCAGGCCAGCTGATGTAAACCAGAACCAAATTCTGTAATACATGGCACAGAGCTGCTCTCTGGAGCTTCTTTCAGCAGAGGCATCTTGTCACTGACATTCCCAGGTAAAAAAGCTACCCCCAAAACCCCAACAATTCCAAGCCAGCCAAAATCCCCTTCAGTTTCCCTCACCTTCTTCCTGAATGGAAAAAAAAATATATAGCAGAACAAGAAAACCACTTGGATCAAAAATCCTCCCTCATGAGAAAAAGATATTGGTATCCTTGCTAACAAATAGATAYACCCCAGTTTTTAGAAGCTGAAACTAAGAAATCAGACCTGGGAGAACTGATACCTGGTCATATCCCTTCCTCTCATCCTCTGGGGAAGTTTTTTTCCTGGATRCCCTGGCTAACTTGCTGGKGAGGTGATGAGGGYCAAGTGACCTTCAGATCCATGGATAGGGCAGACAGGCCCTGTGGATACATAGCAGCAACCTGTARCTGGCAGGGGCTGAAGCAGTTCAGGTCAGTCCTTTCCTGTCTGGGAGAGCTGGATACCAGGGCTCTGTGCTGGTGAAGCATTTCCTGGTATCCCCAAGAGCCATTGAAGTTCTCCAGAAAACTAGGAATACAAAGAACTGACAAGAAACAGAAAGTTTGAGAAGGGGGAGGGGTGACCATTCTCYCCTTATTTATTTATCTTTTTAAGCAAAGTTGTTCAGACACAAAAGTGAAGGCAGTGAGCTTCAAATCACAAGGCACAGCTTGTTGGGAGGCAGTTAAAGGGAAATGCAGGCGGGATCCTCAGCACTGAGTCAAGACCTTTCTTTGATCTACAGTTTTCCCAAGCTGCATTCCCACATGCAGCCCACCATTTTTTTTTAGTTAGACAGGCATAATGAAAAATGCTCTGCTTGGGAACAGCAATGRACAGGCCTTGCAAATATTGCACAGCAACATCCAGTCAAAATAAGGAAGAGGCAAAACTACAAAAGTGAGATGATGGCATCTATTACAGAGAGAAAGGCTCAGCTGCTTGGGGGTGCTCCCTGTATCTTTCCTCCAGCAATTTCAAAGTCACCCAAATCAGGGATAGATAGATAGGAATCATCTCCTTGCATATTACTGAATCTTCTCACTCCTAAATACGGAGCCAACAAACCACTTCGGGCACTCTGAGRTTTATCAGCAGTGAGCCATGCAGGGACTGTCCTGCCTCGTCCTAATTCACTTGTCAGGTTTGACAGGACCAGAGTTGTAGATAGCACAACACATGACATCATTTTGCCCTGTCATCACTGTAATTTGTCTATTCTCTGCCACTTTTTYTGTTTATTAGGCCACATAATTATATTTCAGGGACAACTATGCAACATCTTCATGATTTGCTGTCTCCTTACCCGTGGAGCCCCAGCCCCAGCAATGCTCTTAACTCCAGTTTTGTTTGTTGGCATCTGGCACAGCATATGCTGACATGGAGTAGTTCACATGTCTCAGAGCTATTGTTCCAGACTCTGCACATTTACAGTTATCATYAGTTATTCACAACAGGCTCTGAAAATTTTCATCACAACAACTAGAAATTCTTCAAATCCTTTAAATTAAAGCACACAACTTGAAATTTATGCATGCCTAGGCTTGCCTTCCTTAGTCACCCAATACATTAGCAAACAGTGGTATCCAAACACTCTGAGCAGCTGGTATCACCACAGCCCTAATGTAGATTTATATACTGCATTTACAGTGTTTCACAGATGGAATGAAAACCAGAATGCATCAAATCCAGTTTGTGGAACAGTTTCAGCTAAACCTCTCATTTAGAACATTTCTGAAAATGTATCAAGCAGGCCATTTCAGATTTGCTTTTGCAATGCAAATGTGGCTAAGCCCAGGCACACCCCACACACAGCTCTCTGTGAATGCCAGGTGCATGATCCACACCCCCACTGTGTTCCTCACCCCGTGGCCCTGGGCCCTGGCCAAAGGCAGGGAGTGCTCCAGGGACAACTGCCTTGCAGTGCCACTGCTGGAGGAGTAAACAACACCAGCAATCAAACTTGTAACCTCTGCGGTCACCAAATGCCGTAATTATCAGGGAGGGGTTTCCACATGCCCTACTGACAGTGAGATCGAGTCGTGTGCTCCTGGCCATGCTAATCAAACAGTAAATGCATAAAGCACATTATGAAATGGTTTAGGGTCAGCCATTGAAACCCAACACAGAGGGCAAGGGCTCTATCCAAAAGATCTTCTACTAAAGCACTACACATCCTTGCATTCACAGAGTTACTTATCTGGAGGAAGCAGTTTGTGGTTAACACTTAAAACTCACTTAAAAGTGTGAATTAACTTTTACTGATATAGCAACACCATCTCATACATGTTTAATACATTACAGAGCGGAGGGTTTTGCATTGTGAACAGGGTGTGCAAGTGGCCTGTCCACAGATAAACAYGTCTGTGACTACAGGTGAACCCCTCTCTTGGTCTTGCACTWCCACAGTGAGGTGGGAGGGCCCTGSTRCAGGCAGGTACCTGCTACACCYCTCCTGGCTGGCAYCCCCCATTGGAGGGAGTGTGTACCTTCGACTCAGAGAAAAACACCCAAACAGCCTTCAGGACATCTCTGCTGAGCTTTTCATTCTCAGACATTCAAAACCCATCCTGGACATGCTCCTGTGTCACCTGCTTTAGGTGACCCTGTCTTGGCAGGGAGGTTGGACCAGCTTATCTCCAGAGGTCCCTTCTAACCCCACCATCCTGTGACAGGAGCAGCCCTGGCCTCAGTACAGCACACACAGAGCCACTGCAGGCCCCGCCAGCTCCATCCCTTCTGCTGCCTCTGGACCAACCCTGGCACCTCACACAGCCCTCAGGTGCAAATGTATCTCATCAATGTGCATAAATATGTCATGAGGGGTGCTAAGATGGACCAGGCTCTGCTCCATGGTACCCAGCAATAGGACAAGAAGAATAGGCAGGTACTGATGCACAGGAAGTTCCAGCTGAACATGAGCAAGAACCTCCCCTGTGCAGTGACCAAGCACTGAACAGATTGTCCAGAGAGGGTCTGGAGTGTCCCTCTCTGAGGATATTCCAGAGTCATCTGGACACAATCCTGGGGATATTCCAGAGTCATCTGGACACAATCCTGGGCCCTGTGCTCTGGGCCCTGCTCAGCACAGAGTGGGACCAGTGACCCTCTGTGGTTCCTTCCAGCCTGACCCACCCTGGGATTCTGTGAAATAATCTCACTACCATCMCACTCCAGCTCAACCCTCACATGGAAACCCCCCCACCTCCAGGCCCCAAACCCCAGGCACACCTAGCAATGCTTTCCCTCACAGAGGGTAAAYATTTCCCTGTGGCCAGACCCACATCTTCCCCATTGCCTGCAGCCCAGGCATGGTGGCTTTGGTTCTGGAATCCCAGAGTAATTTTGGTTGGAAAAGACCTCTGAGACCATCGAGCCCACCCTGTGACCAATCCTCATCTCATCACCAGCCCAGAGCACTGAGAGCACTTCTAGTCACTCCTTGGACACCTCCAGGGATGGGGACTCCACACCTCCCTGGGCAGCTCTTTCCCATATCTAATCACCCCTTCTGTGAAKAAATTACTCCTGATACTGAACCTAAACCTTCTCTGGTGCAGCTTGAGTCTATGTCCTCTCTTCCTGTCGCTGTTCCCTGGGGGCAGAGCGTGATCCTCAGCAGGCTGCAGCCTCTTGCCAGGGGGTTGCAGAAGGGGATCTGCTCCCCTGGCAGCCTGAGCCGGCATCCTGAGCTCCCTCCTCCGTGCCTCTGACACCGTGCCATCCTCCAGCCCTTCAATCCTGGGTGTGCATCCATCCATCCATCCATCCATCCATCCATCCATCCATCCATCCATCTATCCACCCATCCACCCATCCCTCCCTCCCTCCCTCCCTCCCTCGCCCATCTCTCCCTCCATGTCTCTCCCTCCACCCATCCATCCACCCATCCCTCC
>NW_026623433.1:360066-394540 GCF_030028575.1 Malurus melanocephalus
ATCCATCCATCCATCCATCCATCCATCCATCCATCCATCCATCCATCCATCCATCCATCCATCCATCCATCCATCCATCCATCCATCCCTCTCCCTCCATCCTCCCTCTCTCTCTCTCCCTCCATCCCTCCCTCTCTCACTCCCTCCATCCCTCCCTCTCTCACTCCCCTCCCTCCCTCGATCCATTTCTCCATCCCTCCCCCAGCCGCCGCCTCCAGCCCGCCCTTCCCGGCGCGGGGCGGAGCCGGCGGCGGCAGCAGCGCGCATGGGCCCGGCCGGCCGTGGCTGAGGCGAGCGGGGGGCGTGTGCCGGACACGGATCCCTGGCCGGGCCCTGGCGGCCCCTCGGCGGCGGCTCCTCCTCACCTGCGGCGGCCGCGGCCATGGCGCTGCGGGCGGCGTTGCGGGGCTGCTGAGCGGCGGGCGGGGCACGGCCCCCGCGGCGGTGGAGCGAGGTGAGCGCGGCCAGCCGAGGGCTGGACTGAGGGGACGGGTCGGCGTGGCACCGACGGTGGCGATGGTGTCGCGATAGTGTCGCGACAGCGCCCTGGAGGTCGTGAGGGCGGCGCTGGGGTGGGTGATGGGGCGCGCGCCGCGGCCGCTGCTGCCATGGGCGGGAGAGAAAAAGGGAAAAAAAAACCCGAATAAAAGCGCTCGTGGGTCTGTCGTGGCGGCGTTTTGTTCGTCCCGGGGCTCCCCCCGCTGCCTCGTCCCTTCTTCGCGTGTGCCGCGGGGGTCTCCCGGCTGGATGGATCCGCGTGTGGCCGGCAGGGATAATGGGGATTGCAGCCCGTGCGAGCCATCCCCGCGTGGGGCTCGGCGTGGGGACGCGGCTTTGTGCCGGCTCCATTGTCCTGCTGCCCTTTGTGGGGCTGCGGCGGGCACGCAGGGTTCGCGTCCGGGAGAGCCCCGAGAGGGGACAGCCCCGTGAGGGGACAGCCCTGTGAGGGGACAGCCCTGTGAGGGGACAGCCCTGTGAGGGGACGGCGTGACACGGAGCAGCGCCCAACAGGTGCTACGTGTGCTCACGGAGGTGCTTTATCCAAATGATCTCGGTGAGCTTCCCGCCCAATTGCAGAGGGAGGTGAGCGGTGGATGCCGGAGTGAGGCTTTAGGGAAGGATCCATAACACAYCTGGACTCTGAGTGAACAGTGGCAGCTTGGGAAAAAGGTAAATGARCCTTTGAAACTCGCACTTGTGTATCCACCTACGGTGCTGTTTTCCTTCTGCAAACCGTGCGTCCCATCTTGTTTTCCCTTGGGAATTTGTCTCCTATGGCAAACAGCTCCTCCAGATCTGACCAAGGGATGCTGGATTGTACGAAGGTGATGGGAACGAGTGAATTTTTGTTCCTTCTCTGTCCTTTCCACATGAGATTGTGCAGCAAACAGCACTTTGGACAGAGGCTCGGACAGCCTCCGTGGGCATTGGGTGCCCAGTTTGTAATGTTGGTTGGTCCTGATGCTGAGAAGAATGCTATCGAGAGGAATAGGTGGAATGACAAGAAGGTAGAAGCTTAAAATATGCCATTTAATTTCAAGGAACAGCTGTAACCTGTGCAGTCCAAAGGTGACCAGACACTCTTTGAAATTGAGCCAAATCTGTTGGTTTCCAAGACTCTTAAAATCCATTTCAAGTGTTTGAGATTGGAGCTTCTGCAGAATAGGGACAAACATCCTGCACGTGCTTATTGAGAACCGTGTGGTTTCTTTTCCACTGCACAGATGTCTTTTCATTGTAAAATCGGGTTAGCCTTGAGTGAACAACTTATTTTGACTGGTAAGTAAAATMCTACATGTTCTTCATGATAAAAGAGCAGTAAATAATTTTTGTGCTTGGACTGGTTTGTTTTCAGGAAACTTACTGGAGCCTTACTGGGTGTGTGTGTGTGGAGCTGATGGGTTTGTAGTGTTTGAGCACACTGGAGCCTGCTGCAAGAATCAAAATTTTAGTCATTTGAGACCATATGGTGATAGTGATAATGAAGTAGGGGAAAATGGAGTCAGTTTGGCAAAATGCAAAACCTGTTATTTACGGAAACAGAACTGAAAGTGTTACTGTGGTATTAATGCTGTGTATAATGTACAGAAGAAATATTAATCCATTGCCAGAAGCAAATTATTGGCCAATCTTTCATCTTGTGGTCTTAATCTGGGATTTGTTTTTTTAAAGTGCTCATTGTTTCTTCAGAAACTCAACAAATACATCTGAGGCAAGTCAGCAGAAATTCATCGGGGAATTGTTTTAGTGTTYGGGTTTTATGTCCAGTTTGTAGCTGGATGTTTTGTGCCACTTGCTTCTGGTGGGYTGTGAAATATCAGGATCACAGCCCTTAATCTGTTTTCTATAATGCAGAGTGAGGGGCATGATGATGATCATGTTGAATTTAAGGGGGATGATTGTAGTGGTGACTTACTGGCTGGGCAGAAGATCCCAGAGCAAATGGAGGAAATCCAAAAAAGCAGGGGAATAGTGCTACTCTGGCCATTTTCCTCTGGGCTTCTGTTTCTTTTGTGAACTTTTGAAAAGGAAATGTCATTTTGCTGTTTGAATGCATTGTTTTGCATGAAATGTCAGACCACATTATAGGGATGATTCCAGTCAACTTCCCCCATTTCAAAACAAACATGCCAAATACCATAATATGTTTATACAAAATCTCAGCATATTTTTCAGGAGCCCCCTATCCATATTTCCAAAAAAATAAATTATGTTTTTCATACTTTATTATGGCTAGAATAGTTTGTGTAGGAGAAGAAAACTGGGATGGGTTCCCTTAGTGTGAGTCTTTGTGAACTGCTGTCCACCAATAAGRGGAAGATGTTGGCCTTTTCATGAACTGGGCGATTACTTTCATTTGCACTTCCTCAAAATATTCTTATCCTTGCAGTAGTTCTGACTGCAGTGGCTGTGACCAAGGCAAGAGCTATTGTCTCACAGCTGCTGGCTGGTGCCAGGGCAAGGACAGAAAGAGAAGAAGACGGAAGAAGATGTAGATAAATTGGTAAATTTTGGCTGCAGAACCGAGTTGGTCCCATGGGACTGTGAGCACGGGTGGCCTCTGCCAGGTGTGGTGTCCCCTGGGCCAGGTCCTCTCCTGGGTGTGCTGCTCACCTGCAGCCCTGGATCTGCTTTCAGCCTTCCCTGTGCAGCAGCAGCATTGTGTAGCAGCATTGTGTAGCAGCAAGGCTGATGAGCTTGCTGCGTGTATGGGTTTGATGATGAACCAGGCAGGTCTGAGTGAAGAAGGATCCTGACAGAGCCATTCTTTCCCACCAGGCTTGTGCAGGAATTTGAACTTGAGCACATTGTTAGGCTGAGCTTCYAACAGTAGAAGTTGTTCTGCATCTCTGGCTCTGGTAGCTGTCCTTGGGATACCTGATATTGCAATAAAAGAGAAACAAATTGTACTGTTCATCAGCTTTTAAAGTCCATAACTGCTTTCCTTGGAAAAATAAGTAATTTTGGTATGTGGGGTGAAGCAGGTCAACAAGTCTGGGCAGTTGGAGCATGTGGATTTTCCCAGTGATTTCTATTCTTATGCTAATCCTTTGAGCAGGCTGGCTGAGCGCTGTTGGAGAGGAGGGGTGTGCACACCGAGGACACTAAAGAGAAGCCATTTTTTGTACTTATTGTTATGCAGATTAGGTTTTCCAGCCAACCAGAATCTGGAGAATTGTGTAACCCGAGGATGTGATGCTTCGGGTCAGGAGTCATTTAGCAATTCTCACCCAGTTTGGTTGAAACCGTTTCTTTTCAGTATTAATTTTGTGGGGTTTTGTTAGTTTATCTTAGGCCTTATTTTTGTAAATCCRTGTTGTAGCTGAAAACTTACTGTTATCTTTGCTGCTGAACAATTAAAGTTGGAAAACTTCAGTTTTCAACTTTTATTTATTGTGTTGGGTAAGAAGTGCAGGAAGGCAGCAAAACTGTGAGCTGCTCATTTGAATCCATGTTCTGTTTCTGTGGATGCCTTGGTTTATTTCTCCCACACTGTCTACAAGCCCTCAGTTCCTGCTGTGTAAAAGATTTTAGATTTATAGGTTATTGAGTAGTCTGTACATGTTCCTAGGGAGGTTTGTGTTCCACTTGAAATCAGATAGAAGATAAAATTTCACAAGATATACTTGTTGTATATTTGTTTTCTAAGATTGTTTTAGAAATATGAAGTTAGGAAGAATTTTGAAGGAGATGCTCCAAGTTAGGATTTTGTTGCACAGAACAGGACACTGCAGCTGTTTGTGGTTTCTCTCCCGTATAATGTCCATGGGRTTTCTGCAGTACAAAGTGCTGGTGCTGTTAAGCACATTAAGAAGTCTCTGGGTGTTTATTTCAGTGGTGTTTTTCGGGGATGGGGTCTGTGCTCACTGCAGTAGATCTGCTTATCCATATTTGTGTGTAGTGTTAGGATTCTTTGGAAGTGTGCAAAATAATTAAAAAMCACCCTTTAAACTATTTAGTAAATTGGATTTGCTTTACCAGCAGTGGGACAGGAAGTTAATCATGTTTAAGCTGATGTTGACTTTTCCAATCTGATTTTCCCTGGGTTGAAACTTTACTACCTAGTTGTTAAATGCACAGTTAATTACCTGCTGATTAGTTAAGCTGATAAACCGTTGCTACCAGGTTTACTGTAATCAGGTTGGTAAATATGCCATGTATGTGCTTCCTCATACTATTGTCTTGCTTTATGATTAAACCCAGTGTTAACTCTCACCAGGCTCATGRTTTGAATGTATTTAATATTGTCAGGTGATGATTGACACTGAAGTTACCGTTCACTGGATGTTCTTGCTCTGTGCTTAGTTACACACATGTCATTCYGGAGTTCATAGTGTCATCTCTGAATATTCTATGAGAATATGGCTCAGCAGCTTTTAACCCATAGATTAGAAAATAAARTACATTTCCACTTCTTAAAATCGTTGTTTTAGGCGCCTTTATTTTCTTTGAGTCTTGCTTCTGTAGCTGTGTTGCAACAGTTTGAGCATATCCTGACGTGGGATGAGGTCACTGAAGCAATTATTGTGCATCAGTTGCTGATCATTGAATCATTCACCCTCTTGTCATCTCAGTTGCTTTTTGCTGGTGAAGAAGCTGCAGTTGCTGCCCCCTCCATCCTGTCCCTGTGCCCAGGGCTTTTGCCTGCCCACACCTCAGTACTGATGTTTGTGGGYAGAAAGAATTGATTTTTAGAGTATCCATTATAGCTCATTAAGAATCAGAGGAACTRATGTTTCTCCAATTTCCACCATTAAACCAGGATTGCAAGCACTTTGGAGCTTGGCTTCCTATGGATTTCAGGTTAAAATTAAATGCTTAAATATCCTTGAGGTTTTTTTGTTGGATGGGGTGATACATGGTCAGCCACAGTTGTGGCCTTAGGTATCCTGGTGGCAGCTCTTCCAGTGGGTGAGTTGCTTTTAAGGTACGTGGATGAATGGATGAAAGGTGGTTTTCTAAAAGCTTTGTTATCACTTACTGGCAGACTGAGATAATTAGTTTTCCCAGAAATAACTTTGATGGAAATGTGTTAGGTTGTTATGTGTGTTTTGAAAATTCTTGCTCCTTACGAAAAGACATGTTTAATTCTCTGTGTACTTTGTTATCTGAGAGATATTTATTACCGACTGAAAACATTTCTATTAAAATATTGAAGTTCAGTTGTTGCTTTTTTCCCCTTTAATTTCAGTAACAATGTTTCCTGACATTTGGTAGATGAACTTTCTGGCCTCAATACTCAGAGTTCTCAAGATGCCTGTGAGTTCTCTAGGGAAAAAGAGAAGATACAGTGCTTGGTGTTTTGAAAACAGTTTGGTTTATTGCCACTGTAAAACCATGAAGTTTTCCAATCTAAATGTTATARTTTGACCATATTCTTACAGATTTCACTAAGGCATAAGCACGGCTATTATGAAGAATGTAGCTGGACAACCCTGTTTGTGAACAATTTTAATTGTTGAAAGAGCTTTTGAGTRTTTGCTGATATTTACCCTTTTTCTCCTTGTTATGATTCATGAATATCTTCATTAGATTTCATAATACCAGCCTTGTGGCAGGCCTTTTGTGTTTGTGCTTTACAAGAMGCATCTCTAGAGTCAGCTCCTGCCTGCTGGGAACAATCAGTCTTTTAACMGGGTGATTTTGGTAGTTTTTAAAATTTCGCTTCAAAAAGACTGTTATCTTGCTTGATAATTCACCTTGCTTGCTCTTCCCCCCAAATTTACATAGCAATCTGATGGAATCTTTACAAATTTTATCAGCAATTTCCATATCAACTTTTCACGGACCATGAATACATTTCAGTAGCTGCTTTCCATAACTTGCCCTTATGATTATCGTCTTATCCCTTACACTTTGTCTGAGATAGAAATGAAAATTGCTGTTTGGGTATCATGATTTGTTTCTAATGCTTATGTGTGTGTATTTATKTGTATTGATGATGATACCACTTTTGCACTAAATATAAAATGCAGAGTTTTTTTTTTAAACTCACAAATGAATGAGCAATAGCTGTAATTATTCAGATAAACGAAAAAGAATTCTTTGGCACAGTCAGTAAATGTGTTGCTCCCTCATCGCTTCTGGGAATATGCAGAGGTGTAATATGTTCCCTGGAGATTGAATCAGTAAGGAATAGTTGATTTTAATTTCAACTAAATTTCTGATGATTTATTCTTGAAAGTGTAAGTGAGATCCCTTAGTCCTCCTGTCGCATGATGCACAAGGCAAGCTTCAGATGTAAAGTTCACTCATTGGTAACTGCTGCAGCTTATTTCATTGAAGAAACAGGAACAAAAGTTTGTTTGTAACTACTSTGGAACTGAGAACAAAGGCTGCGGGGACCTTTGAACCTTTGTGGCTGTGCATCTGAAGGAGGAATTGTTCCGGAATGGGAAAAACTGCCAGAAGACCAGGGATCTGCTTTTCCTGACATCTTTCTCCAGCAGTGTTCAATGACCACATTTAAAGCAAAAAAAAAAGGACCAAAAAAACCAAGTTGGTTAATTGSAAGACTCCCTTACTTGTTCTTCCCACCAAGCTCTGATTTGATAATCAAGCATGCAGGGATGGTTTTTCTCACTTTTTTTTTCCACCAAGGCAAGCTTTGAACAAATGAGTGTGTGTGCTCTCTTTTTTTGGGAGAAATCTTAATGATTGATTGCATCCTTAAGCATTTTGTTCTCTCTCGAATGTTCTGTGCTAGGGATTCTGGCATGTGAAGCAATTTGTTTCCCGTGCTTCCTGGTGGTATTCTAACTTCACAGTTATTTTTCATTCACTGGTAGCTGCCTCCTCAAGGAAGACGGGAGGGAATAATCAGTGTTACAATGAAATTGTTACTTCTTTTCAAAATGCKTTGACTGGCACGTTGGGTTTCCAGTGGGTTGTCTGGTGTGAAGGTTCTGTGACCGGCAGCGACTTGTGCCTTATCATTCACCTTCATGAGTTTTACAAGGCTTAAGCAGAGGATGGGCTRCACTGGAAGAACAGATTCTCCAAATGGCTTCGTGCACAGGGAGAGAAACCACGGTATTGAGGGTTTATTATTCTTTCTTGAGTAGTGTATGTAACACACCAGCTGGAAAAAACACGGTTGTTCATTTCAATTTCTCAGCCTGGACCTGCAGCTCRTAAGTGTGCTCAGGCACATGTGTAATGTGAGTGTCTGTCCCTCTTTCTCCTGCTGGAGAAACATTCTGTGYTGCTCTGCAGCTCTTTGGACAGAAGGGAAAAGCTGGGTTTGCATCTTAGGAGCTGAATTAGGTACAAAACAAGTGGAGGTGTGGAATGAGTCCTGTAATCTGGTTGTCTTTGTGCAGCCAGCCTTGGAGAGGATGCTCCACAGCACTTTGCTGACAGGTGATGTTCGTGGTTGCAGCCACCTAGTAAGAGCTTTTCTTGGGGTGTTCCCTGCATTCCTGGTCCCCAGAAAAACCACAGAAGGAATTGAAAAAGCCCCAGATACCAGAAAGAAGAGTTAGCCATTGGGTATGATTTAGCTGACAGATCAGTATTTTAAGCAGTGACTCCTATTGCTGCTAGAGAGGAGAAAAATGCATTTCTTTCAAATTATTAGGGACCTTCAGTCCCTCTTCCCCCCTTTTTCCTTTTCCCTGAGGGAAGCACACATGGGGTAGCACTCAGGGTGAGGCTGATGTAGATAGATCCTTGTCTGTGTTCAGCCTGCCTTTTCAGCTCTCCCAAATGACAACAGCTCTCACATGTCTTGTCTTTCTACTTAAAACTGTTGTGCTCTTTCTAACCTCTGGCTGCAGTTTCTGTGGAATTAGGCTGRGCTCTAGGGAAATTCAGCTTTGTAAACCTGGCTTCCGGGAGCATGGGAAAACTGTGTGGTGGTTGCCTTTCTGTCTTTGAAGTTCTTCMTGGCATGTGAGTTGGTTGTCACTGTGCTTTTGACTTTCTCCCCCATTAAGATGTGCAGCAGCTTGAGCTGCTCAAGTAACCTCTGTTCAGTCATCCATAGGCAGAGCAATTGCCAGTTGCATAAGGAATCCAATACACCCGTGGCTATTTAGTTATGTAGCCATACTGTATTAATTTAAGAAGAATGTAGCTGTCTGGAGTACAGCTTAGGSCTTTCTTAACAGTTTCACCTAGATTACAAGAAAACTTAGTGTTGTGATTGCATCCTTTGCTATAGGTACCCTTTGCGTTTCCTGTTTGGCAAATGCCAGGGTTRACAATTAAACCATAGTTAACATCTACAATTAAAAGTGGAAATGAAAACATGTAGATTGGTGTTKTAGAAAACTTAATTTGTCAGTTCTTATCTCTAGCAAATGTGTGGAGGAGGGAAGCCATATGGCTGCTAAATATAACTCAACTTGCTCCTGAAAGCAGTAGAAAAAGTATAGAAGTTCACAATCTGGTATCTGTGTTGTTAATAAGAAGGTGCTGCAGACTTGGAGTGAGGCTAAGGTAATGGGAAGAGAGCCAAAAAGTAATCCAATAAAATGTAAGTATTTCCTGTGATAGGTGATGAGGACTGACCACTGGGGAGGTGCTCAGCATCCTGCAGACACTGGACCCTTTCTCAGCAGTATATGTGCAGTGCAAGGGTGGCAGGAACTGCCCAGTGAAACAGTTTTCACTGCTCACCACCCTCGAGGTCCAACAGCTCCTATCCTTGTTTGCTTTAAATATTTGCACTTCTGCAGCTCAGTGCTGGGATGGTGGAGAACTCGATCTGCTGGAGCTGTGTCAATAAGATCAGGAAGACAGGCCTGTGGTGGTAAGGCTTGAGAGTAGTTATTTGCAACTTTAATTCCATTTTAAAAATTTTTGTTAATACTAACCTTTTGTGGTTTGTTTTTTTTTTTTTTTGTGGACATGCTGCCAAAATATATGTGATTACATGTTTTAAGAATACAACTATAATTGAAATACAGGAGCATTCTAGTAAATGTTTTCAAATTGTGTCTGTGCATGTGTTTGAAAGAAGTGTAAGTCAGTCATACACTGTGCAATGTAGTATTTCTGTGTATTTTTCAGTAGTGGATATTTTTGTGAAATACTTTGATATATAGATTAGTCATTTTCTGATGGGAAAACGCGTGAAGAAAGCAGAGCTCCAAAATAATTGTGATTTCGTCCTCCTCCTCCAAAAAAAAAGAATTATCCACTGTGCCATACTGTCACTTTGCTCCTCTTTCTGAATGCAAACATCCAGAATAGATGTTGAACTTTTGATTTAGCAAAGCACTTTAGTATATGTCTGCTGTTATCCTGTGAATAATCCRAGGGCTCCTGATAACATAAAAGGCATTGCTGAGCTGAGGCAGAAATATCTGATAGGAAAAGCTTATCCTGGAAAAGAATCAGAAGAGAAACTGCATTGGTTATATTCCTTCAGGGCTTTAAAATATTTCAAAGGGATGAGGATAGACTTTCTGATGGGGTTTTGGTGGCTAAAAATGCAGTTATGCAAATCACAGCTTGTTGGGGCAGGGAGAATTAATTTATGCACTTGAACATGTGCTCGTCCACTGTTTCCTCTATGAAGTTGAATTATAGACAACAAGAATGTGCTTTGTTGTTCTTTAATAATAAATAACAGCATAGCAGTTTTGATCTTCAAAGCACTTCTCAGACCTTAATTAATCTTCGTAATAGTCCTGTGAGAGACTTAAAAATACTCGGTACTCTTTTGGACAAGGAGCTCCTTAGCATGGAGATGTTGGAGTGTTTGCTCTGGGCCACATTGTCAGGGCCAGCTGGGACAGTTGCTCAGAGATTCCTGGCGCTGGGAGCTTTGGCTGCTTCAGGAGGCTGTGTTGCTTTCCTCATTTGTGTGTTAAAATTTCAGAAAAAAATGAATACATACAGAACTGCAGTTCTAAATTATTTTGGATTTCCAACTGAGTGTTAATTTATGCATATGCATGTTGGAATTTCCCTGTTGAATATTCCTGTAGGCAGAAAGTGTGGAAGGTGTGTGTGTGTTGCTGTGTGGGAGCAGGWATGGAAAACTGCTCTTCAGAAAGCCTGGGTCACAACTTTGGTGTGRCAGGGTGGAAAATGAAAGTATGCAAGGCTTTGGAGTCTGTAGGACACATCATAAACATATAGAAAGTGTCTCTCAGTATACWTTCCCTAATCTTCCTAATTAATTGTGTTTAAAATATGGAGAAGAAGAGGAAYTAATGTAGATGTTGATTTTCAAGGTTTTTCCACGGTAATTGCTGWTTGGAGTTTTAGAATAGATTTAGATAATACATTGCCTACATTTGGAGAATAGAATAAGAATGGCAAAATGAACTGAGACTGTTCAACTCAYCTGGAGAAATGGTTCACAAGGAATTATAATCTAATCTCTTGAAATAATCCTGTGTGACCATGGGATCCAGGTTTGTAACACGTGCATTTTTCTCACAAGCAGCAGGAGGGAGTTCATTGAGAATTGATTACTACTACAGATAGGGAACCCAAAACATGAGCTGTCAGGAGAAATGCAGAGATRTATCACAGTACTCACATCTGTGTTTGCTTCTGACATAACAGACCCATGGGCAGAATGTTTAATGTTTTGTTTAATTCTGTGTAAACTCAAAATCGCTTTTCAGAAAGTGGGATGCTTCAAAACCACGAGTAGCCCCTGACCAGTGTTTTTGTACTGAACTCTGTGAATGCTTTTACGTTGTAATTTCTGCTGGGGGTTGCACCAATTTGCATGAAGAATGAAGGTGGGACTGGCTGGCAAAACATAAAGCTGACAACACGTTAAACAGGTCTGAAGGATTCCTCAGTGTGAAGAGCAAAGTCAGCGGAATCCTGGAGCCGAGGCCAGAAAAGCCTGGTGCACTTAACCTGGTGATCTTGTCATCTCAGAGAAACCCGGCAGGATGGTGCTTCCAGCACCCTTCGGGTGCAGGTTTCTTCACCATCCCCTGCTGGGCCARTTATCTGGCCCATGGGTTCCCAGGAGGAATCTGTGAAGTGTTTAAATGTCTTTTAAAAATTCATTAGAAATTGAGTGACTTAGGCTGACTGAAGGGTCCATATGGATACTGCAGTTTGTTTTGAATGTGAGATGCAAATAWAATGTTCAAATGGAAAAGTTGTGAGAAGTTTCAAGAGTTCTGAACTATCAACTCTAATCTTACATTCCAAATACTGTTGRGATTTTTATTAGCAGAATTTTACAAATAGCATGTTTAACAGTGTTGGGTTTATATGTTCTGTTYTCCCACATTTTTGATACATTAGAGCAGCAAGTCTTGGTTTAACAGAGGGCAGGATATACTCTTGTTAGGGAACTGCAGCCCCATAACCCATACAATGCATGAGGTGTACAATCTTCTCTAGATCTTCCTTCTGTGACTTTGTTACTTCCTTTCTGGAGGCTTCTCAGGTGTTCAGAGTGATAAATTAAACATCAACAAATAAGTTGGAAAATAATTTAAGTATTTTAGTTTCCTAGGTACTGTGACAATAAGGAAAGGTTTTGATGGCTGAATAAACACGTGGCTCTGCACCAGCCATGTCTGATAACTGATAAGTGAAAACCCATGGGATAAACTTTGGGAYGGACAGAGATCTGCTGCCTTTCTGAAGCACACACTGCAGAAATGCTCCTGGTTAAAAATGACTGCAATTATTGAACTTGCCTACCTTTCACAAGTTTTTAAAACTGTTTATGCAAAACTAGCATTTCAGTGACGTGACAGCAAGACACAGGAGTTATTTGTTGTGGGGTTTTCATGCCTCCTTGAACTAAAATTTCATGCCCTAATTGTGTGCATGCATGTGTAGTGCTCCTGCATCTCCTGAGAAAGGTCTTTTCTTCCCTCCTTGCAAGGCATTAATTGTGCTGCACCACAGCCAGCTTCTGGGAGTGTGGTGACATTCATATCTTCTTAAAATGATGAAAAATCTCATTCCTCATTAGCATTACTGATAGCTTACCTACCCAATAAGGATTTCTAGAAATTAAGATGGAGGTATTTGACATGTTAATGCATGGGTAGATAAGTGAAAATATTCAATTCTAAGCCTTCTAATTCTTGCCTGAAATTTTATTAGCATATTGCTAGACAAAGTACTGCATGAGGGGCTAGACAGTGTGTAGATGAGATCTGAAAGATCTCACTGTTATATTTAATTTTCCTAAATAAMTTAGTGGGCAACTTGTTCTCTCCCCAAATGCTGCATATTCTAAATCGGACTAATCTGTGTGGTGTTTAAATCCATACAACAGGTTTTGTAAAACACAGGGAAGTGGTGCATGGATTTTCTCCTGTTGGTTCAGTAGCTCTTGAGCTCAGCAAGTCCAACATATTAGTAACTGCAAAGAACTCAGGTTGTTCTTGTTTAAGACAGTGGCAAAAAAATCATCTTGGTTTCAAGTGGGAGTAGTGTGTGGGTTCAGTGAGTGTGGTCTTAACTCTGCTCRTACCACTCAGTGGCACCATTTTTTGTGGAGTAGATTGACACYTTCCAAGCACTGAACTCCTGCCCTCTAATGCCTGATATTTGAAAGGATTAATGCTTGGACAGTGTGTGGATTTTCTTGTGTCACTGCTCRTTCCTGCTTGTGTGGAGAAATATGGACGATGTGTGGCTTCAGAGAATGGTTTTTGAGAGATGATTTGTGAAGGTTGTTTGCTGACTGACATATGGTGTGGCATACGGTGCTATTTACCACCTCGGAGTCTGAACTTACAGGGAAATGATTTTCTTTTTTAAACATTTAACTCCATTAAGTACTTGTAGACATCTTTCAACATCGCCCTGGCCAAGTCAATTTACACTTTCCTTTTATTCTGCTTATCCCATCTGTTTGTGACTGTTTGTTTTCTTCCTTTTTTTATTCTATAAATAGATTTTAGAGCTTCAAGGGCTGAGGGTCTCAGCASCATCAAGCACTTGGAAATCTCTCTTAACTTTTTACCCGCAGCCTCCAAGTTGTCTTGTCTTAGTCCTTCGTAAGATGTGGAAATGGAAGCCAAGGCCAACTGCTGTAATGGAAACATTGCTGTCTGATACAGCATATGACTTTTCAAGTCACTCTAGGTCTCTGCTGGAATAGCAAACTTTTGAAACAGTGTTAGTGAAGAGGAGGAAATTATGTCAACAGGTGCCAGTTTTTGTTGAAAATCTGGTTTGTAGTGGAAGAGGAAAAAAAATCTCATGGGACAAATTGTTGTATTAAAACCTGGGCAAATGGAGCCTGGAGATGATTGAGTTTCTGGAAGAATATATCAGTCCTTTTAGCCCTGGTAGGGGATGTTGAAAGGGCTTCAAAGGGAGAAAAATGCTCTGGGCTTTTCCAGGTACAGCTCGTGATCCCATGAAAGTTGCTGTTGGGTTTGTTGTCTTCCAGCTGGGCCTGTGTAGGTATTGCAATCAAGATAGTGTTTATTTGCTTATATATTACTGCTTTTTCAGCAAATACTTTAASTTTTTCCCTTTTATATGCAGAGCTGCAAATCTTAAAAACATGAAGAGAAGTGAAACAAATGCTCGGTGTAGATTTGCATGAAAGAGACATGAAAAGGATCTGAAATATAYAGGGGGGGATGTAGACTGGCTTGTGTTTTCTGAGCTTGTTTCCATCTCTCTGGCTTATGTTAGTGTCATTTCTCTAGCAGAGGCTGCAATTTTACGGAAAGAGAAATTAGGAATGTATGCAAACACTTTGAGAATGTTTCTTTTACTCTGATTTTACTTTTGYCTCCAGTCTCACTGGGAACATTGTGATTGAAGTGTTGGTCTACATCCCCATAAAACAGTGTCAGGATCTGTCCCACTTCTCTCTGAGCAATCACTAACCTTGTGAGCAGTCCTGCAGAGAGAAAGCAATGAATGTTTCCCCTCCTTCATTCCTCACCTATGCTGCTGTGCCTTTTTATTTTCCTTGAGTCATAAGGAAATGGTGGTGAAAGCTCTGAGCAATAAACCTGTATAGACTACTAGAGCTGCTGCTTGAATGTTAAGGTGATAGAAGATTTTGAAATGCTGGTCCAGCCTCCACCCCTTTCCTGTGTTTYCACTCTATCCCAGCTATATGGATAGAGAATCTTATTCCAGGATGCTGAATGTTGGTATTTGTAGTATTTTTAATGCAATGGTAAGCAGCATATAAAGGAAAAGGGTTTTTACTTAAGTTATTAAATTCTTTGTGGTGTGAGGATCTTTCACAAAATAGAGAAAAGTATTCTCTACTTAGCTGAAGCTTTGCAAAGATTAAGAGATTCTAAACAGAAAAATCTGTGTGGATTTGTCATTTATAAACTTTTTCTTCAAACCARTGTTTATAACATGCAGAAGAGATTAAGGATGCCAGAACTGCACAATAAGGAAGAGGCAATGTAGGTGTCTAGTCTGATGCTTAAAATAGAGAAGACAACTTTTGGAGGCTTTCTTAACTAGCTAAAACATCCTTGTGAAAGTGTTTAAATGATGGCTGGCTTTGCTTACAGAGGCCATACATTTAAATAAGCTTAAAATGTAAACACAACTACATGCCTTCATGGAGACATAAACCAGCACACCTTACTTGTTCCCCTCCTCTCCCACTGGGACTTTGTGCTGTCCTAAGTTTGTCAAATGACACCTTTTTGTTGGTAATCAGGAAAACTGTCAATGTTGTGAGGTGAGTTTGAATGTGTTACCCTGCATGCCAAATGTTATATGATTAAAAACCYGGTGCCATAGTAAAATCAGCTGATTGTGGTATCAAAGTGTTCCCTGCCCTGAAGTAATATTCAGTGTCATCAGTCTGGTAGTCTCCTCCTTYTCCTGTCTGTGGATGTTCTTTACAGGATCTTGGAATTCAGTTGAGGTGGAAAATGACACTCCAAGTGGGAAGAGACCTTGTGCTCACAGCTCAGCCATTCCAAAACAGGGACAGCGCAGGCACAGCCACCTGCCAGTGGCCATAAGGGCCACCACCTCAGTGCTGCTGCTGCTGAAGGGACTTCTTTGTGATGTAAATGTCACTGAGACCCTGCTGAGCCTGGGCTGTGAGTTCTGCCCACAGCAAGGAGATAATTTAAACACGTGGTTCAGATGTGCCGGTGCCTAACGCCCCTGGCTTTCTGTAGGAATGTATGTCCATGAGGAGGGGATTCCATCRAGGCTCCAGCTGCCTCCAAACCAATGGACAATCCAATTTAAGGTGTCACTAGAACRGAAATGTATTTTAGATTCCCAAGACCCAGTTCCAGTTGGTACTTTCTTGTAAAGCCAGATTTCCTTGGCGTTTCAGTTCYGATTTCACAGCGTTTGTCACTGGAGCACTGCCTGTCCGCCAGGGGCACAGCTGTATCCCAGCTGGATATTGCAGCCCTGAACCTCTGTCCCTGTCTTTCATTCACTGCTGGAACATTTTTCAGGATTTATCAGATCTGTGTGTTTTACTARAGCGTGGCAGAGATGTCTCATTCACTTCCCTTGAGATATTTCTTTGTCAAACTGCAGAATGTGSTGCTTTGCTTAGCAGGACCCGAAAGCTGAATCTGAACATTTTCCTAAGGTTCTGAAAAGAAATCTTTTTGAAAGCTTTTTAAAAAAAAGGATTGTCAAATTAATTTCATGTTATTTTTAATTTCAAATACTTTATTWATTTAGTTGTATTATTAGAAGTTTTTTAGGTTGCTTTTTTTCTCTTCCTAAAGTAAAAAGGCGAGATTAAATGGCCATGTTTTGGAATTGGGGATAARTCTCTCTGAAGTGGCATTAATAAACCCTTCCTCAGCCTTGATGTCCATCCTTTGGAGGAAATGTTTACAGAGCAGTAACGTTTGTGCCTCCTTTGATGTGTGAGGGTTTGACATCTCCTCAAACTCACTGTTGCTTTAAATAGTCTAGTCCCAAGTATTACTTTGAAGCAAGAAAAGCAGGAAAGGTGAATGACTGACGAGACAAATTTCCTTAATAACTTCCCATTTAGCCAGAAGATGAACTGGTTTTCATCTAACATTTCTAATTTATAGCGAGACTGACCAAAAGAGACCTATGTTAAGTGTTTCTACAGCATGCACCAAATCAGCTTCTGAACAAATAAATCACTTGCCACTGGCTGGTTTGTTTTTTAATCAAGTTACAAGTGCAGATTCCTGAAGTGCTTTTATTGAACCAATTTTATTTTATGTTAATTTAAARTATAGGGTTGCTGCTTTATACTGCCAGCTTTTGAGGGGCAGGTCTGCAGTGTAGAACTGAAGCAAACTGTTCGGGTTTTGCTTTTTTAAAAATTTCTTGTGGAAATCTCTGAAACTGTTCTGGTTAACTTTGAGTGAATTTGTGCTGCTGTCCTTTGAAGAACTGAGCAGTGTGTTTTCATAGGTGATGAAGTGGCAGGGTATATTTTGGGTGCAGCAATCTTGCACATGCCCTGCACAGTTCAAGCCTGGTCTGTACCATGACAGCTCTGTGGTGTAAAATCCACWCTTTTAAATACAAAATATGTTAAAGAATTGCTGTTGCTGAGCAGACACCTATCAGGGGGAGTGGCATTTAACTTTATTAAATATGATCTACCCATTGAGGGTATCTGTCATCTGAATGTTATCAGCTATATTTCTGAATTACAGAGTTGTAGGGACAGGGAAGACGGTTGAATCTTTGAGCAAGTAGTTTTTAACTGTGCTGTTTCTGACAGTTGAAATTATATTGATGAAAAACATATTTATGTTTGTTCAGCACGAATGTTCTCCTCTGTAAGAGTCACCATCTGTCTCATTTCTTCTGCATCTGTGGCTATTTCTTGTTTTTTCTTGAACTCTGGGTAGATTTATTTTTAGAATCTGTAGTAGGTGATTAGTAGTTGTGGTTTGTTTCATACTTTTTTCTTTTTAAAAAAGAAAATAAAATTTCAGTTTRTTATTTATAATTTTTAACTCTTTCCCCCAGTGGTTTGRTACTCYCTCAGTGTTTGCTTATTGTATTAAGCCATGAGACATCAAGTTATTTCAGCTGCAGTGAGAGATTATCATCTTCTCACTGCCTCTTGCTGTCCCCCCAGGCTGGCACATGTTGTCACTCCTTAACCCAGTTCTGCCAGAGCTCTGGGTTAGAAATACCCCAGACCACGTTGAGAAGTCCAGGGAATAAGTCCCAGTTACTCCTGTCACATTGGGCCAGCAGCAACAGCAGCACTGCGTTCAATATTAATTTTAAATTCTGGGTGTCTTTCCTGCAATTTTGCTCCTGCTGACTTCAAATGGGTTTGAAACTGTTCAGCATTTAGGAAGAAGCAGCAGCATCTCATAAAACTCAACAGTRTAGTGGTTCCAGGCTCTCCCAAGCGCTGGAATAGAGGTCAGCATGGGAAAACTTTTAGAGGGAATTCCAGCCCCAGAAGTCTTGGAGAAAAACACAACCAGTGTAAGTGGAGATTTGTTAGGAGCAAAAAATATTTGGTATGTCAAGCAAGATGCTACAGATAATGTTGTTTATCAGTTTATTTATCTRTTTAATTTTCCCCCAGGGGATTTTGTAGTTATCTGCTTTTTGAAGGTAATTTTTAAAAGGATATTTTCACTTTTCATGAGTGTTGATGATCACTGGGTGTTTCTGTTTAGAATTGTAAAGCACCACTTTTCACAGAATTGCAGAATATTCTGAGTTGGAAGGGACCCACAAGGATCATCAAGTCCAATTTTTAAGTGAATGGTCCTTAGAGGGACTGAAGCCACAACCATTATTAATTTTGCACACTGCCATTAAATGTCCTTTTCTCCTTAGAGAAGAAAGCATTCATTATATGGCTCATGATGTGAGGTTTGCAGAAGTTAATGGAATGAACATGACATGGCTTGAAATGACACAGTGGAAAAAAATCCCTGGCTSAAGGTAGTTTTAAAAGCAAATTAATTAGTTTTCTGTGCCTCTGACTGATGTTAATGTGGTGCTTTGATGCTTCTTTCCCTTTTTGTTGCTTCCTTAAAAGCTCCAAGGAGCTACCAGGTAGCYTGTGGTCTTAGAAAGCACAATGCCTTCGTGTGTAACTGAAATTTCTTAAGGAAGATCTCGTTGGCTTTAAACAGAGAGAGGGAAGGCTCGGGCAGGTGTCAATAGTGACAGTTTCAATCCCCCTTTTCATGGCTCCTGTGTAAGTACCAGGAGGACGTGTTGTAGAATATTATTTAGGATGRTGAACCTGAGTCAAAGAAGGGTTTTTTTTTAATTCACTGTCTGAAGGAGTCATTATGTGGCTGGGAGGATGTTTCAGCCAACATGAACCACACCTGAAACCAACATGTTTTCCTATTGTAGAGCTATTGGTGATTCACTTGCATTTTGTGACAGGTTAGCTGCAAGTCCTTCAGCCTTCATTAATGAGTGTTTTGAATCCTTTAATTAAACTCTTTCACATAATTTGTACATTCAGAAACTTCAAAATTCATGGAGGAGGTGGGGAACTATGTTTTTCACAGCATTTCAGAAAAATATATAATCACTGTTATTGAAATTCTGTGTTCAAGATCAACAGGACTTTAGGATTGTATCTTCCTCACAAGGTTTTATTTAAAGACTTTTTTTATTGTTCATTCCAGTATTTTTTTCTTGGTAATAAACCAGTTGGTGTCCAATTTAAATAATTTGACCATYTTGTTTTTAAAAATGCATTTTTAAAAATCCTTTGCCTGGTTTATGTGCAGTAGAAGAGAATCTGGCCAGGCTCAGCCCTTTCCAGCTCTGGGGATGAGCTATGCTGCCYTCATGGGAAAGGGAAAGCTTTCAAGTGAGTGGGTTTTGCTCAGCTCCCTTTAGAAGCCTTCACACTTCCTGAGGTGCAGAAAGCCGAACATTTCAGCAACAATTTGCTTCATTCCCACTGCTCACTGATGTTGCAGATGCACTTGATTTAGGACAGAGTTCCAACCACTGCTGAACCATAGCACAGTCCCACGAGTTCAAGGGAGTGCATGGATTTAACTTGAAGCATATGCTGAGCTGAAATGGGATATAAACCAGGATAGTATTGGATTTTGTCAATTCTACCCAGTTGCTCTGTACTTTTAGGAGTAAAAGGGCATTTTCCCCAYGCTGGTTATTCCTCTTTTTAATGATTTCGATTGTTTTTCTGAACAGGGAACTCCCCCATTTCTGCTGTTGAACTACATAGAAATTACTTCACCAAAATAAACATATGGGGAAAAAGGGGTTTGGGGTCAATCTGAGCAGGAAGACATCTCTCAGAACATTCACAGCTCATGTGATAAGTTACGGGAGAGTTGAGGTCAGAAACACGCCAGGTTTGCATGACTCCACTGTGCTGACCTTCCTCTACTTGAGAGATGCTGAAATTCTGTTTCATTTCAGGCCACAGAACTAGTTCAGTTTTTTCCCCTTCTTTTTCCATTTATATGAACAAAATTTTGAAGCTTATATTGTCTGGTCTTGCATCTTTAAATATAGATTATTTTATCTGACAAACGCTGGATTTTGGCTGCACCTTCTCATCATCGACTTGTGTATTTAAGAGGAGGTCACCACTTGAGCGTGAGAAAAAGTGGGTTATTGAATTGCAAAAGAGCATACTTGTCTCTTTGAATTCCTTTGAGAACAGCCTACTTTATGTGTATTGCTGTTTGGAATTGGCCCCATGCATTTGGCAAGCACAAATGGAAGTGGGTAATCGAGCCAGAATACTGTACTCTCCCTTAGTGCTGCATCCTGGAGTGTGTCTATAGATTTCACTGAGCTTATTAGATTATTAAATTARTGAAATGTGTGTTTGTGTGTGTTGGAAGTCCACTTTGTTTCAGTGATTTTGGTGACTCAGAATTTTTCACCCTATAGTCACATTGAATAAACCATGGCATTAAAATTCTTCTTTTAAAGTAGAATAATTTATGCCTTGCAGCAAATACTTTAGAAAGATGAACTTTTTTTTTTTTTTTTAAATAACTTTGGACACCTGTCTCTGTTTAGCATGTTGTAGTTGTGATTTGTGTTCCATGGATTTTAGAGCAAAACAGTGGTGGCAGTTAATGATGTAAAGGGATGTCCTCAATTACAGAAAAAAATCGAACAAGGATATATATTGAGGGGAGAATTCTTATTGTCATGAAATTTAACATTGTTGTCTGCTTCTCAGAATTTTTTAGGAGCACTTACATTCAAAGACCACAAAGAAACACTGGGCACACAGAACTAATAGAAAAGAATTTTGAATTATTACTTGGAAAAAGAAAATCTGTCCATTTCTTTTCATTTCTGGCCTTCCTCCAGCTGCTGTTGGTGACATCAAAATAAACTCTGACTTTGGGGTAGAGGTGGGATTGTGGGTTGGATCAGATGCTTATTCAGCTGTGTATACTGGTTAATTCTGGGGCTTGAAATCATTTCTGTTATTACATGAACTTCCTCCTCCCTCCCAGATCTGCAGCTGTAAATGAGGGTTCCCATGTTCCCCTCCCTCTCTGTGGGTGTGTGTGGTGCCACAATCTGTGGAGTGGGGACTGCTTGGAAGGGCCCACACTCCAAGCTGCTCATGAAACCCAATGTGTCCTGGAAAATGGGGCCTGGAGGCCTCGAAATCAAATGTTTCTCTGCATTACTYCAAACATAAACCTCCAGCAGCTCATCTTTTATGATTCTGCACAGCACACTTYGGGTTTTAAAAGCTCCAGCAAATATGAAAGCATTGATTATTGGCAAACTAATCATCCCAAATTCATCTGGCGTTTCAAAGGCTTTATCTAATTGAGCTGTTTAGGAAATTGGTTAGTCACAAGATAGGCMATGATAAAACCCATTTTCTTTGGGGAGTATTTTTAATTCATATGTTGTATATTTGATACTTGGAATCAAATAATGGGGACACTAATAAYTGCAGACTGTTCCAAAGGGAACTTTAAGCAAAATATAGGAATTTTCCTGCTTAAAAATTAAATTTCTGGCCTGGCAAATGAGTGTTCTCTTTATTCTCAGACTGATATTTAAAATGTATTCTACTTTGCAGCATCATCCTTGAGACATTGTGTGCCACAGGCTGTCCAGGTGTTATTTCATCTTGGGACTATTTTTTATCTAAAACACAAATATTTAACTGAAGTCAAGGACTCAATTACCTACACTTGGTCCAGTGAGATTTGCCTAAGAAAGGTTTCTAGACAATTGCTCCCCAGCATAAACCAGTTGATGTTCTGTTTCTCAGCTCCTTGTTCTTTGGTTTAAATACTACTCTTTCACATATATATTAGGTACATATATTCTCTCTATAAAGAAGCTCAAGGAAGAACTACTTAGTTGTAAAACTGCTTTAAATTGTTTGAATGCTGCTTAACAGRCTGCTGCAGCTTCCAGTTTTAAGATTATTTAACAACAACAGCAACAACATTCTGTGGTGCTTAAGCTGCAGAAGTTGCATATAACTAATCTTTTTTCTAAGGTCTTTTTGTCAGATTTATTTAAATTGTTTCTTTCCTAGTATTTTAAATTTGGACTGTTCAGCTACAWCTTACCTTGTTCTTTTGCAGAGTACATATACAAAATACATAAAACTTTGTAGACTTCAGTGTGGAGCTGGAAGTGGAACATTCCCCRTCTCTCATAAAAAGGTTCTCTGTAGTTTCATTCCATTGGTTCTCTGTGGTTTCAATCCATTGCTCTCCCTGGAATCAGATTCCTAAAAGTGACCACCTTGCTTGTGATTGCTGGAAAAAGAAATAGAATAAATAGGATAATGAGAAATTTGGGGTGGAGGTTKGGGTGCAGAGGTTGGTAGCCAATGTTGCTGACTTCCCCCTTACACTGAAATTGTAAAGTCTTGGATGGAGAGTAAGGATGAGGGATGAGATAGAATTTAGCTGAGCAGGGTGCCATCTCATTTTCCTGGATTTACATTGGATATCTGCAGTGCAGAGTAGAAGGGCACCCCAAGGAAACAGATGCTTTCCAGAGATACCACTGTGAGTTGGTGCCTCCCAGCACTGCCCTGCAGGCACCATCCTCCYGAAGAGGCTCAGGCACAGCTGAGATTTTACTTAGTTCAAACTAAGGGTGTCTGAAGGGCCCTACCTGCTCCCACTCTAAAAAGACCAAACCAGTGAGTTTCATGGGCCAGTTGGCTTAAACTGATACATCTTTATGGATTTTTAGTGGAGCTAAAACCAGTTGAGGAGCTAGTCCTTGCTAGAAAAGTAGTCTTTGGAAAAACTGCATCGTAATAGTGTAGGGCTGTGTTTATAGTAATCCATTAAGAACCACAAACCATATGCTGTGAGTACATTTACCTAAAGCACCGTTTAGTGTTCTGCTCTGATTTCTCTCAATGTTCCACTTTTATTTTTATAGTGTTGATTAATTTACAGTTTGTTTAATATGACAAGTTCTAAACCCACTTAAATGAAAGGCAGCATAAGATCTTTCTGCTGAGGTGGCCACTGTCCTTGAAAATACTGGGTTTTCTCATTTTGGCATCAAATTCCAAGCTTCAGCATAGGCTGCAGATGTTTTAGAGATATGTGTGAGATACCAGATCTTCTAGACCTGGGAGACAATGCATTGGAGGTTACCTGGAATGTTTTGACCAGAACTCTGTTCTGGGTTCTGTATTTAGCTCAGGATTTTGCTATGGTTGTGGCCAAAGAGCTGTGCTCAGGAATGGTGGATCCTGCCATCCAGTCGGGCTGTTCTCTGAGAGATCAGAGGCACCTGAGCCAGGATATAATTCACTTTAACTGTTTGTCTCTCCCTATCTGTAAACAGCTCCTTTTACCCAAGCAGTTCTTACAGGAATTAACAACTGAATGGCTGAATTCAGCTTGTGCTGGTAACCAGCAGATCAGGAASAGGTACCTTTCAAAAGGCTTTATGCCTTTCTCTAGTTAGCTTGCTTTCCTTTTCCTGTAGGTTTTTAGTTAGATATAAATACTTGGAATTAGGTTTTTCCACAGTTTAGCCTCTCACTGGTTCTAATGGTGCTGTTGAAAATAGTGAAAAGCTTTCTGGAGAGGGATATTCAAGCAGTGTATGTGTTAAGCCTCTTGCTTCCAAGCTGTAATTCCAAATCAGCATCCTATACAGATCTGCTACTGCATTTCCTTAATCCTAAGAAGTTCAGGATTTTCTCCCCCCCCTTCAGAGGAATTTTAATTATTTTTGGTAGCACATGTGTGGAAAAAAGTAAAAAAACCTCTTTTGCTGTAGTGTGAATGCGAAGTCATTGCTATTGTCAGTTCTCAGTGGGTTACTTGCATATAAATAAATTACGGGGAGGGGGGGAGAAATAATCTTTTGTTAACGTTGCATTCTGTTTCTCGTGGCTGCTATGGCAACAGATGAGCTAGTGCTGGCGTGGAAATGCTTAATGGCACAGCAGAATGGAGTGATGAATTTAGCAGGAGGAAGAAGGGAAGAGCACATATCCTTCAGCAGTGCTGTGAAATGAGTCACCAATTAAGCCGCAGATGGGGAAGGGCTTCCACATGTATTTACAAATTATTGAAATCAGATTTTGGTGATTATATTTGGAGCAGGAAGAGTGACAGACTGGAACTTTGGGGAGCAGTAAATTAGACTGTGTCATTTGCAGATGATTCGGGTTTTTTTCCCCCCACCTTGAATCAGCTCCTTTGTGTGGCCTATAAAGGTGGAATTTGCTGTTCTGAGTGTTTCTTAAATKGAGTCCTCAATGCCATTCCTGCCTCTGGACCCTGCAGAGAMAAGRCAGTGAGTGATTCCTGTCCCCTGCYCTGCTACAATTTTGGGCTGTAAGAGGTGCCTTTTCCTGTTTTGTGCTGCTAGGCTACAAATAAAGGGAGTTAACCCTCCTTTAGAGGATAAATAGTGAATGTTTTAACTCAGCTTTTTTCTTTTAGTCTCCAATAGTAGAAAGCACCTCTCACATACTTCAGAGYTTGGCTGGAGTAACAGTCTGGGTCATAAATCAGGATTTTGTTGGGAAGGGATGGTTTTATTGAGATGACTGTGGAATRTCATCTTGTGCCATGCCTGGCATTAGGTGATACTTTGAACTTGATAAATGTGCTGAGCCTGATTCTGCACTTGGCTGGTTCATGGCCCCTACTTTTTAAACTCCCATACTTTGGTTGGGTGGTGGGGTGTTTTCCCCCACCTCTATTCTTCTGTTATCCTGAGACAGAGAGGGATTACTTTGARCTCTTGGGGAAAGTTCTTGTCATCTCAAGTTCCTGGTGAAAYATCAAGAGGGAATTATAATTGCTGCTTCAGTGGGAGTGTTTGTAAGGAGAAGGTTCCAGGGCATGGAATCCTCTCTGCACCAACTTAACCCAGAGCTTTAGCATCGTGGATGGCATGTAATGGAGATGGTTCCAGAAGTTAGTAATCAGATTATTTACTGTCAGTAAATAGTGCCAGACAGTGCAAATTGCAYAGCAGTGAAGTTTTTAGCAATGCAGCTGTTTCAAAAGCCTGGAGGGAAGGAATATTGGGCATGAGAGGAGATTCAGGGGGAGGGCTTTGGCCAGAGCAAGGATAACTGAAGGGAGTATCAGTGGAGGATGTTTAGAAGGCTCTCAGAGAAAGAGACACAGAAGTGACGAGAGGGGTTTTTTTTTTATTTTAGTGGAGATACAACAACACTTCTAAAGATTTTTAGCAAGAAAAGTTAGAGGTAGATGAAGGATGTTATGTGAAGAGTGTTTTGGCCAGACTAAAGGATACAAAAAAAAGTACTGTGGAGGAAATCACTGATGCTGTGGGTGATGCTTCCCTCTTGAAAACCRAAGTGCTGAGGGAGAAGGTAACAAGCTACAGGAGGCACAAAAATGCCTTGTTCACTGCAGACACAGATTGTAGGGAATAAAATATGTTTGTGTACCCTAAAAGGTGCTTTTGGAGGTGCTGCTGGCACTTTAAAAGCTTCAGTCTGTATTGTCTCTTTTCAGATTTCAACTTCATTATTTAAGAGGGTTGAACAGTGTGGCTTGGCTCTTGTCAGAGCTGGGTAAGGGTTTCCTGGGTTGCTTTGTGTTTTGGTTTTTCTTCTGCTCCCAAGWGCAGGCAGAAAAATACCTGAGGTTGCTTTGTGCGGATTGAAATAGATGGTGATTGGAACAGGGTGGGAGAAGAACTAAATGCAGTGAAAAACCAATTTTTATGAATTCTCCYAAACTGATTAGAGTTGTAAATACTAGGAAATGAAATTTGTGCCTCTGTTATGTGCTGTGAGCTTSTTAAARTGAGTYCACTGTCCCTCCTGKCCGGGTGTCCTTGCCATCCTTKGTGAAAGAAGTTTGCTTTGACAAARTRAGAGGCTTTGTAGGACCTTACCTGCCCTGCTTGATTATTAACCTCTCTGGGGAGAGATGGARCAAGTCTATAAAGGACTGTTGATTTCCATTTCAGGACAGGCCTTGCAATACGATGTRGGAGGGAAATACTCCTGGGTCCTCTGTGGCCTAATTCTGCTCATGGAATAGCCTTATTTTGCAAGATTCTGTGGTTTGAGATGTGCCCTGAAGGATAAGGCTGAAAGRCTTCACTGTAGGATTAGCCCTGCCTCAGCTGAGGAAGGAGACCCATCATCTTGCCTGCATCAACTTTGTTAGTCTTGGAAATAATTTTTGTTTGAAGGAAAGTCCGATTAAATAATGTATTTCAGACAGTGCTGCTGTGCAAATGATTAATAGTAACACCTCAGATTATTCCTGGCTCACCATTTCCTTTCTCAACTCCACTTGTAAGAAGTGTATTTCATCCCTAGACACTTCTTAAAAATTATTTTCTGCTTCATAAAGCAGCATAGTGCTGAATCTGTGATTTGATCAAGAAGCACCTTGTTAGAGGTGATAGTAAACTGAAGGTAAATTTTCTTGCCTCTGACAAAGTTGTCCCTTCTCTTRACATCAATTGTACCATTCCTGCTAAGGCTGGCTTTCTTCCCAGATAACTGAAAAGCAAAATTATTTCTGAAGAGTTGAGATTTTAGCTTTGGAAATAATTTAAACCAAACCAAAGTGCAGATAGGGATTTYAAAAATGAAATATTTTTGCAGCACCACTTCTATTGCAGCCTTTGACTCTTCAGCCCTGTGTGTGTGGAGGTGRCATGTGCTGATTTGTGCTGCTCTCTTGGTGGAGGACACCTTTGGCTGCCAGAAGAGGGGTAAAACCATCTATTGAGAGATTTTACATCTACAGGAAGTTCACAGAGTTACTTAAGGCATGTTTTATTTGGTGAAGTCCAGTTTTGTAATTATTGAGCTGCTAACAATGCTGTGAGATAATAAGGGAGCTGCCTCCAGTCTGGACATGGAAAAGCAAAAGCAKAGAGGAGAGAAACTTTAACCATTTGAAATCATTGGGAAATAAAGCTGCTCAGGGAAGCYTTTCCTGTATCAAACAACAAATGAGTGTAGAGCTTGAAATAGTGAACAGGGATGCCTGACTTGCAGAATGCTCTCTGTGAAGTTACTCTCATGTTCTAGCAGGAATCCTGCTGATGTCATTATTGTGTTGGTTAATAAATTGAACCAGAAAATGTTATTYCCTGCTTTACAGCCATTTGCACAGGATTTTCTCATTTCTGCATAACAGCTCCAACCCTCCCCCCCCACCAAAACAAAAGACTGTTGGTCTGGGTTTGGCTTTTTTGTTTTATTTTATTTGTTTTTGTTTTTTGGTTGTGGGTTTTGTTTTCTTTTTTATCTGGCTGTTTGGAGGTTCAGATTCTGAGCCTTCACACAGCACTTCAGGATTTGGGTTTGCCCAAGTTTGTTGGTTTTGGGTTGTGTTTTTTCCTGATTGGAGTGAAGGGACTGCACTGAAGAAGTTGTTCTGAACTTTTTTTCATTTTCACAGCCAACTTAGAACTCTTCTGACCAAGAGAAACCTTCAGCCATAGCTCTGCTTGTGCCTGGATTTGCTGTGGTACTGGTGYTTGGCTGTTGCAGGATTACCCTCTCTAGCCTGTACTCCCATACTCTAAATCTTCCCCAGCTGCCTGAAATGTGGGTGGACAGCTCAGTACTTTTGTTTTCTTTGGAAAGGGAACAGCTRTTTTTGGCTCCTTGCCATCATTGACCTTTAATACTATGAGGGGCGAACTACAGAAAACCCATTTTGAGCAACATACTGTCAGCGTTGCTCACCAGTGAAAAAAATATTTCCTTTCTACCTGGCAATTCCTTAATATACAGGTATAGCAGCACACCTGGAAGGCCTTAAAAAATCAGGCAGGATGAGACACAGCAAACCCCATTTGTCTGAACATGCTTCAAATTGCCTGCTAGGGAGAAAGTGCTTTAGTCTTCTCTCCAGAAACACTCAACTCTCCCTTGTCTTTTCAGTGCTCCACTGGGCTTATAAACTCTCAGGAATATTTTGTTACCAGTCAGAATGCTTTTCATCTTTATTCCATGTTTTTCAGTGTCTGCAGGTTGTGACACTCAATTGGATGTGGTTTCTGTATTTTCTTCAGCCTTGTGCTCACTAATCAAACATATTTGTGTGGTTAAAGTGGGCTTAGAGGTGTGATGCCCTCGAGATTTGACATCCCTTTTGGCAATTAAAGAGAGGATTCTATAGTTATCCAAGTRCCATCAGGTATGAAGAGAGAGGAGGCAAAACTTGTCTTTCTTCCTGAATGCTTAGAGCATATCATTAAAAGAAAGAAAAAAAATACACAAAGATCAAATATGCAAAATTCTACCCCAACCCTGCAAACCCCAAAGGTTTGACCAGCCAACTAATGTATTCCTAGTTCTTGCTAGTCATAAGGTTAGGATGAAAACTGCTTTGCCCTTTTCCCTCATGYAATTTTAGCTGTGAGAATCCATTGCTGAAATTCTAAAAGAGCATCTATTGAATTATATAAAGCATTAATCTTAAAATCTAGCAGATATACTGAAATTGTTGGGATTATCAGGCTTTTCTGGTAGTGYATGTACTCATGTGGATCTGGTGCTYTCAGTTACCAGGCCTTAAGGGTTGTCTCAAATGTTATTCTTYATCAACTCTTTATTTTTGGTAGGAATTTCTAGCCAAAGCAGTTTTCAGGCTCTGAGGCTTTTTTAAAAAAAGAAGCTTAAACGAAGAAAAGAATGAAACCAGTGCTAATTGTTGGTTTCTTACAAGCAGGGCTTTCCTGCAGGACAGTGACTTGCGGGTGTTCAGGTGAAATTCTGCACTCCAGAACACTATAGGAAGCTTTTTTATGGTTTTGGGCAGGTTTTTGGAGTGACTGAATCACCTAGCCTCCTTTTGAAAAGGAAATTTCATTATTTGGTTTGAATTTTTTGCATTTTTTAGTGAGAACACATTCAGGAGTACCTTATTATGCTTCTAATGAGGGCCAGATGTGTTCCTGCTGCAAAACCGAGGCCATAATGCAAAGAGGGACTTGCAACAGAAGAAGTGCCTTTCCCAGGGAGAAGAGCAGATCGTTTGAGGTGAAGATATTAACTTCTATTAATAATTAGAGGGGGGGAATCCTTGGGGATTGGTGTGAAACCATGGGCAATGCTGATTTGTACAGAGCCAACTGCCAGGGCCCTTTATAATGCGGAGGAATGACACTGCAACTCTCTGAAGACAATTACACTGCAAATAAACAACTTATGTCAGCTAAGTGGTGTTTATTGCCATAATGGAAATTAATTTCAAGGGCTTGAGGCAAAGTGAGTACAGCCCAGCCGAGCAGAGCGTTCCACAGCGAGGTGTTCCTGCTCCTGCCATTCCCTGGCTCCTGAGCCCCCATGGAGGGCAGGGAGTGCAGTGCTTAATCTGGCAGGTGACACACTCCCAGGTAATTTGGGTCCATTTGCTTAGTGGTGTGTTARAAACACGCTGGAGGATGCCCAAATATTTTTAATTACCGTGCTGTGTGCTGCCACAGAGAAACTTGGACTGGGAGAGTGGCCTCTGCACTTCAGATGGGARACCTTCATTTTCAACCTGCTTTATTCACTTACCCAAGTTCTCTCTGTTACCCAGACAAACTTCTTGGCTCTTTCTATACAGCAGGGATGACACTACAGAGTTGCCTCACTGGGGTAAGTGCATTTAAAAGGCTGTGGTGCTCCCATGCAGTGTGGAGMTAGGGACTATAATGGGAATTGTCAYCTTTATTTCATTTTTACTGTTCCCATTGACTGTTTCCACAGTCTTGTGGGTGGGCTGTGTGCCTGTCACCATGCTGTACTCCCAGCAGATATGATTTTCCTTCTGCCACTGTGTTTTTTGAGATGCTGCTTCTGCTGTCGCTCTGGTTGCCTGGATGAGACTGAAGGCTTGTGATTAAAGGGACCATCTCTGCATTGGTGCATGATCAGCATCACTTTAGTAAAGAATGTAAATCCTCCAAGATGTATCTMCTTTTGAGAGTGCTACTGTCTTTGTTGTGTCCTCACCAGCTGGAAGCGGGAGATTTTGAAGGACATTCATCTGGAGTAACACTGTGTTTGATTTAACATTGCTGAACTTTGCAGAAATCTCTTGTTCAGCTGGTGAGCTCTTTGACAGCAGGTGAAATTCTCTTTGAAAAGACAGAATTTTGTGTTTGCTCATGGGAATGGCTTTATATATCAAGCCTAAGGCTTGAAACATCACCCTGATGCTTTCTGCAGAGGGCCATACCATTGCTATGTATTTCAGCTGTGCATTAAGCTTATTTTGTTCTTGTGAAATCCAGGAAGAAACCAGAATAGGCATGTTGTTTTATTAAACCTTTCATCTGAGTGAGTAGGAGTTGCTCCCATTTCTTCCTGTAATGCCGAGGATTTCAAACTGGGAACAGTTTAAACTGAACTGAAGATTAGTAGCTGGGTCAGGATGTATGCGGATAACAATGTATCCTTTCAGAGAGAAGCAAACAGATGTCCAAAAGAAAATAATAATAAAAAAGATTAAAATGACCTTTCCTCTGCATTAGCTGCCATGAGAAATAGGGAAACCTACAGAGAGAAAGTTTTGCTCCAGAGAGAGGCACTCAGGAAGTTCAGCCATGTCCTGTWGCAGGAATAGCTCCTGTGATGGATGATTGGCTGTTTCCTAACTGTGTTTTCAGCAAGTTTTGAATCTTGTATGACCATTTTAAAGCATTCTCTTGAATCATCAGTTGGCTCCCAGTCCCCCCCCCCCCGTTTATTTTTAAATGAATACCTTGATACGTAAAACTCTGGAGCAGGGAGGCATCGGAATTGTCATGGAAACAGGAGCTGCAGAGCTGGCTTCCAGCCAGGAGATGTGATTCATGCCTTCAATGTGGGTATCTGGAAATGAAATAATTTCCAAATCTCAGGTGAATCAATGAAATAGTATTTGTGTTTGTGTTTTTATTTTCCCCAAGGAGGTGTTCTGAACATCTTCCCCACATATCCTGTTTTATTTCTGTCATTTTAAAAGGTAGGAGAGGGTGTTCCCTAAGTATATACATAGCATCTGAGCAGTAAATAGTGCTGTGTGTGGGGAATACTCACCTGCCTCTTGTTTTCATTTTAGCTTAGCCTTAAATTCAAAAAATTCAAAACCTCTAAGCAGGAATTTTGTAATGTAGCAATTTGATTTAATTCTGGATGAGTTTGGGWGCAGGTTTGTGCACGGTACGTGTGAATGTGGTGTCAGTGCAGGACATGAGAGTGAGGTAATTGCAGATCAGGGTTTCTAAACGTAACCTCAGTTTCTATAAAYGGTGTTTGTGCCCACACTGAATCCCACGTTTTGTTTACATTCATATAAATATAAAGTAAGTAATTGCAGGGCACACACACAAACAGGACTCTGCTGTGGGCTCAGGTAGTTTGGGGCGCTGCTGGTGCTGAGAATGAGTGAGTGGCTCATCTCTGGGAAGTGCCAGGAGGCTGAATCCTCCTCTTTACTGCTGGGTCCCTTCAGTGCTATATGTGATTTATTTCCAGAGCCTCATCAAATCCCTCAGTTGTATTTAATAGTACAGAAACTGAGTGGGATTTTAGCCTCACATCGCATACCCAAGATGCATCCTCAGGGTTCTCTTTAAACTGAAAGCAATTTATGAATGAAGATATTTCATATTGTGTTCATCAGGAAGAGAATCTCTTGTTTATCTGGTTTAATTGGTTTGTTTTTAAGTTGCTGCTTCACTGGCCAAAGAACTGTGTTGCTCTGTTTTCTGACCTTCAAGGATGTGTGGGAGTGGATGGGTACAAGATAAATTTACTTAAGCTTTGGGAAAAACCTTGTGTATCAAAATTTTTCACTGCTGTCTTTGTGTTAGGGTGCCCTATCAATTAATAAGGAATCACCCCTGCCAATAATTAGGAGTACAGAGGTGATTTAATAGCTTTTATGAATTTGAGTGCCATATACTGTTACTGATYGCTTTTCTCTTTAAATCTTCAAGTCACACAGGGTTGACCTTTTCCTCCATTTCTTCCTACTCTGCATGCTTTTGCCATCAACTCTGTGGTTTAGGTGATCAATTTTTCTTCTAATAATTTTTGTTTCAGTGGGCTGTGCTGTTCCCTGGATATCTCTTTCCTASCATCAAAGAGTCCATTTTGTTGCTGGAGCTGTGGTTTTACCTTCTGTCAGGATTGTTACAAATCCACATCTCTGAGCTCTTGCAGCAGTTCTTTCACCACCTATTTGTCAGTGCCCAGGCTTTGATGTTTGGCGTTTTGGGTTAGCTGCTGCTGAGATCATTTATCCTGGGGAGGTTTAGCAGGTTTGTGAGTGCTGCTGTGAGTTCCACACCCATGGTGTATCACAGCCCCTGAGGTTTTAAGTGCTTTCTCCAGCTTTGCATAAATGGGAATATTYCTGTTGCCATCCCAGGTGCAGCAGGGCAGAAGGTCCAGCCTGGGTGTCTCTGCTGTGGAGGAACAAGGAGCTGGTTTGCATTGCAGAAAAAATATGCACAGAAGGGTTTGCAGGGACCAAATTCTTGTTTGCTTTCCCATCTCGGAATCTGCTTCCAACCCTCCCCTCCCCCCCAGCTTTTAGTTTTATTAAAGGAAAAGAAAAAAATTGTTCTTTTACACAATTGTTTTGTTGTATTCTGWGCCTCATCTGTTTCCAGCATGTGCAGCTGAGAGAGTGTAGGTGTGGGGGAGAGGGGAAAAGAAACCTCCAGGGCTCTTGTGGACTTTAAAAAAAATCTCTGTATTTCTGAGGTACCCTAAAATGCCTCTTCTCTAATATGAGCTGCTCTGTGTGGGGTTTTTTTGCCTCCTATTAAATTACTGGGGCTATTTTTGTTTGGGTTATTTTGATTGTGTTTTTTTCCATATTTTGCTCTACTGTAGATGATCTTCAACAGGAGGCAAAGCTGTGGAAAACTGAGGAGACGTCCCTCTGCCTCCCTGTTTTTCCTGTGCTGTGTATTGGCACTTGATTTGGCTGTTGTCTTTTATGAATAGTGTGGCTTTTACATCATGATTCCAAGTGGGAATGAATGTGGAGGAGGGGAGTGAGGTAATCCTTCCTCAAAGGCATCTCTTGCTGCTGAATTAGTCACTGCTGTGCTTTTGCCTCACCTGGTGAAACTGCTGCCTCATACCTGCCAGGGTGAATGTCACCTGGCACCYGTGGGAAGGGTTTAATTTTAGGTATTTTAGAGTTGACAAGGAATATTCTGAGCCTTTCTTGTTTTACTCAGACTCACCAGGATGTCCGAAGGAGCCCATGTGGAAATAGGACCCACAGAATATCAGACAGCAGCTCAAGGAGATGTGTCTGAAGGACAGCACTGGACTCTGACTATTGAGAAAACAGAATAGCAGCACAAGCAGCGCTTATATTCATATCCCTGTGATCAGATGGGAGCAAAATGAATCAATATTGTTTGTATGAAAGTAAATTTGGGATATAAAGTAAACAAGACACACAAATTATGGCAATTTTTGGTTCTTTCTAGAAAACTTCAGTGATAATTGATTAACATGTCTTGTTAAATGCAGACAGACAACAGACTGCATCATTGGTTTGGAGAAGAGAGCACTTGGATTTCACAGTTCGGACAAAGGGCAGGATTTAGAGGCAAAGGACGAGCTATGGATCCCTTGGTAACCACATTTGACAGCACACCAGATGTGCTGGAAGACTTCATGCAGACAACYTCTTCTGCAGATCTTTGTTTTTCTTTATCTCTAAGGCCACTGAATCCACCCTATGTGTGAAGCTTTTTATACTGAACTTTYATAAAACCAAATCAACAACCAAACCCCCCTGAAAAGTAGGCTAAGAATGGATGTGACCTAATGGGATATTTACAATAAGGACTGTTGGGTTGATGTTGTGTGGGGTTTTTTGTTGCTTCAGCCAATTCTGTACCAGGACTTTGAGTGACCTTTTATTGTATTGAATCCTGAAATATTTCCCAAAAATGTTCCAGTCACTGAAGCAGATTGATGAGGTTAGAAAACCACCTCCTCTGGTAGGATACATCTGCCCCAACACCCAGTTTAAATATTGGATGGCTCTCTCTGAGCTTCCTTAGTAGCTGATGCTGACAAAAAGCACCTCCCCAGGGGAGCTGACCAGGCTTTAATTCTTGCCTGAGGAGATTAATTCCCCCGAGCAGTGTGTCAGGATTTTTCCACTGCAATGCAATCTAGGGTTGGGTAATTTGCACCTGGATTTCTTACACAAATAGTAATAAGTGTGTAGCATCTCTTTATCTCTGAACAAGGTTTGCAGTTAAATACAGGTTTTTTTTATTACTATGGACACAAGAAAAAACCCAGTTCTGGAAAGGCTACAGGATTTCGCTGCTAATCAATGCTTAATTTTCTCTCATGTCTCAGAGGAGATCTTTTACCTTATCTTGAGCWCTGAAAGTCCCTTTTGCTCCCCTTGAGAAGAACTGCAGAGGCTGCAAGGACTGGGATGTGATTGAAATCATGGTGGGGTTGTTCTCCTATGTGCTGAGATGGTGTTTATCATCCAGCTTTACACAGGTGAAGCACAGCAACAATATGCAAACTAGCAAACAGAGACTCTGGTCCCTCTTTTCTTTCTATTTTCCCCTTTTTTTCTTCCCTTCCCCCCCCCTCCTTTCTTCCCCTTTCCTCCCCCTTTTCTCCCCTTCTCCT
>NW_026623433.1:394835-429970 GCF_030028575.1 Malurus melanocephalus
CCCCTCTTTTTCCTCCCTTTCTGCCCCATAATCCTCATTCCGGAGCATCTTCTACCCACCGTGTCCCAGGGAGCAGAGCAGGGGGTGTTGGGATGCTTTGCCCAGGAGCAGCTCCTCAGGAAGGGTGTTCCCTGCTGGAGACTGGGGTGGATTAGCCAGCTTGCTCCTCAGAACGCATCAAATGCTTTGAAAATTACCGTGCTTGGTGCTTTTTGCTTSTCTGAATACTCCCCAGGAATCCAGCACTGAAAAATACAGCAGAGGAGTCTCTGGATGAGCTGGACCTGTTGGGGCAAGAACTTGTTTTGCCTCAAAACTTAATCCAAAGTTTAGGTAGAGCTGAAGATGAAAGGCACCTGGTGAATGATGAGTGTTCAGTCATTTCTAACATTTATTACTTTATTTGAGGGGCCAAAGTTCAGTGAAGGTCACTTTATGAAACTCTTGCTTGTACWGGGCAAGTGAAACAAGGATGAACTTCCCTTGGTAGTTATTTCCCATGCTGAGGTGGGATGCATTTGTAGTATCAGTGGTTGGTTGGTTGGAGTTTTTCCCCTTTGAAATTCAAGATGAAGTTGGACTTTTGGGAGAAGGGGCTGCTCTTGTTAGTATTTTAAGTTGAAATAGCAGAATTCTCCAGGAGGACTGAAGTGATGCTTTACTGCTGTTGTGGTTGACTCCATTGATTTTACAATGTCTATTCTAAGATTGGGAAGCTTCGCATTTTCCTTTGCACTTCCCTCTAAACAGCTTCTTTTCTTCAAAAGAGTGAGTACATCAGAGTGCTTCAGGCTTTTGAGTTACCAAGCAGCTCTGAGTACTAAAAATGTGCAGGGAGCCATGTGTAGTTACTGAGAGTCCAGCTGATACACTTCATTTCGAAAGAAGCTCTAAATTGAGACAAGTCAAACTGGCTCTGAACAGGGCAATGYCATTGTTTGTGTTTCTGTATTTAATGAGTGATTATTTATTTCCTGGGAGTACATTTGTGAAGGGGAATGTTTTCCATTTTCCAGCCACATTTCAGTGGTGTGGTCAGTGTGGCTTGGGTTTTGGTTGGGCAAAACAGGAAAGGAAGGAAGCACCTCAGCCTTCCTTAAACGTACCTGTAGAATGTTAAAGAATTAATGGCACTGCTCTTCTGCAGTGCCATTGCTGTTACATGATATGTATGTATACAGATGGTATGTAAATCTCTGCAGCCCAGAAAAACAGCTGAAAACTCATTTGACTCGGAGGAAAAGGCATTTATGTGAGTATCAGTCCAAAGGCTGGCAAGATAAAAATCTTGTCTGGGTTGAGATAAGGGGGTTGCTGGAATTCAGAACAGGCAACACTAGTTTGGTCAGCTGTCAGAAAGGCAGAACTCTGGTGAGTCTAACTTTGAAGGCCAAGGATGCTTTTTTTAATACTGCTATCTTTACAAGAAGCTTTTTTCCTCATGTGGCTCCTCCCAGGAAGGCCAAAATGCCCATGCTGTCCTCAGTGGGCATCCTTTTCAAGTGTCATTGTTCTTTACTAAACACCTCTATGACAAGGTCTGTGTTTGGGAGTGGTGGGTTGAGTGCACAAATAAGAAACAGTCAAAAACAGGAGAAATCCTTGTTTAGGGCAAGGAATAGCAGCCACCACAGCAGGAAAAATTGGAAACTGAAGAGGAGTAATAGAAAATGGTGATGACAGCAACTGCTGCTGGTGTAAACAATTAACACTATTCATTTTGGATAAAGCCCAATCAGTAGYATTTTCAAGGAAAGGATAATTCTGCCCCACCACCCCTCTACAGGCAACCACATGTTATGATGTTGTGATGCACAGTTCTTGGTTCCTATCTCTTGATCCTTTTTTGCTTTCCTTGGTGTTTCTTTTCTCATTCCAGTGCTTTATTTCTTTCCTGCTCTTTCTGTGTTATTGCTCTCTGCTCCCTGTGATTTGTGTGGGGTGACACTTTTGCTTGAGTGGATGTTTCAGGGACACTTCCAGCCCATGGTTACTCCCTGTACAAGGGGACTGATGTGGAAGCAGGAGGAGAAGCAGGAGGAGAAGCAGAAGGTGAACCAGAAGCTGCTGTGAGGGCTCTGGAGCTTTGGGAAAGGTCCTTTGTCATGGTCTGAAGTTGCTGCAAGGGGCAAGGAAGGACTGGGAATTAGGGCACATCTGGGGTCATCCAGCTGTTCCTGCCCTGACTTTTATTCACTTGTTCCTTTCAGCTTCTTTGCACTTGCAATTTTCTGGAAGTTCACATTTTCTGTGGAGTACCAGAGCCTGGTGCCTTTTTCTGCACATCCTCTGGCACTTAGGGCACTTCCCCATGATGTTTTCCCACCAAGTGGTTTTGTGTTGCTGGCAGGAKCCCAGAGCCACTGGGATGTGGATGCTTCAGAGCCCAACGCTCTTACACTTCTGCAATGCTTTTGTGTTCATACTTTATACTCCACTGGTGACTTTGGGCTATGCTTGTGTTTCTCCTCGGCTTCATGATGATTTTGGCTGGACGTTGCCTTCTCTTGTTTGAATGAATTCCAAGCTTTCCAAACACCCTTGCAAGGTGGAAGTTGCATCTGCCTTTGCTGCATTTATTCATTCATTGTGGTACTGGGAACTCACTCTGCTCTGCAAGGGACTATTCTGAATTAGAACGAAGTTTTCTTGGAAGCCAAGTGCAAAGCAGTGCCATCTAACTTGCAGAGAGGCAAAAAAGTACTCTCTGAGCTGTAGGAATGACAGCTGTCCAGGGGAAGTTTATACTTCCAAGTACTCCTAACTATGTTTTTATATCATCAGCAACTAATTATGCTCTGACTACTTGAAGTTACATTATCTGAAGTATGTCAAGTCAGAATGGTGTCATTGCTTTCATCATCTCTGTCTGCTTGAATGTCACTTCATCTACTGCTTCTTAATTCCATTTCCGTCACTCTTTCCATTCCTCACCTCTTCCCTGGCTTGCCAGACAATACTGCAAAACTATCAGATTTGCTTTCCAATTGAAGTCACTGCAGCTTAGCTGCCAGCCAGGCTTTGCAGCATTAGTYAGGAGAACTTTGGCAGCAGCCTGACCCTGGATTCCAAGGCAGACTGTGGCTACCTCCATGGAGGGATGTGCTGGAGAGAAATCCAAGGGTGTTTTTATGCAGATGCTGGTATAGATAAGGGCACTGGGAGTTTTTCTTGTTTTACTCCCTTACAAAAGATTTCACAGCATTGTTCTTCTTTGCTCCACAAACTGCTCTCTGTCTCAGAAGTTCCCAGAGAAATAAAAGTTTCCAACAAAGGAGGGATGCAAAGCACAGAAATGCAATTTAAGAAGCAAAAGGGAGGTGTGGGGCAGACAGATCGACCCATTTGGAACCGTGCAGTATGTCAAGTTCTGATTCAAAGCCTKGTGGGGTTCTTCTGGTTTTCTTTGGCATGTTGTTTATAAAAGGGATTTTGTGATAACTCACCTATAGCAGAGAAAATTCTRTAGCATAGATAAGAGTGCCTGGGATGGATAGAAAAAGAGCGGCCTGGATATAAATGAGGAAGAATTTATTCTTGTGGGTGTTTTCCCTTGGGGAATGTCCACATGAGGCTCTGAAACACAGCTTTGTTCTCTTTTTCTTCACTCTCGGGATTTCGTCTGACACTGTGGGTGGCAGTGGAAGGAGAGGCTGGAAATGGTGGTGCTTTCTTGAGTAATGAAATAGGAGAGAATTGRAGRTAGGAAATAAGGACAGGTCTCASCAGAGCTGGAGATCTCGTTTGAACCTAAACACAACTGTGCTTTATGTCACAGCAAAARAACCCAAACCCAACCAAATTCTGAAATATAAGCCTCCATTGCTGCTAAGAAAGCAAATATTAACTGCATTTTTATTAAAAGGAAGTTGAGTTTTTAGTGTATGAAATCACATTCTATCCTTGTGCTAAGTTTGAGACATCCTAAAATCCTCTAAAATATTTACCTTGGAATTGTGTTGGAATGATCATTATATAAAGCCAATATACAATGTGTTTTTGTCTGTCGTTTTAACTTAAAAATGGGTTTCTGACTTCTTGTAACTTTGGCAATTGCCCTGCTTTAATTATTTTCTTTTTTTTTAGCAAGCCAGTTCATATATTAAATTGAAATCTGTACAAATTACAGTTAATTATAGTCAGCTTAGAATGAGGCCTAAAATAGATCACATGCTGTTCGGAATAAAATGTGCTGAAAATGATTAAACCTGTTTGGTTGGGCCTGAAGTCCATTCCAAGGTGTTTGATCCTTCCCTGGCTGCTGCTTTCCTATTTTCCTGCTGTCTGCCATGGTGGGTCTGCTGGCTGGGCAATCCAGTGACAARATTCCTTGGAAGGAAAGAAGAATGGTGGGAGACTGTTGAGCCTTCTGTCTTTAACAGGACWGGCTGAAATGGTTTCTCACTCCTGTCCATTTGAGACCAACCAAAACTCTTCCTCAGTGTTGTCACATTGTCCAAATACCAAGGAGAAAGGACATGCTATTTACTAAAATAGAAAACAGCTAGCACTAAACTTATTGAATTCCTTTTTTTTCCCCCCTTGGAACTGCATTTTGGGTCCTAACTTTCTGGGGACATTTGCTGTCCCYGTCTTGGAGGGGATGGTGTCAGAGSTGCCYRGTGAGTCAGCAGGGCTGGTTAACCCTGTCCCAGCCCAGCTCTGCCAGCTCTGTCATGCTTTTGTTTATGGATGATACACAGTCCTTAGCTGCTTGTTGTCCTTCAGCTGAATTAGTGCTTTATGCCAGTTTTTATTATTCTGAATGCTGCTGAATTAATTACATTAAAACAACTTCACCAATGACCTTGAGCAAAAGTTATTTCCAGCAGTGCATCTTCCTGCATTTATGTAGTGACTTAATAAATGCCACTGTTCAGCTATTGTTTCACATTCCTGCATGCATGTCCTTGATGGGAACTAATTATTAGTTTAATTGTATGCAGGAATATTTATGCATTACATTTTTTGGAGCATTATTGCACTAGGTACTTRTAAAATCATTTGCCAATAAAAACACGAGATCTAAAAGGGTACGTGCAGTARGGACTGACCTGCAGGTACACCAGTGAAGCTGTTTGGAAAGCAAATTACTTTGAAAATAACTGTGGACCTGAGCTTAGTCATTCTGCTTTCTGACCAAGTCTGGCTGCAGTGTAAGTTGGAGAGGTTTTATTCTTTACCTTGCACAACCCTGCGAGCTCTGTAAACCCAGCTGTCTTTTTCCTCCTGTTCTCTCCTCCATCACTAACCCAAATTTCTATATAATTRGTAACAGAATATTCAGCCAACTTCTGTATTCAGGTAAGGCTGAGACTAAATCCCTGCCCATGGTGGGTGCTGCAGCCTGGGCACATCCTAGGTGATTTGCTGTGGGTCAGGAGGTGAAGTTGTAGTTGTGCTGACCTGGTTTTGTCACTAAAGGAGGAGCACATTTGGGCAGCTTTCAGGAGCTGTGTTGTTTGTGTGGGCTTATTTTGAAGGATRAAACTGTGGTGCCCTAAGAGGCAGTTTCTAAACAGAGGTTGAGATGGCCATGGAGGAACTTGAGGAGCACACCCCATGGCCCTGTCTTTCACTGGCAGCTGACAGGAGGCTGATACGCTGTGGGACACCTTGACCTCCTGACTGCAGAAGAATAAATTTCTCCCAGTCACCAGAAGTGCTTTAGGAATGTTCTTCAGACTTGTCCCAAAGACCCAGACCAGGGTGATGGGGGCTAGTTTTKGTCTGTATCTCAAGTCACAGTGGAAGTTGGGCTTCAAGTTAAAGTTCTGTCCACCCTTGAATGATTTGGGGAAATCTACATCATAAAAAGTAAAACATTGGAGCATTGAGGTCGTTGTACTTTGAGCTTCATTGAAAACTTACCAGCTACAAAGTGCATTTGTCTTCCTTTGCTGACCTTGTGTTCTTCTCTGATCTGCCAGAGCTCCAGGAATGTTTGGACAATGCTCTGAGGGACAGGCTGGGATTTTTGGGATGTCTGGGCATGGCCAGAAGTTGTACTCAGTGGTCCTTGTGGGTCCCTTCCAACTCAGGMTATTCYRTGATTCTGTGAAATGGGGAATGCTKTCTATGCTCCCCATGGCTGCAGAGCACTGTTAGCTSCTAAGCAGAGCTGTCCYACACCCCAGCTGACTGAGCTGCCATTGTTTCCCCTGTCTTTCCAGTAGCACTGTGGTGTTTCCTGTGGATCATCACTTACCAGTATAAACCAGAGGGAAAAAGAAGTCTTGAGCAGTTGAATTCTCCTTGCCATAGGAATCAGCTTAGGTAATGTGATAGCTGGTGATGTCATCCTGTAAAAACTTTTAAAAAATTGATTATAAGAGATTTCCTATGCTTGAATATTTCAGTCTGTGGCCTTTCTTTCCACCTTGTGTCTTTTGCAGCTGTGGTTTGGCAGGATTTCTCAGGAAACAGAAGCAATCAGACCAGTTCAGGTTTAAATTTCTGGCAGTGCTAAGTCTGTTGAGGTGCTCTCAGCCCAACAGGACTCTACAAGTGTGGGGTTGAGCTTTGCAAGGAGTGCTTGTGCATGTCCCACTCTAAACCTGCGAGTTCCTCTCTGTGAGTGTGCTCAGGGGCTGCATTACGGGCACATTAGCCACACATCTACATTTTTGTAAGAGGAGAACAAAAATTTATAGCCCCTGTTTACTTAATGGTAGGTCAAGAGGCCAATCCTGCAAATCATTTCCCATTGTAGTTGGTTCAATATGGAAAATTGTTCTGGGGAATGCATCCAGCTTTTTTCATTTTTCTGTTTCCGTCTGCTGTTCTTTGAACTTGGAACACTGGAGGCCACAGGGACATTTTGTGGGGAATATAATCTCAGAAAGGAACACTTGATGGATCCAACTTGTACAAGTGAAATGCTCTCTGTAAAAGGAAATAATTCAAGGCTTTTAGCTCTTTCAAACCCATCCTAACACTCCTGCTGGGTTCCTTTCTCTGTGAAGTAATGCAGAGGATTTGTCAGCATCATCTAATTAGGCAGCAGCAAAGCAAGAGTGGTGTTCAACAGCCTCTGCCCTGGTTCTGTTTCCATTCATAGGACTTGCCCATGGAAGCCAAGGACATYTGAGTGATGGCATTGGCAATGTCRGAGCGGCTGTGAGGTGAGGCATGCTCAAATAGGATTTCACCCCAGGAGGAAATCCAAGGTCATCCTCGCTGTTTCTATACCAGAACAGTCATCCTGTGTTCTGAGGAAGTCTGCAGGTAACTGCAGCACCTCCTGGTTCCTTAATAGCTCTGCTGATGTCAGAGCTTTAATTCTGCTCCATCCTGCTGGAAAAGACAGGAGTGAGAGTTGCTGGAGAGCATTTCCTTACTATTCCTATAGGTCTGGGCGGCTTTGGTGTCCATATTGGATTGTCTTATGATGTATCTGTGGCTGAATTCCCTTAAAATGTGCTGAGCAACAGAACCTGGCTGGGCTAAAAGGGGAGAGCTCACTTTGAATTCTTCTAGGGTGGGCTGATGGTAGAGTCTCAGCATCCAATAAAACTGTATTTTACATTATAAACACACAAGGAGCAGKAGAAATCGTTTGTGTAAGTGGGGTTGGCTTGGCCTTTCGCTTCACAGCAGCACTTCAGCACTGGGTTACCTGCACCAAAGGGCTCCCAGTGTCTCCCAGTGATCCTGGCCCTCCCTGAGGAATGCTGACCATCTCACTTGGAGCACAAGCTGCATTTCACTTCTTGCTCAGTGGTTCACATAGGATTTACTTACAGCTAGGGAATTTGGGAAGAACAAATCAGCTCCTTCCCAGTGAAGGTTATTACTATTAAGCTTTGCCCACTGGGGCATTAGATCAGAATAAAGGAAGAAATTGGTCTTTTTGTATGGGGCTTTAAAAACAAACAAGTAAAACACTTTTCTTACTAGAACATGGAAGTTTTACCATCAATGCAGTTGACATTAAATAATTTTAACCAAAGTCATTGCTGTAGATGAAGACCATCTGCAATTAAGTGACAGAGCTGGGACATGAGAGAAAGTTTTCTGCTTATTTATATCCAAATTGTTTTTCAGTGTGAAGTTGTTGATCAAATTAGCCTTATTGCTGATAGTMGATATTGATAATGTAAATTTTTCCATTGTGACTTTTTGTGACTCCCAGTTTCAGTTAAGCTGAACCCATGAACTCAGCTCCCAGTCCTGTGTGGGAGGAAGGATGTGTATCCATGGGTCCCCGATTCACTGGAATGTCCATTTTGGTGCCTGTGAGTCAGTCTGGCTCTTCTGACCATRTTACAGAGATGAGAAAAGAGGCAAAATGACCTCCTCGTACAGCTGCTGAGGAGCTCTTGGGAAGAAAGAGCTGTTGAAATGTGGGGACTGTGAGACTTTGATGACAAGGTGCTGCAGCCCTGGGATGGTGTTGCCTTGATGGAGGCGATGAGGTGTAGTGGAGAGGGAGCATATGGATGGATGGGAATCCAGGGAACTGGGAGAAGGAAGCAACTAGAGGTGAATAAAAACACCCCCAAAATGTAGAATTTGAGGAAGTGAGAGAAATCTGATTCCCTTTACCATTATGCATTGTAGGAAGGCTGAGTCTGGAGAAGTTATTTTTCCCTGCCTCCCACACCCCCTCAGGAACACCATCTGCAAGTGTTTCTCTTTTCCAGTCCAAGAAGTACCAGAGGAGATTAGAGCTGTTTTTTCCCAGACTTTAGATGGGAGATCTCTAGGGACATGTCTACCCAACCTCCCAGCCAAGCTTCACTGCTTTCTTCCTTATTTTTCTTATTTTGAAGGAATGTCCTCAACATAATAATGAAAGCAACATAACAATTCACTTCAGGGACTGCAGTAAAAAATGACTGTGTGACACATCTGCCCATTGAAGACACCTCTGAAGTGATGTTCTGAATGCAGATGAGGCTTGGATCCTCCCATTGCTGCTGCTGTTGCAGRGCTGGGCATATGGCAGTGTCAGGTGGGATCAGGGTGACAGTTTCTGGTCCAGCAGTTCCCCTYTGTGCTCACCCCACATCCCCATGGCAGTTCTGAGCATTCCAAACCTCATGTATCATCTTGTCTTTACAGACCTGTCACTGATGTGGGATGAACTCTAGGAAGAGATTAACTGTTGCYGTGTTTTTCTGTTGTTGTTTTTTGAAGGGAGGGTGGAAGAGGTGCCTGGTGTGAGGCTGCTGTGAGGTGAATCATGTCTTTATAAACAGGAGTTCTGAGCACATTGCATAAGCTGCAGCAGAAWTGCTTCAGAGGCAGGAGAGCTGCCKYGGTTAAATGSTGGCAGAATTGTAAAGCCTGGCCTTTCAGGCTGCTGCCAAGGGGACCTGCACATGAGCTCTTCCTCCCCCCGATCACCCTTCGAGTGCAGATTCATTTAACATTGTCATGAATGCATTTTAGACTCTGAAGTTTGAGCAGAGAGCACGAGGGGTGGGGATGGCTGCAGCAGAGCAGGGGCTGCACAGGGGCTGTGCTGTGCCAGGAGGGAAAGGCTGTTCTGACCTCTGGGAACTGATGCAGGGATTGTCACCTCATTTACCCCATGCCTTCACTCGGGGTGGGTTTGGAAGTCCGTGGTGTTGTTTCTCCAGTTTCCAATGATTTGCAGAGTGGAGTGGGATAGTCCTTGACTTCCTTGCCAGTGCTATCAGAAGAACAGACACCTGGCAGCATTTGAGCCCCTTCACTTGGGGTTATTTGAGCACACCCAGCCTCTTCTCTCCTCTGTGGTTCAGGATACTAGAACAGCTCAGCAAATCTGTCTTCAGAAGCCTCAGTTTGGTCTCTTCCAGAAGACTGAAAGCCTCAAGCTGTCACTGTGAAACTGAGTTTGCCCAAGGAATCAGATGCAGACTGTTTTACATGCAGAGTGTCTGATCTCTGTACCTGATCCCACCGTGGTGTTGAGCAGGTGAAATCCTGTGGTGATGGAATCTATTCTTGATGCAATTCCCAAGTTTTTGTGCTCTCGTTCAATTTGTCACTCAGTCTTTATTTCAGTCATGTACACTGGCATAAAGCAAGCTGGTTCTCATGGAAAAGGAAGATTCTGGATGGTATACATCCAGGCAGAGTTGGATCTTCACTTTATTTCCATGGGGAGGACCTGGTGCTGCCAGTGCAGGAAGATTGCTCCAGGCCAGCTGCCTCCATGTGACCTGTCAGGTTTGTTATCAGCCATTCATCCTTGATCACTGGGAARGTTGATCAGGTATTGTGAGTAACTGAGGGCTCTGAAAATCCTTCTCCTGCACAGAACTGCAGTTCATGGACTTTAAAAATAGACTGGGACAGTCTGACAGCTACCTGCTCATTCAAGAAGTTAACTGAATTTAACTGAATCCATCCAGAGCGATTTGGGAGGAGTCCAAAAGTTCAGTCCCAGCTAAGATGTTCCAGCAGCACTTCCCAGGAATTCCATGGCCAGGTGTTTGCTTTGGTGCTACATTGAATCCATTGCAGCTGCAGGATGGCTCTTCCCCATCTCCTTTCCCTCCAGACTTCACACCAGGCTGGGTGCATTGCTAACAGCTCTTGAAGAGCCTGTTTGCCTCAATAATCTGATCAAGGGGGAACAGAGAGATTCCTTCCCTTTACTCTTTCAACAAAAAAAAAAAAGAGGAACCTGTCTCACTATTTATTGCTGGGTTCCCTTTGTTTTTCTAACTAGGCCAGCACTAAAAATGGAAGTGAAGAGCCCAGAAATTTCTTTTGATTAGCTGCAAGTTTGAAGAACGATGTACAAGGGAGAAGGTGGAGGAACACACACTTCTGAGGATGCTGGAAAACACTGAAATAATTCATTTGGGTCCTCAGATGCCACATAAAGCACMAGCTCACGACTCCAAATATGAAAACAAAATTAGTCTCTCAGTAATATGGGCTTTTTTTTATTACTTTATTGGATTTTTTTTTCTTATGTTAGTGGCATTTCAAGCCTCTGTTGGAATGCATGGGCTGTATATATTGCTTAATTTCATCAGCTTTTCTGTAAAGGAGCACTGGGAGAAGAGCAATGTTTTCTCCTTTTTGCAAGCTCTAATTTATTTTTTTCCTCTCCCTCTTCCTTCTTCCTCTGTTTTCTTTTTTGTGTAGGAATGTTATGATATTCAACAATGATAAAAACATATGGAATTTTACAGAGACTTAATTTGAAAATTTGGATCAGGTTTTTAAAGATTCTTAGTTACATGCACTGTGAGACATCCAGGAGAAATTTTTACGGAGATGGTTGTTGGCTTAAATATTCAATTGGCTTATTTATTTGATTATTAACAATAATTATTATATTTATTGCTATTACTACTATTATTTCCAAATCCCTTGCATCTTTTATATTTAGTCCAGATCAAGTCACAAGAAAGAGCAGAACAGAACCTGTCCAGCACTAAATATGGGTTTTGCTTTCATTGTTGACATCAGTAAGTTTGGCATAAAAACAGACAGGCTGAGTTTATATGGTAGCAATAATTGTGGAGGAGCAGAGCAGGAATTCCWTCTATTTGATTGTGACCAGGAATGTGATTGAAAATAATTCTCCAGAATGTGATTACTTGTAGTTCTTTCATATACAGCCCACCGTAAAGGGCTAAATGAGGTACTGCATCACTGGACAGGAAATCCAGACGGGTGTTAATTTGAGAACAGATCTGTGGCTRAATCAATGCTTATTGTGTCACATGCCCAGGAATCCAGTCCCAGCAAAGATAACATTTGCATTAGSCTGCTTTAAAAGCTTCAGTTTAGGTAAAAGGGAACTCCTGTGCCAGTAGATGGGCTGTGTGATAGACTGAAGGCAGACAGGGCTGGWGCTCCACGCTGGCTCGTGTACACAGCACTTTGTGCACTTCTTTGTGCATCTTCCTCAGGGAAAACACTGCCTGGCACAGCTGGGCTGATCCAGGATTCTGTGCCAGCCCCAGACTGCAGCTCCTTCCCTGCAGCTGGGYTTTGTCCTGGCAGGCAGAGTCCTCTGCTGCACCACAGCCCCAGCTCAGCTCTGCTGCTGCCTTCCAACTGAGAGAACTCCTTTCAATCTCCAAAGGGGCTCAAACATTACTTTTGCTTCCCCAGGAATATTCTTGGAGTAGATTTTGTTACAGACAGGTTGTATTGCTGAATGCCTCAAATCCATCAGTTTGCTGTGCAGGAATTTAAAACTGGAATATTTGTAGCCATTTTCCTAATTCACTTGTCTTTCTCCTGGCTGTGATAGCAAAATTATGCCAAGTGATTTTTATTTGATCTTCTTTGTAATAAATATTTCTGTGCTTTTTCTGCTTTGGAAGCAATGTTGGGAAATCATTTGGGAATCAGGCACTGGGATTCAGATGACCAAGGAACATAACTTGTTGGTTTCAAACTTCTGCCTAAAGATGTATTTGGAAACATTATTTTAATTAGTGGTTTGCCCAATGGGTCACTTTTAACTCATCTGACACTTTCAAAATCCTATTCTCGATGAGAGATATAAGTTCTGTTCCTGTGTGGAACTTCAGATTATGGCACATTGTTTGTTTAGAATGAACGTGGTRCAGGAGCTGCAGATGCACATCCCTACAGTTCAGGAATGGTTTGAGTTTGGAGGGTCCTTAAAGCCCATCCCATCCCACCCCTGCCATGGCAGGGACACCTTCCACTATCCCAGGTGGCTCCAAATCCCAGTGTCCAGCCTGGCCTTGGACACTGCCAGGGATCCAGGGGCAGCCACAGCTGCTCTGGGTGGAATAGAAACAAAAGGCAGCAGTTCTGTACTGTAACCCAGGGTGGACGTGTTGGTCACTGTGTATTGTGGGAGAGGAATTTGCCCCAGAAGTGACAAGGAAGGAAAAGGCATCTGGATATGCTGGTTCACAAGGGTGTGGGATTGCACTTGGGGARCCTGCCCAGCTGCATTTTTCCATAAATTACTGTGTTTCAGCATGCCCAAACTTTTCTTTCTGCAGTGTCTGCTCCCTATTTAGAGGCAAGTTTTTTCTAATGCTTTTAACTTTCACTGTTGTTTTGGTTGCTTATTTCCTTTTATTTCTTCTTTTTCTCTTTTTTCTTTTCTCCACCTTAATATTCTTCCCCTCCTTCTCACTGAAGCACAAAGCCACTCTTACTGAAAATCTTTGTGTCTCAGCCTTTTTTTGCCTCTTATAGGTTACTTTGTCATGGGTTGGGAGTGAAGGACAGCAAGGAAAGAAACCAAAAACTTGGCACTCTAGAGCTTTATTAAAACCACACTCAGTAAGACTTAACATTTTCAGAAATGCTTTCCTTGAGCAACCAWCACTTTCAGTGCTCACTTCTGTAATCAGAAAGGCAGTTTGAGTCTGTTTCATTTTCCTAATCCTCATTTAAATGCAGCCCCTTGAACTCTATGAGTGATAATTGGATACACAATTTACTAGTTCTGGAATGCTGGGTGTTTGGCTCTAACAAAATTGGAACTAAATCAGCTGTGAGTCTTCCTATTTGATCTGGAAAAGATGTGCCTGTGAACTTCTCTGTAGTAATTTAAAATGATGGGGATGGTCTTGGTTTAAATTTGCAAATATTGGGTGTTCTTGCAGGTAAGCCCTGTACAGAACCTATGTATAAGGTTATTGGTTTAAAGCAAGTCCATAAGCAAAAGCTGATCATTTGGAGAACCTGCAGTGAGCATTAGCAGGCTGAGAAACAAATGTGTTCTATGTGTAACTGTGGTGCAATGAGTAGAGTTTAATTTTCTTTCTCTTACAAGATCTTGGTTTATTGTGTGGTTTGGTTTTTTCCTTAAATTTCATTTTTTGAATTATTTTGTGTTTCCCAGATAATAGGACACAGAAAATAGACTTTTACTGCCGCTGCAGATCTGAGGCCCTTAGCAGAGGCACTGGTTCTGGTTCACAATCACAGCCCTTTGGCACCAAGTTGTCAGAAACATCCAAGTGATCACCTTGTGTGCTTGAAATCTATCTGCTGCTTCCCAAGATTCATCCCTGAGGAGTTGTTGGCAGTGTTTGTTTTTTACGCTGGAAATATGAACATATTTAACAGTTGCATAATAGCACTGATCCTTTTAAACAAGTTTCATAATTCCCCCATGGAGTAGGCACAGAATTCCAGGATCATCGAGGCTGGAAAAGCCCTCCCAGGCCCCACCTTGTCCCCAGAGCACTTGAGTGCCACATCCAGACCTTCCTTGGGCACCTCCAGGGATGGGCACTCCACACCTCCCTGGGCAGCCCCTTCCAATGTCTAATCACCCTTTCCAGGAAGAAATTCTGCCAGCCTGTGCTTTTGGGTGTTGGTACTAATGGGGACGTTCTATTGGTGCTAATGGGGAGGTTCTGTTGATGCTTTTGGCCCAGGTTAAATGTCCATCTGCATGGTCAGCTTTGAAAATRTATTTATGCTTGAAGACATACTTATTTTGGAGAGGGGGTGCAGAATTTTTGATCTGATGCTTTTATTTATATTCAAAGAGCAGTCTCTAAATCGGTTGTGGCAAATGTGCACTCCTTTTATAAAACTACCCACCTGTAAATATTGATTATGATGACTTCTTTGCAGCAAATTACAGCGTGCCTGTGCCAGGGCATGAGTCACCTGCCACCCCACAGTTGTCACCCAGGAGTCTGGCACTCGTGTGTCTTTTTATAGGTTTGACTTAAAYGTAGGGACTTATTCATTTCCCTCCGTTCCTCTGACAGAAATTGAGTCCCAAGACATCTTAAAAGCCACGTATGGATTGTTGAGCCCTTAAAAAGGGACAGCTTGGAGAGAATCAGAGGTGTGTTGGGTCTGAGTTTCCCCAKTTGGACTGGACAAACAGGCACAAGTGATTGCACATGATCTCTGTGTGCTCCCCTGGAACAATGGCCTTTCCTTGCCATGTCACTTGTGCAGGTGCTGGGCACTCAGTGCTGGTGGCTGCTGCAGGAGCCATGCCTGGGTGGAACTCTGTTCTTCAGCTGCCTGGGATTTACTGAAGGCTTCTCTGCTGATGCAAACGTGCTGCTCAGCTATACTATTTACAATTGTCTTACAYTGGGGTGAATGAAGCACTCATTTCCTTTCACAGTCTGTGAAAAAATCTGTTATTCACTTGGTTGGTTTGTGTGAGTGCTCAAGGCTGAGCTCAAAGGGCTTATTTTGGCTCAACAAAATGTGCAGAAGATTGTCTGCCTTCCTTGCTGGCCCCATGTGATGACTTTTCTTCTTTCTGCTTTACAGAGGAAGAGGAATCTGTATTGGTGAGCCAGCATGGCCTGTGAGGGATGGGGAGACAAAGCTGGGACTTTGGAGACTTGACTGATATCCCACACTAAYTCACTGTGTGCTCAGACACGTCATTTGATGCCCTATCTCTTCGTTTCTCCTCCAGCTTTTCTGTGCAGACCCCTCTGTTTGGTGAATGCTTCTGCTGAAACTGCAGAGTTCAGTCAATGCTGGGACTCCCAGACACGACTGGSACTAATTTTCATTGAATGGAAAAGTGGGTTTATTTGTGTTCTTTAATGATAGTAAGAACTCAGCTGCTGGAATCTTATCCTGTATTCTTTCCTGATTTACTGACATCATTTGTCCTGATGTTTTGATGCTGTTGAGCCCTTACATCCATGGAATAGATACTGGACATCTCTTTAAAATAATTTGCAGTGAATGTCTAAGAAATCCTGTCTCTGTCCCCCCTGAAAGTATGGGGGGTAGGCCTTGAGCCAAGGTTCAGGTAGTGCTTTTCAGGAAAGGCTTGTATTTAGCAGTTTAGGTTGGGTTCCTTCTCTTTAATCTGTGAAGAATTTGATTTATGCCAGCAGCAGTTCTTTTTGAAATAATGAAAGTGAGTTTTTGAAAAGAGAGTGCAGCCCGCCCAGRGAGGTGGCTTTAGGGGAATGTTGCTTTCCCATATTTAAGATGCTACAAAGGATACAAACGAGTATTGTCCTCTTTTGCTCCTCAGGCTGCGTTTGTCTGTAGTCTCTTTTTTTTCCCCCAAGGGCAGCATCCTCTCAAGCACTGCTCACAAGCTTGTATCTACAAGCAGTCACTGAGATGTGTTTTTAAAATACTGTGCAAAACCAACTGCAGCAAGGTAGGCAACAGTGGAGCACCTTTATGGACCCTACATCTTGTACCTGTAGGAGAGTCTTGAATCATCACTTGGGAGCTTCATGTTGTTGAGCTGAGCTCTGGTGATTTAAGCTGTTACCATTAAATCTGTGGGGTGGAAAGGAGTGGTGATAATTGTAAATATGSCACCTTTTTGCTGAGTGAAATACGTCCAGTATATGTTAAAAAGAGCATTTCATGTGTGTAAAATATTTGGTTTTATCCATAACTAAATGATCAACTGCTASATTGTGTGAATATGGAGTGCAAAGGGCTGTGCTTAAAGTAAAACCCAGCCCTGCTGCAGAACTGTGAGCATGAAGACATAAAGCACCTGGCATCTTCATTCCAATTGCTGAGAAAATGCTTTAAATCTGATTATTGGACACTTCGTKTTTAATTTCAGTTACCTCTGGATTTGGGGATGYCTAGAAGTGTTACCTCGTGGAGACWGGAGAGACTGGGTCTTAAATTGCTGTTCTTGCAYCTYGTGTGCTCATTACATTCTGGAAACTTAATGAGGAAGCAGCYTTTTATGCTGGTGGGGGCATTTCCCATCTTTCCTGCCGGGTGTCCAGCAGGGCTGCTCTGGAGGTGACATGGCCAGGGCCACCCCAGCCTTGCAATGCAAAACAGCTCAGCCAAGCTCTCCTGGCCCTGGGCTAGGCTTTCATCTCCCAGAGACATGTTTTGTACATCTTACAGCTTGTTTTTCTTGTACATCTGTTTAACAGCTCCTGTTACTCCCTTTCCCACTAAACCAATCATAAGATCCCAGAATGGTTTGAGTTGGAAGGGACCTTAAAGCTCATCCAGTCCCATCCCCTGCCACGGGCAGGGACACCTTGCACCAGCCCAGGTTGCTCCAAGCCTCATCCAGTCTGGCCTTGGACACTTCCAGGAATGGGATTATTAGGAATTCTGGATGTTGGGCCTGGGGAGCAGGGCTGGAATATACTATCCTGTGTGTCCTTTTTCCCTGGTCATAACCCTTTGATGTTTGCTGGCTATAACACACACCCAGGCTTCTCACATGGTGTTCTCCATGCAAAACAAATGAAAAATTTGCTAAAAGATTCCCCAAGCTCTTTCTCTACTATTTTCCTGTAGTGCCTGGTAGGTTTATTATAGCTTAAAATRTTTAGATTATACCCATAAGAAAAGCAATTAACAAATATCTGTGCATCGATGGATTATAATGAGAGAAAATTACATTTGTCTTTCATCTTCTTCTCTTTCTGTTTCAGAAAAAGTATAATCTCCTTCATGTTCAAAACAGCCATTTTATTGTCATTTAACTATGTGCTGTGTTACAAAGCTTTCAGTGGTGTTGAAAAGAATCTCAGAAGCAGTACTTCGAGAAAATACAGAACTTATCTTGTAACAGAAAGCATTGATGTCCAGTTTTTAACAAAATCAGTCCTTTTTCATGGAAAGATGTGGATAAAAATGCATTCTGTTCTTCGTTTGTGTATTTTTCTGAGTGGTAGCCAGGATTGATCCTTWCCTTGGAACATCAGAGGATGAGCTAAAGCTTGGAGGTGCAGTGGTTTTCCTTGGGGGTTAGGAGCAGGAGTGGCATTTCTTGCTTTGCAACATTTGTGTTATGTAACATAGGAGCTACATTTCCATGCATTGTCSCCTTCTCCTGTGTTTAATCAGAAAAATAAACGCCCCAGTAACAGCAGAATGTTCCTGTCCCAGGGATCTCAGCGATTTCCTCCCCGATGCAGAGTGAATGTCAYGATGGGAGACACCGAGTGACAGTTTCCATATATTGCCTCAGAGCTCACAGAACAGGATATTCATGTGTTCATAGCAGGAATGAAGGAGAAGTTGCAGATACAAAGCTGGGACTGACCAAATAAACGCCCTGCAGGTGGAGATAAGGCTGTCCCCTGAAGGAGAAGCTTCAGCTGTATTTTGAATTTTCTGCATGTTGGGTTTCTGTCCTGCTGGCTGTTTCTGTGTTGAGGCAGTGCCTTCTGTGAAGGACAAACTCTACACCTCATTTTTTTCAGGTGTTCTAGCTATTTGTATTAGCAAGTAATTGGTGCTCCACTGCTGAGAGCAGAGCACAGGCTCTTCCAGAGGGCTCTGAACACTCCTGTCCATACTGCAGGGTTTKCCCTGGACTTTTCTGAGCTTCCTGACTTTCTGTGTAGCTCCAGCCCTTCCCAAGGCTGTGACAGTCACATCCCAGTTATCAGCAGACTGTTCTGAGTCACTCCTGAGCTTCCAGTGTAACTCTCTCATGGCTTTCATTTGTTTACCCCCCAAAAGCCCTGTTATCTTTACACAGCTGGAAAAGGCTTTGTATAAAGGTGAGTTACCAATTTGAGGTGACCTGCGTCATGCTGCTTAACGCACAAGCTTTAAATCCAGTTTATAGCAACAATACTCCAGAATTTCCCAGTTCTACCCTGCGGTGCAGAACTGTCTGGATTTTGTCTGAGGCATTGAGCTGATCCTTCCTGCTGCTTCTCCTGTGTCTTCCACTGCCAGCACAATGTGTTGTCTCCCTTCAGCAGTCCCAGCTGATTTAASTGGATTTCTTTCCCTTCTTCAGCTTCCAAACTTGCTGCAGAACAGGGARGATAATGTCACCTGTGTTGTGCTTGGAAAGGGAATGCTTTGTATAGCRATTTTTCCAGAGACAAGAAAATAAATCTCTGTCAGCATAACAGAGATTCATCCACGGCTGGATGAATGACCTGGGAGAGCAAATCCTGTACTTTGTCAAGTGTTCTTGGTGTCAAGGTGTCAATGCTTTTGTTAAGACCTCTGCATAATTGACTTAACTTTGGCTGGATTTTGTTAGCATTTCATTTGCCCRTCAGAGCTGTGGGCAAAAAATTGCTTTAGGGGCAGGACTGTTAAAAACTAAAGCCAAGCAGTGTTCCTCAGCTTTTYCCAGCCTCCCTCCATAGGTTTAACAATTGCAAGACTTGCTTGAAAAGAAATGATTTTTTTATTGTAGCAGGGTAAAGTATTTTCTTAGAAAGCAATGCTTGGGAAAGGGGATACATGATATTTTGTGCTAATGAAGGAGTGGAAGGAGTGAAAGAATGGRAAGAAGAATATGGATAAGAGGTTGTGGAAGGGCTGAAATTAACACAGGATGATGAAGGATGCGAGTGGGAAAGCAGGGTTTGATAAGGTGAAGAGCAGGAAACAAAGGATGAGAATTTGAGAAAGCAATTGAGTAGGAATTTGGTGAAGTAATGAAGAGATGTAAAGAGCAGGGCAAAGTGAAAGTTCGGTGTCAGGGTTTGGGGCATTTGATATGGCTTAAAACACACTGAAGTAGAGGAGGAATGATTCTGAAAATGTCTTCTAGCAATTTGAGAACAAGGCAGAGGTCATGAGGGGTCATTTAAAGATACCTTCCTGCTGCAGTAGTGTCTGTGCAGAATCCAGCTTCAGTCAGGGAAGCTTCCTGCAGGATTCACAGCCTCACCTCCTGGGATGCGTGCCCTGACYTCCTTAGCAGTCCCAAATCACTGATCTCTGAGGAAATAGTGCACATTCTTTTATGGGTTAATGTGGAGAGCCTGGCATGACACTGAGTGCAAGCTCTGAGAGGTTCCACAGGCAGCTTTGGGAGYGTTGGAGTAATCATTCATCTTCTGACTTCCAATTCCCTGCTTCYCACAGGGAGGACATCAGCAATATCCTTTACTAGATGAAGTTCTTGGATGTTGAGTGTGGAGATAGAAGGTTTAACTGCCTGCACGTGATTAGAAAGAATGGAACTGAGAGATTGTACTGATGGAGGTAGTTAAATCAAATATTCTGCAAACCTTAATGTCAGAACAGGTAAAACAATAGCCTTATTTCAGAAAGGGTCAGTCAGAGTGAAAAGAGAATGATGGCTGTGATAAGAGCAAGGCAGTGACACAGAAGACAGAAATTTTCCTCTCCTTCTCTCCTTGTAAATGTCTAGGGGAATATTTTAAATAAAAGCTTTCATCCACGAGGGGACTGAGGTGAGCTAGAGGCAGAATTATTGCCAGAGCTATTACAGTATATTCCTGTGAGTCAAATCATGGCTGCCTAATATAAAACCAGAGCAGCTCACTGCCAGCTTTACACCTGGGGAAAAAGCTACCTGGAGTCTTTCGTAGGATTGTGTATTTAGACACTGAGTGCCTGACAGCTACACCAGAGGTGCTTCATGCAATTCCCACCTCTCCCAGATGGTAAACTCCCTGCTCTGSAGGTGTGGAGCCACTCCTGTGCAATCCCATGGGATTACCTTCCTGCAGCCTAAAGGTGTGCTGCTCTGGTGGTCTGGACTGCCCACAGTGCTCACACTTGACACATTTTTTCAGTTCATATGACAAAAGATGATTGGCTTGTACTTGAAAGAGGAGCTGGGCTGAAAAGGGACTTGGGGAAATGTGGGACCATGCTCAGAAAGGAGAGGGCTGGACAGATGGGGGAAGCATTTGAAATTTTTCAGCTCCTGGGCGGTCTCCTCTGGTTATAGATTCATGGATGCTGAAATCACTTGCAAGATGTCCTTTGTGTGCCCTTGCTAGTGCAGAGCTCTTGCTCTGGAGAGGAAGCTGCTCTGTGAATTGCTGTTTTTTGGGAGCCAGACGCTGTTAGCAGGGGGAGCTGTGACCTGGGGGCAGTGAAATGTGTCTGTGCTGGTGCCATTGGATCTGTTTGCCCACGGCTCAGACTTGGCTGCTTTCCACCACAGTCTCAAACTGTGGCCCTCCCTCATGGCCCCTTCCACCATCCACTTTCATCAACAGTTTCTCTCTTGGCCTGAGTTGTAAGGGTGGCAGAGTTCTTCACAGCAGTGTCAGGAGCTCAAACACCTTTCCCTCGAGCTGCCACTGCCTCTCCCTGCTGCTGAACCTGCTCCTGGTTTCTCCAAGGCTGGAATAATGCAGACCTTGTGTGTGATAATTACTGTGCTTGCTTCCCTCTCTCATGTCTCCACTCTCCACGCCTCAGGAGTTTTTTCTTGTCCTTGARGCTTATCTTGCACTTTCTCTAGGCTCAGTGAGACAAGTTTTCAGGTCTTGAGCCAGGTGGAAAGAAGTCCAAGGAATGAGCTACTCCTGAGTAGCTGTGACACTGATGATCTATTTCTCCATAATGAACTTGTGAAAATGTAAATTTTTAACAAAGGTTGCTGTTTCCTTTGCACTGCAGAGTTCGCTTTTGCCATGTCTGAGACATTTTTGAGTGGAATACCCCTGAGTGCTGKTTCCCTGAGGGCAGGTGCTGAGGGATTCTGGACAGTGCTGAACAGAGCAGGTGGGTCACACACACAGGCACACATTGGGCACAGCACCATGGCACAAGCACAGACTTGTCCTGAGCAGCAGMTTGCTCAGATATTTGGGGGAGGAAGGAAGGTAGTGTGAGGATGTTGGAATTACTCATCTGGGTGAGTATCTGCTCCACAAGGCTGATTCCCCTTTAGCCTGGAATAAGGTTTCATTAACAGTAAGTTGCAGGGAGTACCCGTTTCTTCTGGCAGGGATTCCACCAGTGAAGATTGTGGTTCATGACTTAAAACCACTTTGTGTCCCATGCAGCTCCTTTGCTTCCTCTTTGTGTGCTGTGTCTGCATTTAAGTATGGGTATCTAACTGGAGCTTGACACTTGTGCATTTTATAATACAAATTCATTAGAAAGGATCTGAGTTTTCAGAGTGGGTTTGACTGTGGAGTGTCAGGTTTTGCAGCATKAGTGTTGTGTAGAAGTGCCACAGAACGTGCCATGTTTTTGCACAGTACAGCTGATGGCTCAGCCTGGCTAAGGTTTAGGAGGGGCATCTCCAACAATGGCTGTGCTGCTGAGTGTTCCTTTTACAGCCTGGAAAAACTGTAGTTGACATCTTTAAACACAAGGCTTGGTCGGGAACTGAAGATGTGCCACTGAAGATGTACCCAGTGTGAGTGGAGCTTGGTCTCCACATCCCAGTCACCCTCTTGCTGTGAGGTGCTCGCAGGGCGGGTTTTCACTGAGATCCTAAAGTGTTTCTCCTCTCCTTCCTTCCCTTGATAAGCACATACACTCTGCAGTTTATCAAATCAGTAACACACCTGCAGCAGATTGGTTGGGCATCACAAACCAAGGTCTGGCCCAAGGAATTCAGCAGGGCAGAGGTCTGGAGATGCAGTAACTGTYCTGGAGATGCAATTATGCATAGCTGTGTAAATGGCTCTTCAGTTGATTACCTGGGAGGTGTGAGGCAGTGGCACTACAGTTGTATTCAGAGGGGAGCCTTGGGCGTAGCTCTTGCACAGGAGAATGTGCAGGAATGTCCCTCAGGACAGGCCTTGGGAGGTGCCTGCTCAGCACTTTTCCCTCCGTGTGGGATGAGAGCCTCACCCAGCCCTAATCCTACCCCAGGAGCCTCTGATGTGGGCATGGTTTGAAAGCCTTTTACAAATGTTTTGTCACTCACAAAATGCAGCCTGGTTTTCTCTTTCTTGTGCTGTGATTCACCAAGTCCTTCCAGTATAAACACACCATTTTTCATATAAAATGACATTAAACAGGCCCTGAACAAGTGTCCTCTATGCCTGGGGGAGGCAATTGTCCCATCATATCCCTCAGGAGAGAGCAGTTTGTGACCTATATCATTAATTAGCAATGAAATAGTTCTCRTCTTGGGCTAGCAGCAAGGTTTTCTTTTAAATATTTTAGTTTCTTGGTTCCAGCTGTCCAGTTGGTCTTTGTTTCCTGAACTTGCTTCAGTGCATATTGAGCAGCACCTCAGCTAAAACTGTAGTTGTAAAATACTCTGCAAGAATGGTGTTGCTTCAAATAATTTACTCAAAAATTTATATATCTTAACATTGAACTATTTTCTAATTAAATTAATTTACTTTTGGAAACAAAAGCAATCCTACATTCTCTTATCATGCATACATTATTAATGGCAATCCATTTTTAATTTAATGAAAAATTACAAAGAGCAAGGGAGGAWGGCTTGCAGCATCCTTGGTCTTTCTCTGTCTAGATAACCTCAAGCAATCGAAGAGGTTATATTTAAAATCCTCTCTTGGCACTTTTATCTTCTTAAATGGAATAGTGTTTAAACTCTGAGAAACTATCAAAGGCAGAAGRAAAGTACTGGCAGAGGTGAGAAGTGGTACAGAATTGCACAATCCTGTTCTTTAAGTGGTTGACAGAAGTTTCTGTGAGGAGAGAATTGTCTGAAACATGAGTTGCTGTTGCAGCTTCCCAWAGTTTATTTAGGTGGTAGAAAGCTGAATCATTAAGTAAATCAAATTATCCTTGTGAGTTCTATCAACCTGAAGTTAAATAAATTGGTCATGGGTGCAAACTGTGTCAGAGAGCAGCTTTCCAGGTTGGAGATTTGTTTTGAATTTGATTCTGAGCCCACCCCCTGTTACCCCAAGGATTAAGAGAGAAAATGTTTYTAAGCMAATTGCCAAGTTAACAKCAAATTAGAGCTTGCAGTTAGTGRTACCTCTCTTCYCTGTTCTCCCAATTGAAAAAAAAAKGCAACAAACYCCCAATTTGAGTCACACTTTTAATTTTGTTTTGTTATTCTGATAATTCAAGCCCTGAATAAGGATAAAGCATAGCTGACTGGAGAGAGATCTTGTCTGACTTAGAAAAATGATCCATTACTGTCAAAATTTATCTCCAGCAGAAAAAACCCAACTGATGTGCAGGAAACCTGGGAGGTTACATCAAACCATAGCAGTTTTGAGCCTGGTTGTTTAAGAGATGTCCTAAAAACCTTTTTAATTGTGACACTTAGATATGCCCAGTGGTGTTCCTAATAACTGGTGAATGCTGTGAAACAAAATCYTTATTACTGTTTAGCTGTACAAGCSCAAAGCCTGGCCTTGGAAAAAGGCCATGCTGCACTGAAAAATGTACAGGTAAAGAGCGGGAGAGGCTCTGGCCTTGGTGGGTTTGCAGGCAAATGGCAGAACAGTTATCCCTGGTTGGGCAGAGAGGAGCTGGCAGGAGGAGTTGGAAGTGGGATCTCAGCGTGGAATCTGGGAAGCAGCAGCAGAGCATCATCCCCTGCTGTGCCCCCAACACCTGCCTGTTCAGGGAGGGGATGTGCTCAGCCTGTGCACTGCAATGCAACTTCTCTGTGTTTGTCAGAGGAGCCAGGCAGGTGGAAGAGTCTCCTGGAGCTGCAATGGATACATTTTCCGAATTTTCCCCCACAGCTGTTTCTGCTCCTCTAAGCAGGGCAGTAGACCTTAAGGTATAGCAGATGCTGTGAACAATGTTGGGGTTTTATGCTTCATCACTTTCKGAAGTGACAGCTTTGGTTTTGCTTTGTTGGGTTCTGTTTCATTCAGYTGGGACTGAACACTTCCCCAGGAAYTGYGGAACTGGGTTTTTGCTTCACTCCTTTAAGCAGAGGTTTATCTTCTGTCTGTGGTCACCTTCGGGKGCAGTATTTTATTGTGCACCTGGGTGGAGAATTTCCACAGGGTTTCTCACCTTGTGTTTTCATTCTCTTGGTGCTTTGGGGTACTGGGGACCCCTGGGAAGCTCTGCCTTGGCTCTGTCCCCATCACCTTGTGCAAACCCTTCATTTCTCAGTGTGCTTCTGTTTTCTCCTGTCKTGGAGTTTGAATTAACTTCACCACTCAAGTCAGAGAGGTGAAACCCACCAGTTGAGGTCTATAATTCTTGGGATGAATCCACCCAGTATCCCTTGGTTTCTGTCACTGGGAGCTGCAGCTGAGCGGTGCTGGGGCAGGAAGGGTGTTTAAACAGCTCCTGCAGCCCAGCAGCCACTGATGCAAAATGAGAACAGYTTTTTTTTCCTAAATGGGCATGTTGTTTCCTATTAAGTTCTTCTATCTTTAGCTTGTCCCATTCCTGCATGTCTGTTTTGGTGAAACAAAGAAAAATTAGCATTGGGAGAGAGGGATTTGGAGACGATCATTAGGCTTTCTAGGCACAGAACTGGTATAACCTGTTTGACTTTGCTCAGCTTTGCCAAGCTTGAGTCTTAACTGTCTCCTGTAGGTGCTGAGCTCATGCTTGGGCTGGCTGTGTCCTTAAGCATCAGGGCTGATGAACGGGGGTTACTGTCATTTGGTTATACAGCATTTAGCAAGCAGCGCTGACCCAACCGCTGCAGACTAAACARGAACAGTTACACTGATTGTTCTGTATAATTTGGGGTTGCACAGCCTCTTCTTTTGAATTTTAAACAAGAAGGTGTTGTTTTGTAAATCTTTTTGTCTTTCTGAACATGGTGTCTTGCTGAGTCCAAAGAGCATACAGAATTTCAAACTCTCCCCCCAAATCTTCACTTACACTGACTCTCAGCATCCTGCTGAGTTGAAAGGTACTGTATGCAAAACCTTCAGATTCCACATGGAATTTCCATGGGCTGTGGCTGAACAGTATCCAGTATTGCTACAAATTCCAGCTTGTACATTTGAGCTTCAGCCAGGAGTAGAAGTGATAACAACACAAAAAATCTTGGGCTGTTTCACAGAAGTGAGAACAGCTCTGCATTCTGTACTGATACAGAAAGATTAAAATGACTTGATGAAGGTCACACAACAAGCTGATGGCCAAGCCAGGACTGAGAGTCATCCATCATCTAGGCTTTCCTTTTATTAGCCAGACCTCAGTGCCTTGGATGGAGAGCTCATCATCCATACTGCTGCGCCCGTGGTCTGGTGAAGGATTTCTGTCTTTTAATGGGATCTGAAAGTTGGGTTGTAATAATTTCTCATTTCTGGTTTGGTGTATGAACTAGAAATTGTAATAGAAGTTTTTACACAGCTCCTTTTCAAACCGGCTGCATAAACAGTGAAACAAATTAAAGCTTACAAGTCCCCTCTGGGAACGCAGTAAATATTACCCTGTTTTCCAAAAKGAGGAAGCAGAACAGCAAACACATTAATGTGATATATCCAAGGTTATCCAGTTGGCAGAACTGGGAATAACTCCTGCTCGTTGGTCCCTACTGGTCACTTAAACAAGTGTTATTTAGGGGTCAGACCATGCAGAGCAGGTGAAAATATCCCAGCGTGGATCCGAGGGACGGGGATGGAGGTGCTCAGGACAAAGAGATGCCTTTTCCTTCTGCAGCSGGGAAAGGGTTACAGCTGAAATGCCTGTAGCAGCCTCGGGAAAAYATGAATCGGTGCTGCTGAGGGAGGGCAGGATGGGAGCCCAGACTCGCGAGCTGCTTTGTGTTTYCCTTTAGCAGCACACCTTTTTGGCGGGGGTTAAACGCGGGGCTACGGAGCATCGCGGCGGGGCTGGCACGGGAGCAGCCCCAACCCCTGCCCTTGCCCAGCCCCTGCCCCTTCCCCCGGCAGCCGCATCCCGCTGCTGCCGCGGCTCTGTGCGTGCTCGGTGTGTGCTGCGGGTGAGCCGTGTGCCCGCTGTGTGCCCGCTGTGTGCCCGCTGTGTGCTGCGGGTGAGCTGTGTGCCCGCTGTGTGCCCGCCGTGTGCCCGCTGTGTGCTGCGGGTCAGCTCTCTATGTACTCTGTGCTCGCTGTGAGCTCTCTATGTGCTCTGTGCTCGCCGTGAGCTCTGTGTCGCTGTGCACCGTACACGCAACATGGAGGGGGGAGGGACCGGCGCCGCCGCCGCCTTCCCCGGCAGCCGCTCGGCCGCGCTCGCCGCGGGCACCGCCGGAGTCGCAGCCGGAGCCGGGACCGGCCTCCATGGATCGCTCAGGTCAGTGCCAGCSATAGCCCTCAGGACGCTCCTCCGGGACGAGCATCCCTTCCCCTCCTTTTTTTTAATCCTCATCAATGAAGTGCTGAGCCGGTATCTCCGAGGGATGTAATTGTTTCGCACTTGGTCAGAGCCTGCGATGCCTAATAAAAACGTAAAGCGGGATTATTAAGRAAGGCAAACGTGGCGTTTCCACCCAGCAAATGCAAGTTCATTTCAATATTTGCTGTATTTTTAAGCCCATGTAAATGACTGTGTGCCTTTTAAGTGGTTGAGCGTTTGAATGGAGAAAGGTTAATTGTGTGCTTCAGCCACATTACGCTGTGTAGCTCCCACTAGCATGGAGAAAGCAGACAAAGTCTAATTTTGCATCCTGTCCTTTTTGTGACAGCAATCCTTGAGGCATTTTCGGGTGAAGTGTGTAGAATGCGGTTATCAGCATGACATAAATACATTTCTTTTCTGTTTAAACTGTACTGTATCCTGTGCATGGCAGAGAGGAGCACACGGTGTGTACTTGGTGTGAAAGCAGCAGTAGTCACAAGGGCTCTGTGCTGAGCGTATTTTTTTTCCTTTTCTAATGGGTAACTAAGAGTTGTTGATGGGATATGGGTTTAGGAGTGATAGTTCTGGAGGCCAGGTTATCATGTGTGTGTCGTTAAAATTCTTACRGAATGAGGCAATGCTGATTATCTTCAAGGCAAATCATCTCCTTCACCTTGGGCTCGGGTTTGTGCTGTGGCTGGTAGGAAGTATGCCTGGTGCTGTTGCAGTTCAATTGGGATTTTCTGCTTCAGGGCTTAGAGTGAATAAATATTTATTGGTGAGGAAAAAAGGAGGGTGCTGGGGACTTAGTATCATTTAAAACTTGCTGTTACCACCTACGTGGGTTACRGAGCAAGGTGATTTTACCACACCAGAAGTTATTTATGAACCAAGGTGCCGGAAGCTGAAGACACAGGTTCTTATTTCACTGTTTAATACATTATCAACAAAGTCTTGGTAATTTATGCTGACTCCTCCTACTTCACTTACACTGCCGGAAACCAAAGGACAGTAGCTCCCATCACTGCAAAATTTCTTTGCATTTGTCTGTGTTTTCTTTCTTCCTTGAAGTATTTATCCTTAGGAAAGCTGCTGCTGGATATCTGCCCATTGTCTGATTTGGTCACTGTGAGAAAGGTAGTTGGAAAATTTTGGCTTCCCTTACTTGGAAACAAAACTGTATTTAAAAATTAACTGTGTCTAGTGTGTTAATGCTGAAGGCCTTACACTCCCCAGCTTCCTTTGTCATAGAAAAAGCACAAAATGCAATATATTGCCAAATGTTGTCACCCAAGGATAGAGCTACATGCTTGCCAGAGGGGATTTTGTAAATAGGAACTACAAARTTTTTGTTTGGTGTGAATTTCCTTGGGAATGAGAGAGCTGATATTTGTGAGAAGCTGGCAATGTCAGTATGTGTAGTATGAGCTTTCTGGCTGTAGACAGACAAAGTTTAGCAGTGGTTTGATAAAATCTRTGCAGTTTTCCTCCAAATGGGTCTTGTCATCCATGGAAGTCTGCAGATTAAATAGGTTTTAGTTCTGGCAGTGACATTCCCTCTTTTTGTCACTTGTGCAGGGTCCAGGGTATGACAGAACTCAGGATGAGCTTGTTAGGGTTGGCTCTCTGAAGGCAGATCTCTTGCTCATGTCCTGCCTTTCAGCACGGAGATAAAATTGGTATTGTTTTTTAGAAGCAAAGCTTGCATTTAACAGGATTATAGGAGTATTTTTAACTTCCTGCTCTCACTTCAGTGCTCCTGATGGATGCTTGGAGTGCAGAGCGTTTGCTGGTTATTGATGTCAAAGTGAGTATACTGTGCTGATGCAGATTTTCTTCAGGAAAAATGTCCTTTGCTGAGCGGCAGAGTCCTTGCCCTGTSTGTAGCAGTGGCTTTTGGGCTGGAGGAAGAGGGGCAGAGAACAGCAGTGCCAGGGCATGGCTGGGAGGACAGGGCAGAGCCGTGTGTGCTCCCAGGATGGGGAGCATCCTCCGAGGCAGGCTGTGGGATTGACCTTTGGGATCGGTGCTCGGGTGACTTGGGTGTCACGGCGTGTCCTCGGCTCACGGCTGAGCTGCCTCTCCTGCTGACCTCTGCATGCCCTCAGCTCCAGCACACAGCTTTCCCAGGCTYCAGCCCCCCGGCATGCTTTCTGTGGAAAAAAAACCACATTTTGTCTTATGCAAGGAGGGGACAGTTTTATCAGAGCATTGTGAGCATGTCCTTGGCTCCCCCGGGTCTTTTTGCAACAGCCAGGGTAACAAATGTCCTGTGTGACATATCCTCAGTATTACATCAAAAATACAGAAATAATCATTTAATCCCCCTTTGTCGAGCTTTTTGGTTTAATCTTTCTTTGTGTTGAACCATGTTTCTCCTTATTATTTGATACTTTATGAAAACTTCATGCCCTGGTGTCAGGGACCACAGTTTAATCTTTGATATTCTGCTCYGATAGTCATCTTTAAAGGGAATTAAATCCCTTAGTTTTCACCTATGCTGAAAAAAGGAATGTTACTCCCAGTTTCCATTCAGTTATCAGCCTGGAGAAAAGAGGAAAAAACCTCCCAGAATCCTTGGTGAAAAGGAGAAATAAGGTGACTTTGAAACGGTGGATTTGATGGACAGAAAGCAGGAGAACTGGGATGGGATCTGAGCTTCCCAGTCCTGAGGATAAAAGACCAAAGCAGGCAGCTCTTTAGCTGTTGAGTCAGAACAGGGTAGGCTCCAGTGTGTATTCATGTGAAAAAGAAGAAAAAAAAATGCAGGTAGATGTACACCTTTTKTGTGTTCTTCTGAATATTGGGAATAGTGACAGGATGCAGTGGCAGGGGCTGAGAAGGAGTGGGCATTTCCAGAATTTCCTCCAGCTCCTTAGGATGGAGTGGTTCAGCTCCTTGCTCTTGTGGATTTGTTGAAGGTTGTGTGTACTGTGTCCGGAGCTTGCAGATGTGCCTGAATTGGGCACCCAGGAAGAAGCTGARGTACAGCCCTCAGCACCTGGGTGCGTTTCACACTCCCGCTGCTCCTTTGGCTGATGAGGAGATCCAGCGTGATTTAGAGTGGGGATGACGGGAGGAGGAGGGGAAGAATTTGAACTTGGTACCTGGCTTTAAAGCACCATTTATATTCCAGCTTCTCCTACATCCCATGTTCACTCCTTCTGAAAGTGTGACTGTGGAATGCATTATCCCAGCACCTCTGGAGACRCCTCGGAGGTGATGTAACACCTGCTTTTCCATCAGTTGCCTTTCCTTATGCAATCCCCATCTAATCCAGTTTGCTTCCTCCTCTGGGCAAAGCAGCAGTAAAAGTGCAGTACTTACTAAAAGGTCTGTTCCAACTTTCCATCAGTGTGGTCTGAGGAGCTCYGTGGTGGCAGAGGCCACCCTTGGTGCMAGGGGCTGGGGCTGTGATGGCAGAGCCAGGCGTGCCCAGGAGCAGGCTGMATGTGYTGGRTTWTCCCTGRCACAYGATTGCATTTATAGAGGGYTGGGYYCTGCCTCTCCTTTTCGGCAGGTCCCATGCCTGACTGAACTCCTGAGGCATCCAGAGGTGACCGAGCATTGCTGCTCCTTGGCTTACAGACTTACTCCAGGTCTGCTCCGAGGCTCCTTGAAGGTTTAAATTCTCAGTTAATGCAGCTTGGGGAAGAACATCTAACCTGGCACTTCCCATCATTTTAAAGACCAGRAAGGCCTTGTTCATTGATGAGAGCTTAACTCAGCTCTTCATTTTTTCCTTCAGACAATTCAAACTGGGGGYGGTTTCAGCTGGGGAATCCTGTGGATTTTCTGGAGCAAGAGATGGTGTTTCCCGGGACACAGCAGTGACAGACAGGCAGGGCTGGTGGTTTTTTCTCCTGGCAGATGGATTTAGTGCAGCAGCAGCCCCGGTGGGGTTGAAGCACCCTGGGTGGAGGCAGCTCTGTGGCTGTGACTCTGCCCTGGATCCAGATCACTGGGASCATGTCCCTGTTCTGAGTGTGACACTAATGAGCCCCAGCAGGTTGGGCTTTCTCCCTTTCATTGTGCATTATATAGAGATTTTCCTATTCACAGGGCTATTGAATCGTCAAGGATTTCTCAACATTTTTTCCCCACAGGGTTTATAAATTAGTGCTCCAAACCTTGTTCAGGACTGGAATGTGGCAGATGAGATTTCAGCCCTTAAGGAGCATTTTAACTGTGCAAACAGGCTTGATTTTCTGGCCACCTTTTTTTCATTTGTGCATTTCAGAAGGTTTTGTCCTTTTAAAAGTGAAACATAACAAGATATCACACAAACCTTTTTCAGAAATAATAAATACAATATTTCCAAGCCTTTTCAGTCTGCCCTTTTCCATGCATTTGCTCTTACTGATACTGATACTTTGGAGGAATAGCTTTGCTTGCTGCATGAGATAARTGTAATTTGTAAACGTACATTGTATCTCTTTGCAGTGTCTTCAGTGCCACTGTGCTGGCTTCTGTGTTGGGAGTGTAAATATGCTGGGCCAGTGCATGCCATGCTTTTTTAATTATTATTTATATAAAATATCCAACTATTTTAAGTGTATCTGCCTATAATGGCTGTGTGAAAATCTGTTTGTGTCTTGATAAAGATGTGCTGGGAGAAAGCTTTTGACAACCAAAGGTCCATGCAATCAAGAGTCAAAACGTAAATAAAAAGAGCATTTAACTTTTTTTGGTTGGTAAAAAAACTTGGTACCTTTTTATGGTTTCTGAGCAAAACCSGTAATTTGGACTTACCAATAGAGGGGCCATGACCCTATTTTCACGTTTTCCTTTAGCAGAACTTTGAGTGACATCAAACACCCAGCACACCCCTTTGCACACATGAAATAAAAGTGGGTTTTGATCTTGGGTGTGTGTCCTAACACGTTTTCCAGGTGTTTGATACTCGGGCGCTCTCCTGTGAGGATAAAGGCAGCGACTCTTCACATGCTTTTGCATAAGCAAAATCTACTGTGAAACCAGCCCTTGGTGGTGTCAGCCCCAGAACAGCCAGAGTGTAGGAGCAGATTTTAGCATTTTCTGCAGTTAAATTGGTCTCGTTTGGAGCACTGAGAGAGGARCAGGCTGGCTGGAGGACTTGCCTAGCCAGAAACAAGGCATGGCTTGTGAAAAATAGAAGAAGAACAGGAAACTATGCTGATGTCTTCATTTTGCGGGGTCTCATTCGGTTCTCAGTGTTGACAGCTTCCTTTAAAAGGGACTTTCCCAGCTCCATGTGCTACCAGGGAAGCTTCTTCTGGGCACACATGAAAACACTTAGATTTTCATGGGCTGGGAATCTCTGTTCCCTATTAATAGTGGGGAAAACACGGCCAACACCAGATACCAATTTCAGAGGATGGTTGTTCTTAAATCCTGCTATTTGTGGTTGCAGAGAGCCATTAAATTTGTGCCCAGAAGGTTAACCAAGGCTGTGTTGACTTTTTTGATCTACAAACTAATTTGTTTAATACTGCTACGGCTGCTCATAGCTTTTTGCAGGAGCAATATAATGAGATTAACAAGGCTCCRATCGCTTCCATATCTGATCCTCAAATCCCCCTGGGAAGCTGTGAAAGTGTCAGAGCTCTGCTGCTCATGTGTGGGGGCTGCTCTGGCAGAGCCCAGAGTTGTTCTTTATGGGAGATGTTGGGATGTGGCTGCTGGGATGAGGAGCGGGAGGAGCTGAGCTTCCATCAGCAGCCCTTGGGAAACAGAGCAGAGCTGCTGAGGCTGCCAGCCAAGGGTTCATTATTGGGAAGAAAAGACAAACACCCCCACCTTCTCCCCCGCTGGACTCTGGAGAGGGAAGCCAGCTTCATAGGGAGATAATTACGCTACTGGAAAAACTGCTGTGACAGCTCCCAGCACCACAGGGGGAGTTCTTGTGGGGAAAAAGCCATGTTAGACACACCAATTGCTTCCCTTTTCTCCCAGTGAATGTGCTGTGCAGGCACAGTGGAACACTTGGAACTTCTCACCTCCTTGCCTGGCGTTCCTTGCCGGCTTCACCCTAACAAAGTTTGCTGTTTCTAATGAATTTTGTTGTTTTAAAGTGATACACTCCATGGTCTGGTTTGGGAATGCAGATGGACACCTGAATTATATTTTCCTCTGCTTATAAAGACATCCATCATTGATTGCTAATGAGTGCAAAACTGGAAGCTTTTTGTTCAAAACAGAACCAAATGAAGAACTCTCACAGTTTCTCTCTCTCTCTCTCTCTATATATATATATGTATATATATGTATGTATAAAAGCAGCACAAAATGAACCAGAACTCCARCTCACTATTAATTCTGAAGCTGTGTTTTGCTCCTGGGCTTTGTTAATGCAGAGTTTTYAGTCTTGTTGAAGTGATAACAGTTTCATCCCACATTTTATGGAAACCTGCCCCAGTCTCTGTGTTAGATCTCCCAGGGTATCTCCCCAGTTTGCAGCCCTTTCTGTACAAAGTCCATACCTAATTTCTAATTGATTTCCCCCAGTTTCCCAGTGCTGTCTGCAGTTGACAAAAACAGCCTGTCCCCAGGTCTGGAGCAGTAGGACCTTGGCAGAGATGTTGCTTTTTCCCTCATGTGCAGGACCRATGACTTGCAGGAATAATACAGCTTTTCTCCTCTCCGCAGTGTTGACAAACATCGGAGATACACRAATCATACAAGTATCTTTTCTCCACAAATGTCCCTGGGTTTGAGCACATTCTCTCTTTGCAGTGCTTGAGCACACATGGAACTTCTCAGGAGCAGCTGCTCACAAATAATTCCAGATGCTGGCAGACCCTGAATACAATGTTCTGTTTCGTATGAGGCCTGTTTGTGCTGACCTTTCCCAATCTCTTTTCTTGCTTTTTAGGCTCAGAATCACCTCTTTGCTCATTTAAAATACAGATTCAAAGACACTTTTAAATCTCAAAATTCACAGACAAAAGGCAAAACTCCTTTTATTTGTTCTGTTCTCTCCATTTGGGGTTGGCAGACRGAAGGTGCTTGGCTGCTGCTGTCACTGTCCCTTTATCAGGAACTGTGGTATTTTCAAGGTCTGCAGAGCTGTTGGGTGTGGAAACAACATCAATCCTGGTCTTGGCTTTGCTGCTCATAAATTTTAGGAGAGAACTTTATTCCCCTGAGAATTTRTTATTCAGTTAAATGCTCAGGTTGGAAACACTGTCAAGGGAAAATCTGAGCCACTTGGCTGCAGGACTGTGGAGATAAAGATTCCCCTTCAAGGAATATTGAATTCATCTCCTTGGTTGTGATTTTCCTCATTTGTGGTCTCTTGCTCGGCACAGGATGTCAGAGCAGTTCCCAATGCTTTGGGGTGGTTTCAGATGAGTCGGGGCACAGTCAGTCCATGGGCAGCAGAGTTTGTGCCATGGGCTGTGGGCACAGAGGGCACAGCTCCTGGGGCTGGAGGCAAGGGCTTTAACCCTGCTGCTGTAGGGATGGGCTTKGTGTGGGTTCAGGGAGCCAGGAGGGCTTCGTTTGCAGCCAGGGGACCCAGAAAGGAGCATATTTGTGAAGAATGAATGGTTGCCCTGGTTCTCAGTGGCTCTGCTCGCTGTGCCCCAGCAGCAGGGTGCACCAGAACAGCTCCTGCCTCCTGGGGCACAGCCTTTTGAGAGAGCGTGGCACCRCTCAGGGCTTTCACCACACACTTCTCTGGCTTCTGTGCAGACAGGTTTAATGACACATGAGGAATGTTCTATAAATGCAGATTGCAGTGGCTTGAGAACAATGGTGAAAGCACACCCTTCTGGTTCATGGGGTGGGAACCTCCTGGGCCTTTGCAGCACTTTCTGCTCCTTTGAGCAGTAGGAAGGATGTTAAAAATGATGTATTTGGGTGCTAACACCCCCTAACTGTCATGGCAAATTGCTGGAAAACATTTTGAAATGGAGAAAAGTTCAAGCTGACTTGGTAAACTGTTTTCTTGGGTTTTTTTTTTCTGCCTCTCTTCATGCCTTATAAACTCACCTCTTCACACCTTGTGAACTCTGCTGTTCACACTTTATAAGCCATAACAGCATAAATTAACAACAGAAAGTTCTAGCGTATTTTCATTTATGTATTCTCTCTGTGTTCTGTCCTYGGATCTGTTGTACAGTGGGTTTAATTCTCCTGGCAAATAGCACAACCAGGCATCAGAAGGGAAAAAGTATCTGGAGTAATATGAGATAATCAYGTATTTTCTATTCTTCCTTCACAACTGCTGCGTTGGCAGATCTGACTCGCTTTTGGAGCAGCTGCTAGACGAAGGAATGAGATAAAGCTGGGTGAAAGAGGGTCTGTTGCAAAGCTGCCATGCAGTGCTGTTAGGAGAATGCAGTACCTTTGGG
>NW_026623433.1:430184-481668 GCF_030028575.1 Malurus melanocephalus
GATTTCTCCTTTATGTACTTGTTTTGTTTTTCTAGTGCAGTGAGCTGACCTTTCATAAGTTTGCACTTGTGCCTGATATTTGGTTAAAGCACATTCCTGTCATCTCCTGGTGAGGGTTTTGGCTTTTTCTCTGCCCGTTGGTGTTGGATTTCCTGTGGCCACCTCCAGGGGTGAGGAGCGAAGGGTTCCTGTGGTCCAGCACTGACTCCCAGTCCTGATCCTCAGCAGAGGGAGCAAAACATTTCTGCACCCAAGGACTCGCTTTATAGAAATGCTGAGCAGTGWCTTTTCATGTGTGGTAGGACTGACCCCTCCAGCATTTAAAAAACAGCAATCAAGTTCCTGAAAATCACAAGTCTGACTTTAAAAATTATGCCTTTCAAGGTGTGCTTTGATTATAATTTTATTTGCCCTCAAGTTTGAGTTTTTAAGTGCAAGATGGGTCATGTTCACCTTTCTYCCACAGGATAATTTAATTTAATAATCTTTCTGAAAACTGAGAATATTTCTTCAGTGTTTGACTCCATGACTGGAGCTTTGAATATATGAAATGCTGAGAGACTTGCAGTGAAAGGGTGAGAAATTCTAACATTGTTTTAATGTGCTTAAAATTCAGGGTCATGGCCAGTGCCAAGGATATTTGTGCAAGTCTTGTAAGTCCTGGGGTTGGTCTGGCAGTAAAAATATTTCTCTCTTTCTCCTCAGCTCCTTGAAAAGCAGCAGCATGACATTTTTTTTGCATGCATGTGTATAAGTGTGCACACACTTCGTGTTCTCTTTGGAGGGGATTTTAAGAACAGCTTCACACAGAATGGTGAGGTTCTGTGACAGCATCTCCTGCTCTGTGCAGGGCTTTATAAATATTTGCAGAGGACCAGCAGGTAACCTCATCTTYCCTTCTACCTGGGTCAAGGGGGAGTTTCAGGTACTGGGATAATGTTSCCTGCCTTGTGGAGTTATTCTGTGCCTCCCACAGGGAAATGACAGGAACATGGATGTGTAGTGTTTGATTATTTTTGTGTAACCTGTTGCAATARCTGAAATACCACCTTGACTTTGGAGCATGGAACAGGTTCCATGGACTCCCCAGCAGCACGGGTAGAAAAGGTGCTGCCCTGCCTGATGCAGACTTTGTAAATGAGATTTTGGATCTGATTACAGCTAACAAGGAATAGACATTGGATATGGCCCTGCAAACAGACACCCACTGAGATGCAGAACCCTTGCTGCAGACACAGGATGTTTAATTAGTACCTGGCCCCTTTTTGAATCAGGATGCACCTCTGCTTAGGGAACGACGTTTTTGATAAATCCCCAGTGGCTCATAAAAGAACATAAGGTTACATTTTTGGCCCATCCTCTCTTGTGTAGACACAGAATTTCCTTGGTGCCTGCAGAGGACAAACCAAAGTCTGGGTGCACAGAAACTGGAAGGCTCWTGGGAAATAACCTCAGACTGCTGCTTGCTGGCAAAAAGGAGATGTGCAATTATGGATGGATTGGATGCTGTGGGGTTGGATGGAATTTGGAGGTGTCACCTGCTGAGCTCTCTGTGCTCCAGCCCCTTTGGCTGCCAAGTTGTGTGTGGGGAGCTCTGGCCAGAGCCTTGAGATTCCTGCAGTAGCTGGGGCTTTRAAGGTGTTTTATCATCATCCATCAGGTTCTGGAAGTGCTGAGCAGCAGGGAGCTCAGTTACCTGTGCARCACAGGAGCAAACAGGAAATACTGGTTTAGGAAAAAGCTTTTATCAATGTTCAGCACTGTTAGAGAGGGGCAATATCGAAACAGAAACTGCAGGTCCTTCTGGATTCTTGTTGTTTGTCCACTCTTGATTTTGCCTTCACATGTGTATTTCATAAAAATTGGGATTCAKGTCTCTTTGGAGAAATCAGGAATTCAAAGGAAGCCAGCAGCCAATGAGAGCACTGGAATGTATCCAGGTGTGTACTCTGATGGTGTGAAATATTCTTGCTTTTGCTGGTGCYATAAATGAAGTATTCATAAGGCTACTGATGCCATCATGCCTTGCCTGTCAAACATCCTTTCCCAAACATTTGCCCTTTCCCAGCTATCTTCAGTCAATAAATCAGAGAAGCAGCCCCCACTGATGTTTGACACCTTCTGTGCAAACAGAACAGGAAGGAAGACAAGCACACCAGGGGATACCTTCTGCCACTGTCATGAACCTCAGAACTTCATAAAAATTATGCTTTTTACTACTTGAATGTGCTAACAGAAGTGAATTGCCCCTGCCTGGCTCTCTGTGCAGTAATGAGTGTGTAGTAGCATGTCAGGGAAAAACAAGACACCATCAGATCTGCGAAAGGGGCTGGGTCCCTGTTTKCTGTCACCATTCCTGCTGTGTTGGTTTGTGTGCAAAGGGCTGGTGCTGGCTGTTGGTGGGAGCTGGGAAAGTGGGAGGTGTTGGCATGGTGTGAGTGTGGCCTAGCAGGAAGCTTCATGTGCAGGCACATTTTGTGTGCTAGGAAATCTTCTGTTCTGGCTGTGCACTGCATCTGCTTACAGTGGAAAATGAAATTATGTTATTTTTAGAGAACGTATTTAATTACTACTGCATTTACAATAAAATCAGTGTGTTGAAAGCTTTAATTACATAATGGGAATACAAAAAGATATCAGTCTCCATTCAGGAGCAGAAAGGTTTGTCTTTTTCACTAACTGTGCTCTCTCCTGTGGGTTTTCCATAACATAGTGGGAAGTGTTAGGTCTGGGTGGTGTTGCCTGTTCAGTTACTGCATGAAAAACAAAGAAGAGGAAGCTTGAAGAGGTCACTTACACAGTTTAGAGATCACGTAGGTTTTGCTTGAAGGACTTTTCGTAGTTAAGTTGAAGGTTCTGGAAGGACAGGACACAGGGAATGGCTTCCCACTGCCAGAGGGCAGGGATGGATGGGATATTGGGGAGAAATCCTTCCCTGTGAGGGTGGGGAGGCCCTGGCACAGGGTGCCCAGAGAAGCTGTGGCTGCCCCTGGATCCCTGGCATAGCCCAAGGCCAGCCTGGATGGGGTTGGAACAGCCTGGGTTAGTGAAAGATGTCCCAGTCCGTGGCAGAGGTGGCAGTGGATGGGCTTTAAGGTCCCATCCAACGTAACACATTTTGTGATTCCATGATTTATGAAATGTTTTTCCAAATAAGGAAAGAATAATTTTAAAAACCCACTCCAATTTCTACACCAAGTTTGCAGAGAACGTTTAAGTGAGCTCRTTTGTCTCTGAGAACAAAGAGCCTCAGAGGAGGGAAGGAGCTGTGGCTTGGGCTGTCACATGGAATAGAGTCTCACTCTGTGARCTGCCTGGGAGCAGAGAGGGAGACACAGATCACTGAGTCCCATCCCTGTGGGAAGCCACAGCCCCATTCTGGGGAGAGCAGGGAGAGGAGCCTGGCACGGGAATGAACCTTCCCATGAATCGAGAGGGACTCAGCTTCTGCATCAGGCAGATTTGTGACACCCGAACCATGGCCACAGGAAATCCCAATCCTCTTTGCCGAGGAGATTTGGGGACGGTTACAGGCTCATTTTTATTGCACTGGGCCTTTCTCTGCCCTGATGACAAGAAGAGCTGTCTTTTCCAAGCGTTCAGACAGTGTGGGAGTGATATGGGAGCAAGGAGCATGTGCTTTCTGGGACGGGTCCTCCCTGTTCCATGACTCTGTAAGCCCCATCCTCACCAGGAGTTTTTGGAAGTGCTGCTGTCAGGCTGCTCTGTTCTCTGAAGCTGCATTATATCATGTAATTTCACTCTGTTCACTATATTTTTATTTTTACCCATTCTCTCACAGCCTTCTCTTTCTGCAGAGTTATTCATTATGCACTAAAAAGTCTCTGTTGCATGTGTCAGTTCTAAAATCATCCTGGTTACTGAGAGAGGGGGGCAGAGGCTGGCAGAACACTGTTTAGTGCCCTTTTCCTGGGCACTGAGATGAATATGTGCTGCTTTCAGCAAGATCTCATTGCTTTAGGAAGGGCAATAGCCCAGTCGCTTCATTATCCTGCTGCTCTGCTCAAGTGCCAGTGGAATAGAAATGCTTTCATTTTCCACGCGACCCTTTCGGTGCTTGAGACAAATGCTTTCAAAAGCTGCTCCACACTTCCTTTTTTTGTTTTTTTTCCCTGTCAAAGTAACAAAGCTGTAAATCTCTTCACCACCTGCTCTAGGTGAGCACATCACATCTGCAGCCTTTTTTAATATCTTCAAAATAATGGACAGTGAGCTTTTACTGGTAGGTACTTTACCAAATCATTAAGGCTTTATTTGTCTATTTATTTGTTTTCCCAAGAGGGTATTTTATTACAGACAGCATGAGTCAGGACAATTAAAGGTGGCAGTGAAATATTGCAGCCTCTCCTGTGATGCAGCACAAACTGGGATGAAGTGTTACCTTAGTCATGCTGAAAATAAACAATTCATGCACCGTATGCTGCTCAGCCCTACCCAGCAGCTCTGTCCCCCAAAGCACAGTGGTTTGCTCTGGGAGGGGGATGCTGTTCCTCAGCRTTTGTGTGCAAACAGGTTGTCAGCATGGGTTAAAAAAGTGTCCGTGATCATATTTTATGGAGAGGAGGCTTTTATGGATGACAAACAGCAGCCGGCACTCTTGGGTTTTATTCCAGGCTTCACTGACTCAGGCAATGCTGAGTCTTCTTGTGCATTATTTACACCATTTTTAAAGCAGGAGTAACAAAAATAGCTTAGTTTTACAGGAACATTTTGATTTAATTTTGAAGAGCCGCAGGGCTCAAGTAGAAAAATTACTTGAGGGCAAAATTTTATCCTGTTGGTCTTTTGAAATAGGGTTGAAAGGTGGGTTGTATTTTCAGCAGGATTGTCCTTGCTCATCCCAACCCCTGGGGTTCCCTGAGCTGTGCCCGAGGCGCGGGGGGCTGGATGTTGACACAGATGTCAGGAGGATGTTGCAGATGTTGTGATTGTCCTCACCGTGGCTTCCTGTTTCTAACTGTAACTGGTTGTGACACACCAGGCCAGRGTCCCCCTTGCTCCCTCACTGCCAGCTCTTCTAACATTCCTAATTCCGTGTGCCAGCCATGAAGCCACAGCTTTCCTTGCCTTGCAGGGGTTAATTTTCTCAGCGGTTAATGTTCACAGCTTGTGTTGCCTTCAAGGTGGTGAAATGGCAAAGGAGAACGTTTAGAGCTTCATTCCTAGTGCTTTTACCTTTCAGCTCCCCTTTTCTCTCCCACTCCCCTCTGATTTTGTAGYTCCCTCCTCCAGCCAGCACAATTACAGAGTTATTTTGCTGCGCAGTGGAACTGTTGGCATCCTCTCCTCTTCTATTACCCTTGTGCAGAAGGAGGATGGTGGCAGAGATGCAGAATTGACACCGGTGGAAGCAGGCCAGGCAAGATTTGAAAGGCAGAGATAAGACACTTAGGTGTCTGATAAGGTGCTTTTCAGGGGATTGGCTTTGCCAGGGAGGAATGATGGAAAGGAATTGCCGTTACCTGATCCATCTCCTTTCTCCCCCTGCCTTGCAGAGCACGTGAGCATTGCTCAAATGTCACTGAATGTCACCTGGCTCAGGCCAGGCGGGTGCCCAGTGCCTTGGGCTCTCTCTGGGGTCCAGACTGAAGGGACAGCGATGCTGCCTGCCGTGGTAATTTGGGAGGGTGGAGGATTAAATGTTCTTGAAAAGCTATTAGCATAAAGGTTTGCAGAGGAGAGAGTGAGTGAGAATGTGTTCAAACTGAGCAGTGAAATCTGCACAGCTTGCCTTGCTCACCCATCTGCTGGGAGCAGTTCTCTCTGTTTAACAGATTACATTGAATTGTACCCTTCCAAGAGGAGCTGTTGTGCCTCAGAGACACGGCAGAGCCCTCCTGGAAAGTTCTGTAGGAGAAGCAGCAGCTGTAGTGTCATGCTCAGGAGGACAGCAGAGGCGTTGCAGAGGTGCYCTGTCTGTCACCTTCCTGTCCTGACCTCGCTCCTGGGCCTGCCAGGGCAGCAGGCTGATGCTCCTGCTTTGCCACCCTCCTGCTCCTTTCCCTGGGCTTCCCAGGCTGCCCTTCTGTCTGCTCTGGCCTTTCCTGACTTCTGGCCGGGCTCTAGCTTCCCCTCACGTTGCTCCCTAAGAAAAGCACCTTTGCAGTGAGCCTGGCAGGTGCTGGGGAGGCAGGGGTTAAAGCCGGGCTTTCCTGCTCCTCCACCTGCTTAGGTGTGCTGGGAGGGGATTGGAAGGGCCGAGCAGCAGGGACAGCTCTATGCACACAGCTTGGCAGAATTCAGCCTGGGAACTCTGCTTCTGGCTCTTTGTTACTTTACCTACTTTTTTATGGTACCTGTTCTGATGGAAAAAACTTTCTTAGCAGCTGCTGTATTTTTTTTTTCGTATTTTTTTTTCTTCCTGCTGAGTCATTGCACAACTCAGCAGTCATTTGTGAGCTTTGCTTCCTGGAGTCCCGTCTCGCTTGTCGCGTCCCTTTCTGCTCTCCTCCTGCATTCAATGTACCTGCACTCCCTCCAAGCACTCCTGCAGAGCTGCTCCCATGGCATCCCTCTGTGATCAGGGTGAGTGAGGCAWATGCTAGTGGCAGGCTTCGTCCTGTGTCCAGGGACCTGTTATTCCTGTGATGTTCACATTTTGAAATAGTTCATTTTCTGTGCGCAGAGGAAGCTGGTGGATGCAGACACGTTCTCCTGGTGTCGAGGGGACAGCAAATCTTGTTTGCTTTTGATTTTCCATGCATTGCACTGCTGGCATCTGCCTGGGCAATTCCATACCTTTCATGTTTTTCATCCCCTATAATGTGTTAAAGGGGGTCTCTCTTTGGGTGTCTTTTCCACCTCGACTTCTTTCTTCATCCCTCCTTCCTTCTGCCTTTATGGGTTGGTATTTCAGAGACTTTCTTGTCTGGCCTGATCTAAAATTAAAGATGTTTCATAAGCCCACAAAATTTTGAAGCAGTGCAATTAAAATGTTTTGTTTCAAAAGGTTGCTTTTTTTTCGGTTTTAAAATGTCCCTGTTCACTGTCACAGGTTCTAACTCTTATATTTTGTTGTTCATAGTTTGCTTTTAAAATGAAAACACAAATGTGACCTGTAATTTTTTTTCCCCAAAGTGTTTGTGTTTCAGATACTTCCCCGCCCAGTTAATTAGCAATAATAACAACCGACAAAACTGTTCTTTTTTCCTGATCTCTGGCATTCCCAGGGGATTAGGGTGATGTTGCATGATGAGGTATTGCCGCACCCTTACGTGCCCAGTCCTCAGGTCCAGAGTTGGCAAAGCAAAGGGAAATGGGCAGCTCCTCCTCAGGCAGTCAGGAGAGGCACAGGCTGGCAGCAGGGCACGATCCTGGGCTGGTTTAGGGAGTGGATCCTGCCCGTGGCCAGGGTTGGAATTTCCTGATCCTTAAGGTTCCTTCAAGCCAAACCTTCTGGGATTGTCATCTGCAGAAGCCCCCGAGGTTCGCAGGGCAGGAGGAGCTCTCTGAGCTGGTGATGTCCCTCATCCCCTCTGCGCAGCCCCAGCTGGTGCAGGGGACCCAAAGCTCTGATGTGCTGCACCGGGCATCCCCAGCCCGAGCTCTGATCTGTGTGACAGCAGCTCCCGGCGCCTGGCAGCTCTCCTGCTCCAGCCCTGCATGGAATGGGTTTCGTTTTCATCCAGGGCAGTGTCTGTGGTGATGAGCAAGCCGGTCTGCTGGGCTTGGTGGAGGTGGGAGCTGCTGCCGGGGGGAACACCCTGGCGGGGCTCTGTCCCTGGAGCCTCCCGGCTGCTGGAGCTGCTCCCTCCGAGCTCTCTGCAGCCCAGAGTTCCCTTGCTCACTGGTCCTGGCTAGGCTTTCTGGGTGTAGCTTGTTGCTTTCTCTCTCTTGAAAGGAGTTCATAAAGTCATAGGTGAGGAGGAGGTGACGCTAAACCCTCCATGCTCAGAGGCACGGCTGGGAAAGGGCAGAGCTCAGCCCTTGAGCCTTCTCTGGGAGAGGCTTCTGTTCCTCGGGACAGTGYCCTGACTGCCTGCTGGGAGCTGGGCTCGTGTCTCTGCTCCATCAGGTACAACATTTCACGGCAAGGATTGAGTGAGAGCAGGGTTGATGCCCTGCACAGGATGGTGGTGTTCTCCCTGAGCCTCGATTCCTGTTCCTCACAAGGTGTTGGATATTTCCTTTTGTGAGGGACTGGCAAACTGAAGCTGTTTCCTRCTTTAGGGCCAGTCTTCCTCTGAACCACTGGACAGTTTGTGTGAGCTGCCAGTTACTTTGGTTTTTGGAAAATGGAAGGAGGTACTCTCTTTGCTCACCTCGTGTCTGCTTTGATGTAGCTAGTCCTTGCATTAATGTTTTATGGTCTGCTGGCATATCCAAGTACAGCTTTTAGCATAACTGTGGTCACTTTATTATTCACTGTCCATATCATACATGTTACRCCTGGTATTTCATGATCCTCTGAGGAGCTTTGCAGTTAAGGTTTGGGATTATGATATACTGTCTCAATCTCCCCTCCAAAAAGAAAAATACACCTCAATTAGACTGAAGGCTTGGCTCATTGTTCTTTCTGTCCTCAGCTGTGAGGCAGCAGGAAGSCAAGCAGCAGGGTTCCCACTGAGAGCAGCCCCATGTGCCAGCTCGGCTGCCCTTGTGCCACGCTGCCAGTGGGTGTCGAGGGGAAAAGGGACAGCAGTGGCTGCAGCTGGACCCTTGAGAGCCMGGCAAGGGAGAGTGAGGAGCTCTTKCCTGCTTATTGGGGGTTTTATTAYTCACTGAACATGCTAATTAACAATTGTAAATTATTCCAAAAGCCGAAGTAAATGTGGTTTTGATTTTTAAAAATGTCATCAGCACCGGGAGTGTTGGCGTTGAAGGRGAATGTGCTCTGACCACAGTGAGCAGGTTTGACCCCTGTCGTCTCAGGCACTGCTTCTCCTTGTCCCCCTGCATCTTCTGCCCCCCTGACACCTCTGTCTTCCCCTTCCCTCATCAGAAATGCCTGTGCAGAGGGCTGGCAGGGCAGGTCTGTCCCACTGCTGTGTGAGCCCATGGAATCGTGAAGCGTTTGGATTCACAGCTCTGCTGTCCAGAATTAATTACAGTGTGGCTTTGCACATCCCCTGCCCGTGTGACCCCCACCTGCTTAAATCTGTCCCCGATGATGACTTGCTGCAGTTGGAGGCCTCCATTTAATTCCATTTAGCTGGTCAGKAGCTCTCCAGTAGGAATAATAATAGTGAAATATATATCTAGATGGAGGAGGGATGGAGCAGCCTCCTGTTTGCTTTTGATAGCACTGAAATGCAATGATAATAGGAGTGTAGGAGGAGGGCTGTTGTAAATATGGTGCAAGGACCACCCATTATTTCAGATTATTTATTTAAGTCAGAGTAACTTGAGCTACTCTTTATTTATTTGCTTAYGCTTATCTTTTACTTGTTCAGCTATTCAGGTTCTGGTGTCCCAGAGTTCATTTCCATTCATTTCCTTGTAAGAATTTGCCATCAAGTCTGCTTGGGGTGGGTTTTACCCCTGGTTTCAACTACGGAGTGCTCCATAACCACACACACAGGTTTGCATGAATAGGATGGACAGAAGCTGTGAGGTGGACAGACAGTGTAGCTCTGGGTGGGTGATTGGCCCCATATCAATGTTTTAGTTGGAGGAAGGTTTCCCTGCTCAGCAGCTGTCTGACTGGGCAGGCTGGGAGTGTTGGTTCATGTTCTGAACAGTTGTCATTCAGCAGCATGTGAGGCTGTAACTGAGGAGGTGATTGCTCTTGATTGTTCYGTGTGCTGAAAGTGTTGTTTTCCCAGGATGTGCTTCTGGGAGGCAGGACTGAATTGACCATGGCTTTGCATTGGCACTGAACTACAAACCAACCCCAGATCAGCTCAGATGCAGTYCTTGGGTCTAGGTTTGGGTCATTCTGTACGATTTGGGGTCTCSTTTGATGTGTGCTGCATTTGGCTCAGCTGGGAGCAGGTGGGGTTTGTTCCTGCTTTGTGTGATGATGAGGTTTGAAGGGTCCAGCAAGGGGCAGAACAGCACTTGCTGGGCATTGAGAAGGGCTGGCTGGGAGAAAGCTTGATCTTAGCAAGCCAAAAAGAGGAGATTGCAGGGGAAGTACAGGGAACAGGTTCTGACTGAGAGCTTGGTGAGAGGGTCCCTGTTGGTGTCMCTTGGGTGAGAACAGGGAGCAAGGGTGAGTGCTGCTGTGGGGTGTAGATTGCTCCCACCATGGCCATTGGGAGTGGGAGGCAGGACAGCTCACTGCCCCATGAGGAACCTTTGCTGGTGTGCCCAAATTCAGGCTCCTGGCAGGGCAGGAAGGTGGCAGCAGCATCTTTCCCCATCTCCCTTCTGTGGTCCAACTTTAGAGTTGCTTGTAGCAAGTTATTAATGGTAAATAAGAGGTTTGTGCCCTTTTCCCTAAAGGCATTTTTTAAATACTTTTATACTTGTTCCTGGGTCAAACAAAAGAAACCAAAGCCAGGCCTCAGCAATTCTTATTGTTCAGTGATTTCCTAGTTCTTTTTCTCGTCCTGGGCAAAGTGATTCCTATTCCAGAGGAATTGTTTTTTATTGACTGTCACTGTGTTCTTCTGAAGGAAAATGCTGAGCACCTACTAAAATAATATCTTTTATGTGTTGCCAAATAAAAGAGCAGGTTTGTTCAGTAATACGTATGCAAAAGCATGAGGATTCTGTGATGATTTTTATAATGCTTTTTAATAACTAAGAGCATGTTTCAGAGCTTGTAAAAGCTGAATATTCCAACAACTTATCCTTTCCATAAAGTACTTAAAGAAATGTCAGTTATGCAAAAGCTGAAAGCAGATTCTTACAGCCCAGTTACACAGAGCTCTTAGTTCCATGTTCCAGTCCCTTCCAGAGCATGGAGTGCATTTCTCTGTACTCCCTTATGTGCTTGGAGAAGGATGTTACTGAGCTGAGACATAAAACACAGCCAGGTGAGACAAGAGGCTGCCAAAACTGTGGTGGAAGGGCAGGTTAAAAATGGTGGGGCTATTGACTCCCAGTTGCTTTTTGCTGCTTTCAGCTTTGGAGATTTACTGAAAGTGGTTTGGGATTGATTTTACTGTGCTTAGAGGAAAGGAAACAATCAGGGGTTTTGTTTTCTAGTACAGTGTTGGCTTCTCCTCTTCCATCCTCCCTCCTTCCCTCAATGGGTGGGTGAAGCATCTCTGCAGTGTTCAGTTATTTGTAACCCTCAAAGTAAAGAACTTCTGAACATCTAATCTAAATTTAAATATCTAAATTTATCCTTTTTCAGTTTAAATCCACATTCCTCCCTGGGCTTGGGGGCTTTGCTTGTGCAGTGAGGGTTAGGAGGGGTTGGGAGATGCTCAAGAGTGTTGGGGACACCAAGAAGTCAATTGGGAATAAAAAGCTGATTCCCAAACGGATAGAGGCTGCCCATGGTACCTGAAAAAAACTTCTTTTGCTAAAATGGGAGCTCTCTTGCCCAGACTTGCCCTTTTGTCCACAGGTTTTAAATTCCAGGTAATCTGATCTTGTTTGTGCAACTTTTCTTTGAGAGCTCAGAAAATGTGGTTTAGATGTTCTTGCAAATTAATAAACAAGATGTGTATTTGGAAGTCTGAAACCTCAGTAAAGCCCTTGAGTAAAGATAATTGTSTGATTGTATTGGAGCCTGTATTAAAGCATGTCCAGAGAGTTGGAGCAGGGCAGGAAACCAACATTTGTTGATTAATCTCTGCAGTGCCTTTGGCCTTCTCTGCCTCCCACTGCAGAGGAACATTCACCATGGAAGGGTTGTTACRWCCACTCTGGCATTTTAAAAGTTAAWCAAGTGATAGTGCTGATTGCAAAAAGATCTTTATTTTAAACTTCCTATRTTTAATTTTTAAAAAGTTTTTCTAATGTCGTATATTCTTCATTTAAGAAGAAAAGTTAATGCAAAGAAAAAAAAGTCGTATTTTCCTTCTTTAGGGAAAGAGATTTCTCTTCAGGCAGCTGAGAATCTCATTTAACAGATGGAGGTGCGCATCAAGTGGGAAGTGATTCTTTTCTTTAAAAAAATACTTTGCAGGAATAGAAAGCTCAGAATTAAAAGTTTGTGTGCAGTGGTTTGTGGTGACCAATTGCCTTCTGCAGCTGAGGGACAGGAATGAGTTCTGGGGGCCCCCCTTCCACGCCATCCTAGTGCATTGGTGATCTCTGGCTCCCTGGGGACAGGTGTGCCAGGAATTTGRCATTTGRACATTGGGAAAACCAGAAAATYTGATGCTTAAAGTATTTAAAAACTRTCCTGTGGCTGTAACTAACGTGGTTAATTTTTGAAAGCAATGACAACCAGTAAAATGGGATTAATGTGTCATTGTAASAGTGCTGGTCCTGCTCAGAGCTCTATTCCCACAGTTTGGAGATTCCCAGCCTCCTTTATGTGGGCACATGGACAGATTTACCAGGGAAGCCTTTGTTCCATGAGATCTGCACAGAAATGAAAGAGCTGCCCAGCACAGTGAACTTGTTTTAATTTTTTGACTTCTGTCGCCCACAGTAGCAGTTCTGAGATCCTTACACATCCATACCCCCCAGACAGAAACCCATTGAGCTCAGCTCAGAACCAGGCAATAAATGCATCCTGAGTAGCCCAGGGAACACCCAAAGTGCAAAGAAATCCAATTTGCTCTGTGCTGGTATTTGAATGACATTTCATTCCAGTGATTTTTAGATATTCATTTATTGTAATATACTGTTACCCTCCTGATGTTCCTTTTGCAGTGCCTTCCCAAATAACTGAATTTTGGCTCTCTGATGATGAACTTCCATCAAAAGTAGCAATTACAGCTTTTAACGTTGTCCAGTCAATCACAGCAAGCCTTTAGTTGTGCCAGGTTCTCACTCTGTGGCCAAGGATTAAACACAATCCATTTAGCATTTGTTTATTTATGAGGTGGGCTTGGAGCTGACCTTGCCAAGCTTTTCCAGCTTCATGTTCTGTGATCCTGGAGTCAGACTTCAGAAATCTTGTTTTATATAAYACAGATGGACATAATGGAATCAAGGAGGTGTTGACAAAGCTGATTTGAAATATGGGAAATTAAATCCTTGTCAGGTCAGCACTGTCAGCCTGCAATTCCCATCCCTTCTTCCATTTTTCCTGGGGCTTGTGAGCTATCTCTGCTTTCCATGTTGTGTGATTATTTTCTTCCTTTCCACTGTATTAGTTTTAATTTCATGAACACAGAGTTTACTCAGAAAATTAGGCTGAGAGAGGTATGTGCAAATTTTGATGTKTTCCCCATCTCCCTAATGGAATTTCCTAATTTTTGTGTTTGTTTGTGGTGTAAGTCTGAGGTCAGAAATTAAAATGTGTCAGTGTTTCACACATTAGTCCAACTTCTTGCCCCAGTGTTTATAAGCTTTGGGTCAAACCTCAGTTCTTGTTTAATAATTTTTCTTTCTTGGTGACAATGGGCARCTCATGAGATGTGAAAAGTTGACTTAATTCTGCTGTCATGTATTGTAGGGTGACACCCAGAGCGCTTCACATCTTGAYTGATTTATTTTAAACCTTCTAAAGCAGAGTTCTAAAGGTATTTCTCTGTTGTTTCACTGTTGGATTATGTTTCCAAGATKTGATTGAGATTTAGGGGATTAAAACTCTTGTTAGGTCTGGAAGGACAGGGATGCTCCGCCCAGGCTAGGATGGGTCATTTTGGCCTTTAGTCCAAATTATTTGAGCAAAACAAACACAAGATTTTATCAGCTTGTGTTTGAAGCTCATTGGTTTTCAGTCTAGATTGGTGTCAGCACAGGCCTTAATTAAATTGTTTCTTTTGGATAAAATTTATGCATTGGAAACCRTCACTTCGTGTGGAGCTTTAAATCCTCTTGAAACGTTGGTTCTGTAGGGCAGAGCTGTRCTTTTCCATCGGGGGAGGAATTTCCAGGCACAACAACAGTGTGATAGAAATAATAAATAAACTAATAAATCAGTTSTCAGTGCTCTCACCTCTCAGATTGAGGCCAGGAAGAGCAGTCAGTGCTTGGGGGAGCAGCCAGGAGAAGCTGCAGTGCCTGCTGTCCCCTTCTGTAGAGGTCCCACAATGTCATAGAGCTTCTGTCCTTGTTCAGCTTGAGGAGCACTTCCCACAAACACCTTTTTTGTGGTTCTTTCTCTCTTGTGCAAACAGAAATGTGGAAAGACATTGGATTTGTGGATGTGGGACTCCTTCAAAGGCACAGGGGAAGTTCTTGTTTAGTGAAAAGAGGATTTAAGATTTACAATGTTATAAACAAGCAGTGACCACAGGGTTGAGGGACATCAAGCTGAATATTCATCTAGTTAATAGAAAGTTTACATTTCCTTGAGATGAAGTTTCCTTGATGCAGATCACTCTGCTGATCTGCTGTGGGCATTGCCTGCCCTGTGACACAGCTTGGTGTGAGCAGGCAGGACTCAATGCTTGATCAGACACCAGAGGGTTTTAATTCCTGATGTGGCACCAAAATACCATAAATGGTGGGAGCAGCTCATTGGATTTGAGAAGGTGGAGAAGGACATGAGGTGTTTTCTCAATGCAGTTGTGTGGTGTGCACATGTGCAAGTTTGGACTAAATTAATCAACTTGACCTACCAGAGAACTTCAMAGGGTGGGTGTGAAAATGGGCAGGGCCTTCTGTGAAATGTCCTGTAAACATTTGTTCCAGTACATTTGGTTCTCAATTTACAATGAAGAAGGGTTCATTCATCTGCAGAGGAATTGCTTAATGGCCTCTGTACACCAGAACTTTTATTAATATAACAGTGTCACATTTCATTGCAAGGGCGGAGCTGCTGAGAGGTTGAGGAAGTRGCATTTTCAATAAAATTATATTCTATTCTAATGGCCAGGATTAAATTTTGTAGTGGCTTTTCACTCATTTACAGCTCCCCTGAATATCCAAACTGAGCTGTTATAGAGCAGCTCCTTCAGTTTGTTTGGCCTTTATTGTTTRCAAGATCCATGTGTCAGTGTTTCGTGTAAGTGCTCCTGGGATTTGAGGTATTTTCCCTCCTGTGGAAAAGAATCCGTGGTGGAAACAAGATAATTTGTCTTGTTACAGCTTGACATGTGTGGTGAATCAGACAAATGTATGTTGTGCTACTTATTTGCTCTCTAAATTAAAATAATGTCAAATATACATAATACGCATGGATACGAAAATGTGTGATTATGCCTATAGATAATGTTCCAAGCTTGTTTTGGGGTGAGGCCAGGGTTTTCCCTATGCCTGGCTGGTARGAAAGCTCCTTCCCCAGCTGCTGCTCTGAGGTTTTACATGCCCAGAGGAAATACTGTAAAAAAGAGAGTGTGTTGAGAAGCTGCTTTTCTTCCCCCTCTCCCCCGACTCCTTGTGTCCCTATTTCATTGCTAGAAGTTGGCAAAGTTATTTTCCTTCATCCAGGCCACTGATGGGCAGGAAGAAAACACCAGACTTAATCCATRAGGGACTAAAATTACCTGCAGCATCTTCAGCCTTCCTTGCTCTCTGTCTCAGATGGCATGGAATTAAATAGTGGCTGTTAAAGATTAATAAGGGTGCACAGATAGCTATCAAATGCTGATAACTGTGTCAGAGAGAAAATCTTCAGTATAATTTCCAATATTTCTGTGGTGTTGTGACCAAGTTTGAATTTCCCTCAGCAGTGGAATGTTCCAAGTCTGGCAAAAGCTCAAAGAATTGACTGTTTTAAAGGCCCAGTTTTGCATGTGGAGCTTTTCTAATTTGCAGTAAAAGTCCAGAACAYCTTCAGAGGAAGAATAATGAGATTGCATTTTGGGATCTCAGTGGAAAGGGTTTGGGAAGAGCTTGTCATGGAGTTTTATAGACACAAGATTAAAGAAATAATGTGAGTAAATAGATTGGAGTGTGGTAAATAGAGATGGGTGCTGTGACATCCATGTTCATCCAGGGTGAGGGAGCAGACCCTGAACATGCACCTCATTCCCAGGATTATTTCAAAATAGGACACACTCCCCTCTGCACTCACTCTCACCACTGCTGCCAACACATTTCAGGGGAGGAATCCAGCAGGAGCTGTCAGAAGCCTGAGAAATCCATTTGTAGTCCCAAGTGCTGATAAAGATGGAAATGCAGTCCCATTATTTTCAAGTCTTTAGACTGAGCAAGCACTTTGATAAGCTGATTGCTTTAGCTGGTGTAGGAGGTGGGTCTTGATCACATCACCTTTCCTCCCATTCCATCACCTCAGGGAACTGGACTGAAGCTGCTAAGGGATAATTTGTTTGGAAAATCTGTTTAGAATCTTTTCAGCCAGCTGTAATATGGTCAAACCCYAACATCTAGAAATCCTCAGGAAAACTGTACTGAGCCTTTTTCAAAATAATAGCATCAGTTAAAAAAGTTGAGGGTTTTTTTTGTTGTGTGCGTAATTTTTTTTGTGTTTTGGTTTGGGTTTTTTTTTGTTTGTTTGTTTGTTTTTTTTTTAAATCTCTTGTTTCTGAGTTGCACAATTTGATTTCCTTTGCAACCAGTAGGTTTTTGCTTTTGCTTTAAATTAAGTGGGAAACCCAACCTCTCCTGTTAGGGAGCTGGGGCTGTGAGAGGCAGGCCAGGTCTCCTCCTCTTTTTGTGCAAATGAGAATTGAAGCAGCAATTTTTAGTCTTTCACCCCCCAAATTCTCTTGAATACSTAGTGCAAAGTGTCTCCTTCCTGAGCTGACATTGCACCTCTGTGTTCTAGACCATGGCATTTTTATGCTGATGCTTTTCAGCTCTCTKCAGCTTTCCCCAGGTAGGTGCATTTTTCCTCCTGAGGACAGTGGGTGATGTTTGGGGTGGGAAGAACTCACAAACCCAGTGAGCAGCATTTCCCTGGGACATTGTGACTTTTGGTTTTGAGGCTCATTTTCTCTGGGATGTGTTTTTTATTGGAGCAGAAATATGATCACGAAGCTGGRGATGAAATTATCCAGGCAATAATTCCTAACCCAGCCATGCCGTTACTGCAGATTGTTAATTATTTCATCCTTAACCCTCTTGGAGAGAACAAAGCAGAGTTAAATGCTTTGGCCCAGTGTCAAACAGCATGTTGGAGTTTCAGAACTTCAAATCTTGGATGTGAAGCAAAGGAGTTTTATTAACTGGCTTTCAGCAGGTGTGTTTCAGTCAAGTGGTGCATAAATCAGCAGGGTTAGAAACAGCCCTCTCTGCCCATGCCTTTGCACTGCTGATTATCAAAACGGTTATCCTAAATAAATAAGTGGTGATCTGTTAAAGGAATAAAAGCCTGCCTGAATACCCTGTTTAATGAAACTGGAATGGGTGATACCAGACTTTGAACRGGCCTTTGGTACTTCAGGTCTGCACCATAATCTCAGAAAAGGCACATTTATACAAACTGCAAGTGAAAAAAAATACCTACAGTGTGCTGTCATGTGGAGGGTCTGAGGAGCTTTCATGAATTCTTTCTGAGTTTTCAGTTTGAGCCTCTGATCTCTGCAGGCTTGGAATGTCCTTCACAGGGTATTTGGAAGATGTYTCCTTACCTGAAGAAAAGTTTCCCTTGGTCACATGAGGCTGATTTGAGGTGCTCACCCTTCAGACAGGATCAGGAAGGGTCAGAGCTGATATATCAGACCTTGGCATGTGGGTTCAGACTAAGACTGGGAAACTGTTATTCCTATTTCAAGCAAAACCTCCAGGTTTTTTTCAAATATGTGTGTTTCTCTTCATAAATGTGTGTTTCTCCTGCTGTTTGCCTGGGCAATAGGAACCATTTTGCTGAAGTGGACTGAAAATCACTCCCCTGCATTTTTCTGTGTTGTGAGACTTGCAAATTGTGCAGTGATTAAACAAAATTATCCACTGATTGGTTAGGAAGTGCAGATTTCACTCCAYCAGATTTACACTCTTGTCCTGTATAATGAGGAAGTCGGGGAGGCTCAGGAGTCTGTGGGATCTCTGGATGTGTCAGATTATTTTTTGCTGTCACATAACTGAGCACCGTAAGACCCTGGGGGTGAGATTACCCAGARCTGGCACTGAAAATCCACCTTGTGTCCTCTTTGCAGAATGATGAAGTCCTCTGTCCATGCAGAAGAAGATGACTTTGTCCCAGAGCTGCAGAGGAGCATCCATCCCAGGGAGAGGCCGGACTGGGAGGAGACGCTCAGCGCCATGGTAAAACACCTGCCTTACAGCTTCCCATYCCATTATTTGCTGTTCTGAACACCACTCCTCTACTCCATTTATACTCCCTGAGTTGCAGCTTTTTTAATGGATTGCACAGTACTTTGAACAAGGCCAAAATGCTTCCCTTCCTCTGGCAGTTTGTCAGGAGAGGGAAGGAGCTTTCACAACGCTTCTGCCCTATTAATGGGTGCCCCAAAGCAGGTCTCGTAACCAATTAGAAGGTCCATAATGTCACAATGATTTTCAGTCTGCATTAACCTCTTTTCAGCAAGACTTGGGAGCATGAAGGGAACTTCTTGTAAAAACATGCTCTTTGAAGTAAGCAGCATTGTGGATGAATGAGATTTTAGCAAAATGCTGGCTAAGTCTAGAGAAATAAAAGCTCAGCCTGAGAGCAAWGCTACCATCAGAGGGAGCAGAGCCRCAGSAAAGCAAACACRGAGGTGCTGTTCTCATCTCACAGRAGGTACTCAGATGGGCAGTGGGCCACAGACACTGGATTACCTTCATATCCATGGGKTTTTTKCWGCCACAGCTTCTCTGGGAAATCTGTGMCAAGGCCTCATCACCCTCACAGGGAAGAATTCCTTCCAGTATCCCATCTAACCCTGCCTTCAGGAGTGGGAAGCCATTCTCCCTTGTCCTGTCACCCTCTGCCTCTATAGTCTYTCACTCTTCTGTCTGCAAGCCCCCTTTAGGCCCTGGCAGGGGCTGTGARCTCTCCCTGGATYCTTCTCTYCTCCAGGTGAACATCCCCAGCTCTCCTGTCAGTTYTTGCACTTTTCACTTTGTAATTTCTTTCTTCCTCGTGTGTGGCTGTTCCTGCCTTGTGTGCACCTTGGCCACAGTTGGGAGCCCTGTCTGTTCCCATCAGTGTTGCTSTGGCAGCAGCACCTGCTCCCAGCTCTGAGTCTGGTGGCAGTCACTGTGTGACACTCTCTGCTGTCTGTAACCTCCAGGGGTGTCTCTGAGCTGTCAGGCTGTAATTCCGTGTCCTCACCTGTACACAGGTTCCCTGGCATGTCTCATTTGGTGTGTTTTGTTCTCCTGGTTGATTTGCAGTGAAGGGAATGTTCACCTGCTTGAGGCTGTTGTACTCATGAGCAGGGCTCAGTGTTTATTTTATCTTGCACCGTGTTCTTCTCACTGCCCACTTAATGCACCTTTTGAACGTGTCCTCCTGCACAGCTCTGTGCCAGCAGTGCCAAAACTGACTGGTCCAGGCTGTGGAGAAGAGATTTAGAGGATGATAAATAGGGAAATTGCCAGCTGGGATTGCTACAGAGTGGCTTGGTGTGATGAAGGACAGTAAAGCCACTGAACCTGTATTTGGTTGGATTTTTGCTCACAGTGTTGGTTTGACCTCAGGGTCCTCTGAATACAGTGTAAAGAGAGGGAAGAAAAACCTCACTTGTGTTTGCTGTGTTGAGCAAATGAAATTCCCACTCTCACCCTGTGCCTTAACTGCAGTCAGGGACAATATTTAGATGTAAATATTTGCAGGACTGTGTTCAGCAGTGTCACTCTTTTCTGTTTAATCAGCATATCTTCAATATTCTGCCTTTCCCCTGATCATTTTAAGCCTGAGAGTTCTTCCTTCACTCTCTTCCTTCACTTGGCATTTTTAGCAGCCTCTRGTTTAGCTTTCTCCCAGACATTGCTCCTTCCATGGTGTGTGACTGTCTCAGAGTGCCACAGTACATCTGATSTTTGGTTCGTGGTTGCTGCAGATGCAGATTTTAGGTTTTGTTGCTGCTTGGAGCCCCAGCCCCTGGGGAATGGAGGCTGCAGGGTTGGAGGAGTTGTTTTCTCTCTCCTTTGGTTCCCCTGGCTGCTGCCACCTCACGTGAATCCAACCTTCCACCAGGTGAGCCCAGGCTGAGACAAGGGGCACTTGGAGAGCTGGGGGAGTSCTGGCACTTGTCCCCTGAACTTTGCCTTGGTACCTGCTTTTATTGGGAAGAGGCAATTTATGCATTCACAGTTACATGAACAAGTCATCCCTACTCTTCCTCCCTTGCTTTTATCCACAGTATTTTCCAAAGTGCTTATTATTAATTTATAAAAGTGCTTTGTTTCCAGAGCTTTTTCTTAACAAGAAATAAACTGAAGGTCCTTCTAAATGTGTGGAGGTTGGATGTCCTCCTATGCTGTAAATATAAGGTGACAGAAACTCTATTTTTAATGTTTTTCTGTCCTTGCCAGTTCATTCTGGGCACCTGAGTAGCTTCAGTCCTTTGTTTGATGCAACTTCTTCTGTCTTCTTTAGTTTATTATTTATGCTTTCACCTGATTTTTAACACTGCTTGTTTTGTGTTTGTGGTGTAGCAGCAGGCCAAGWGATTTTGTGTTGAGACCTGGWTTGTTTGGGGAAAATCCCRGAATTGTTGAAAGGTTTGGTTGKAAGGGACCTTAAAGCCCATCCAGCTGCCTGCATGCTCCTCAAGCATTCCTGTATTTTGTATTCCCCCCAGCTCATGCTCTGTATTTTTAGAATTTGGGTGTATCAGACACTTTTTTTCTGGCCGTCACAGCCCCCAGTTCCCACTGTGCTGCACCTGCTGGGTATCCTTCACACATCCCAGCATTTCTGCCTCTGCTCCACTTCAGAAAATGCAGTTGATGATAGTGACTTTCTTCATGGAACATTTCTGAGTTCTGGGGCTGAAAAGCCCTATGTGAGCCAAGGAAAATTACAGTTCATGGATTTTCTAACATTTCTCTGAGACAGTAATGTTGTTTTAAAGGAAATGGGTATCTTTTCCTTGTCAGGCCCTGCTGAGTGCTCTATTTCTAAGTTACAAGAAATGAAGTTGCGAAAGAGCCTTTATATAATATTTCTCACATGAGCCTACAAAACAGCTGTCCTCAGCCTGCATTAACTTCAGCATAAATTGATATTTGTTTTTAATATTAMATTTACCACAGTTTACTGACCACCTGAGTTACTGCCATCACCTCTTCATGGGTTCAGGAAGTAGCAGTGTTTAAAAACACCAGGGCAGCAGCTCTCCCCACCATCAGGCTGCTGTGCCCCCTCTGTTCCTGCTGTCTTCCACTTGTCTRAATTTTGTGGGGAAACAGGATTAAAGTGCTGAGATAGTTATAAAAATCATCATTTATGCATCCATTGCAACTGTGCTGCCATGTACACACTGAAGCTGTGTTCACCTGACTCTGGAGATCAGGGGGTGCACTCAGAGCAGGACCTGGAGCTGCTGGAGCCAGTCCAGAGGAGTCACGGAGCTGCTCCAGGGCTGGAGCCCCTCTGGAGCCAGGCTGGGAGAGCTGGGGGTGCTCACCTGGAGAGGAGAAGGCTCCAGGGAGAGCTCAGAGCCCCTTCCAGGGCCTAAAGGGGCTCCAGGAGAGCTGGAGAGGGACTGGGGACAAGGGATGGAGGGACAGGACACAGGGAATGGCTTCCCACTGCCAGAGGGCAGGGATGGATGGGATATTGGGAAGGAATTGTTCCCTGGGAGGGTGGGGAGGCCCTGGCACAGGGTGCCCAGAGAAGCTGTGGCTGCCCCTGGATCCCTGGAGTGTCCAAGGCCAGGCTGGACATTGGGGCTGGGAGCACCCTGGGACAGTGGGAGGTGTCCCTGTTTGTTACAATGGTGGAATGGGATTTAAGGTCCCTTCCCACCCCAKCCTTTCTGTGATTCTCTGTGAAAAAGTCCCTTTTCCTGCACTTTYGCAATTCTTKAAGCTTTGGAAGCATTCAGAATATGAGTCCCTAAACCCATGGAAGGTTTATTTTCCTTCCTAGAACACTTCTGGCTGGGATCTCAGGGGATCTGGGTTCCTGTTGCCCATAACAGGGCCATGAAGGGACAGCTCAGGTTTTGCTGGTGTAGAACCAGTTTGCCTGGAAAGGGGAACCTCAAATTACCAATGGAAACCCCTCACGAATCCGTGAATTTGACAAGTGCACATGAAGGCAGCAGCTGTGGCTGGTGCCCATCATCCCTTTAGGCTTGTGCTCATGGAATTTGCTTAGGAGAAATGCAGGAGAAATTTTCTGAGGAGAATTTAGCCTATAAATGCTTTAGCTGAGAGCCTGTGCTGTGAAGTCCCTGGAATGATCTTAGGTCAGAGGGGTTCTCAGATCTTTAATATTTTCAGCATTTGATACCAGATGGGGAAGGTACCATGGCTTGTGAAGGTAATAAAGGCTTTTTAATGAGACCTGAATATATCACTGTTAAATCTGGGACATGAGTGAGGAGAAAACTATTTTTAAATGCAATTATGAAAGCGTGCAGAGATTAGTGCATTGTAAGGGTTTCAAGAAAGGTTTTTATGTCCTTAGTGTTTGTTTTTCATCCTTTGTACAGCACTTGGACAGTGCTGCCCCAGGTCTTGAGTGGGGCTTCTGCGAGAATAGATGCCAAAAATAGAATACAAGGGGCTTCTTTTTTAATTTGTGYTGGTTGGCTGGTTGGTTTTTGATTCACAAAACATCAGGGCTGGTTCTGATGCAGGCTAACATGAATACTTGCAGGATATGTGGCAAAATGTGAATAAAAAGGGAATGTGGTGAATCCATTTGCATGGCCCTGTCAGCTGTAGTGATTTCCAAATAGTGCTTTACTGAAATGATCTAATTTTAGCTTTTGAGATATGTAGATRTAATACTCTTAAAAATGTTAAAATCAATATTATTTTTTTTTTCCTGTGGCTCTTCATGTTTGTGTGTGTAAGAACCAACATCAGAATTTTTTAGCTGAGGATGTGGTTGGGAGCTCTGAAGTCACTGTCAAGGTTCTGTCAGACTGATCTTGTTCTCAGCTGGGTTCCACATCATGGAAACAATTTCTTGGGGAGRAAAGTGCTTTTGAGCTCTGACTGCCCAGCTGCAAGTTCTTTCTAAAAGTCTAAAGTTTTAAGCTCTCAAGTGCAAGGGAAAGTTTTAGGAGATATGTAGCTGAAATTGTGGTTTTTTTAATGCTAAGTTTTGAAGGGCTTCGGCAATTCAGTAGAAATGGACTTCAGAATCAGGGAATCTCCTGAACTGGAGGGGACCCACAGGTCATTGAGTCCAGCTCCTCCCTGCACAGGAGGGCCCAGAATCCCAACAATCCGCCCAATTGTCTGAATTCTCCAGGAGCTCTGGCAGGCTCAGAGCCTGCCTTAGATGCTTCTGCACCTAAATACTCCAGAATTTGGCTTCTGGCTCCGAGTCTGAGGACTTTTAACTTTGTTAAACACTAGGGGAAATGCTGCCTGTATGTTTGGAGATGGTTTTGTGCTGCTGGAGGTTCTCAGGCTCCTGCCTGGCCTGGGTTAGTGAGCAGAGCTGTGTTRGTGCTGCAGAAGCTGCCCYTGGCAGCRTTTTTGTGTRAATTGCTGGGSAACAGCTRTAGCAAGGGCARGGATGGGATGGAAATGGGGAAGCCCAGGAAGGGTGGGCAGCACAGGCCCTGATCTGACACAAATGTTCTGGGGCAGGCCAGCACACCAGGCAGGCGTCAGGTGCAATAATATTTTGGTCAAAGCAGTTCTGCTCTGGCACTKCACCAGTAACCTGTATTTCCTTTTCAATCCACACAACTTGCTTTTCCTTGTTCCTGCTGCATGAATCCAGTATGTTTTTCCTTCGTTAAGCTTTTGGCAAGGGTTTCTGTTGCTGTGTGAGGTTCTTTCTTTGCCTCTTGGTTTGAGGGGCCTTTTCATTTCACAGGCTGACTCCCAGCACGGAGCTCGTCCCTGAGAATCTTCAGAAATTGGGGCAATCACTTAATTGGCACATTGGCTTCCATTTGGGTTTGCCAATTAAATAACTTTAATTAAGCCAGAATGGATACTGTATTTTTGGCAGGAAACATTAATTCATAGCAGTCATTTAGTTTTCATAGGCAAGAGCAGCAATAGTTTCTGGTTACATTTACAGCCCTTACAGCCTGTGCACTCTGGCACTACAGTGTTGAGCCAGGAAATCCAAATTATATTTCCTAAATATGTGTTTGAAAATGTGTTTCTATGCAAGAGAATGAAGGAATGATTTAGAATTTGCTAAGGCTGGATCAGTGCAGTGTGTTGTGCACCATCATCACCAGTTTTAATGCCCTTTCTTCGCTGATGGTGGCCCAGCCAGGCTGCTGTTGCTGCTGCTGCTGCTCCATGGTGCTGGGGATGCTGTTGTAGCTACTCCAAGTGATTCCTTGCCCTGAACTCTATACTCAGGATTATATTGTCACTATCCTCTACCTCCTTTCCTCCCACCCTGATCCAAAGCTGATCTCTTCCTATTCCTGTTTTGTTGTCAGGAATATACATACAGGAAATGCCACAAATGTACTTATTTGAGAGATAAAACTTAAAACTTGTTTACTGTCGACCACTTTTCCCTAGTCCCACCTGCTTAAAAATAAGGTGGAAYAGCTGGGAAAGGAAAGGAGTCTCTTATTTATAAGGGGTTCATTTTAACTGGCTTTTATTTTTTTTTAATCAGCATCCATGTCTCCTTAGTTACCATAATGCAGGAAAAAGATGGAACTGTTTTTGAAGGGTTATCAGTATTTTGCTCATCCATCCCCTTCCATTCCCCAGTTTAAGCCCAAGAGACAAACAAATCATGTCAGAGTTTGTCTTTCTGAAGGTTGTAGGCTTTAATAGTTTTTTTTGCCATGATTCAGCCTTCTTAATTACAAGCTGATGATTTATTCCCTGAAGATGTTGATAATCTTTAGCCTGACTTTTTAATTGAAATCATTGCCTACATKTCTGCCTTGCTGCACAGTATTGGTCACTGCTGTGTTGGTGTGGGGCTCCATGATGTCTTTTGGGATTTGATCAGATACCATGRTTGCCAGGGCACMGATTATTCATGGWATCAGGGAATGGTTTGGGTTGGAAGGAACCTTAGAGCCCATCCAATCCTACCCCTGCCATGRCAGRGACAYCTCCCAYTGTCCCAGGSTGCTCCCAGCCCCAATGTCCAGCCTGGCCTTGGACACTCCAGGGATCCAGGGGCAGCCACAGCTTCTCTGGGCACCCTGTGCCAGGGCCTCCCCACCCTCACAGGGAGGAATTCCTCCCCAATATCCCATCCATCCCTGCCCTCTGGCAGTGGAAGCCATTCCCTGTGTCCTGTCCCTCCATCCCTTGTCCCCAGTCCCTCTCCAGCTCTCCTGGAGCCCCTTTAGGCCCTGGAAGGGGCTCTGAGCTCTCCCTGGATCCTTCTCCTCTCCAGGTGAGCACCCCCAGCTCTCCCAGCCTGGCTCCAGAGGGGCTCCAGCCTTGCAGCATCTCCATGGTCATTATTCACAGTCCCAGCTGTTACAGCATCAGCTGTCCTGTGCTGACTGGACCTGAGTGACCCCAGGTCATTTCTGGAGAGTGCTGTCACCTCACATTTCCAGCAATGTGACCTTTCCCGGTGGGAAGGCAGGAGTGAGGAGCCAGGTGTGGGATCCCAGGCYGAGCTGTGCCTGTCCCTTGGATGGAGCTGATGAAGTGATGCCTCTGTTGTGCTGTTGGCAGGTTCTTGGGCAGGGAATGGTCCAAAGGGTGAGCTCCAGGCAGGCACATTCCTCACATTGCTGTGCTGTTCCAGGCCTTTGGGCAGGGGATCCCATTCTGTGCTCATGCCATTGCAAACAGCTCTTCTCTGTAAACAAAAGCTGAGCCCAGGTTGGCTTAGCACACAGAAATATAAATTCCCATTAATTGTACTGACTCAGATGCTGGGCTTGAACATCAGGCTGCTGTTTTTTCCACCTTCCCCATCTTGCTGCTGCTGCACTGGGACAACTCCTGAGTTGCTAATCCGATTTATACCTATAACATAACATCACATTATTATTTGCATAATCACTGGCTATGGCCAGGGGACTTACCCGAGCAGGATTTGCTCGATTGAGCCTCAATCCATCTCTRTTGGGTTTTGTGTGATGAGAAATTGCTCTCTACCATAACAATCCGAAGCTCCACTTGTCCTTTTATATCCAAACCATGATTAGGATCCCCTCCTGYCTCTGTACATCAAACAGTAGCTGGGATCTTTGGAGTCTTTTTTTTTTACCAACAAGAAAAACGGAATCAAAAGTATTGTGTTTGTTGGATGTTCTATTTTCTGTGGCTTTCCTCTGTCATTTATTTTGTAGGCTGTACAGGAGCAGGACTCTAACCCTGGTTGCCTTTCCCACGCATATTGTATGTGGGATTTTTATTGTTAAAGAAAGTACATTCCTGAGCCGCTGTGCCTTTGTGTGAGGCTGTGTACTGTAGCCTGCAGCTCCTGGGCCCAGGCCTTTGGGAATGGTAATCAGGCTCCACTATGGGAATGTCACATCCAAACTCAGGGCTCTCAAGGAGTTACCATGCTAATGCTGCCCTCAGTAGCCACCATTCACTGGTGCTGGGTGCATCCCTTTTACCCCTAAAACTGTGGATTTGGTGAAAGCAAACACAAGTGTGGGGCTGTTTTGCTGGAAATCACCAACTCCCATTGGATTCATTGGAATCAGTGAAATCCCTGTGTCTCTCTAAGGCTCCCTGGGGAAATGTTGCCATGGCACGGAATCAAGCTGCTGTGTGGAGGTGAGTTTTGGTCACAGTGACAGTGGCAGTGCCAAAGGAGGCCGTTCAGAGCTGCCAAGCTGCTTGTTCTGTGTCTTGGATTCCACTTCAGTGGTTTTACATGGGAGCTGGGGAAGGTTTTATCCATGTATCCGTGAGCTGCAGATCTTTATTTGAAAACACAGGAGATGAATAGTTAACAATTTGTTCTTTGTTCATTCCAGGCTGATCCTTTAAATTATGGTAAATGGATTCCCTGGACCAAYTCCTCTGTGATGCTAAGTCTCAGGAATGAGAGGTTTCCCTGAATTTGCCAGCTCATAGCAATGCTTCAAAGTGTTGGGTTTTTTTGTTTTTCTTTTTCTTATTTCCCCCCCACTTCCCCCCCTTTTCAGTGGAGATGCTGGGAGTAGAAAAAGCACATTCTGTGTGGTCCTTTAAAAAAAGAGAAGAATTCCCTTTTAACCATGCCATGCAATAAGTACTGGCTGGAGCAATTCAAAATTKGGAACGTGGAAAATGGCATTAAAAGTTCTAAACTCACAAAATGATACAGATTCAAATGTCTTATTGAATACAGATTTCTTATACATGGGATTAAGAATGTGCATTGGCGGTGTTCAAAGTTCCCTTACTGGAAGCACTTGTCATTTTTTCGCTCCTTTTCTCTATCCCGTTATCTCAGTTGCCATGAGATTTTAAAGGCATCTCTGGCTGGGCAAGTGTTTCTCCACATTCCACAATTCCCAGACTGAGAGCTAAATTAAAAAGTCAGTTCTGCCTCTAATTACTTGAGCCATCCTGGCCTTGAGCTCTGCACCTAAACCACCCTCCAGCCAGAAAGGGTATTTGCACTGAGGAAGGAGCGAAGTGATGACTTCAATTAAAAAAAAAATTATAAAATTTGAAAGGTTTCAGTGTTTCTTACTCTGAAAAACATCCTTGTGCTGGGTGGTTTTGAATGTGCCTGTGCTGCGCTCTGCTGATGAGAACATGAACAGCACAGGATTAATCCTTAAAATCACAGAATCACGGGATGTTTTCTATTGGAAGGGACCTTAAAGCCCATCAAGATCCATCTCCTGCCATGGGCAGGGACACCTTCCACTGTCTCTGGCTGCTCCAAGTCCCATCCAGCCTTCCAGGGATGGGGAGACTACAACCTCTCTGGTCAGTTAAGAAATGCAGGATTGGAGGGGGATATTTAATGTTATTTTTAACTTCTTTGGTAAAGCTGCTGTAGTATAACAAGCACATATTTTTATTTAAGATGGCATTGTCAGACCTGGGTACCCAAACCAGGTGTTGCTTCTTTATTTTAAATGTGTCCCAATATCTTAGCAGCTCTGAAAAATGTAGCTGCCRTGTGTTAAAGTGACAGAGCCACGCTGTATGAAAATACTTAGGAAATTCATTTGCCTCCACTGAATGAATCCATGGAAAGTTGTAACTTGAAGAACTTTGCTTTTCCATCATATTGCCCCTGCACCTTTGACATTTTGGGATGCATGCTGTCTCTTCATCCATTCCCATGTATTTCTGCCATTCAAAACAGTGACCCAGTTGTAGCCTTGCTGTGCTGAGTACATATTAATCCTTTTAGGGGTAAATGCTGCAGAATTGGGACCTTTCCTTTGGCGTTACTTGGAGCAGCCCGGACATGGTGATTTGCAGTTTAGTGAAGCATTTTCCCTTTGCTTTGTTGATTTATTCATTGTGGAGARCCAGGGTAGTTGTTACAATATCTGAAGGAAGAGCAGGGAAAACCTTCTCTCTCTGGAGTGTGTTAAARGCAGGGCCAAAGCTGAGATGGACCAAATTTCTTCCTTCCTTGTGCTCCACGCAAATTCTTGTGCAGTATTTGCTGAGAGGAGGACTGTGTTGATGGAGCCATCACCTTCCACCTTGCAGGGAGCAGGGATTTTTGTGGGACACTTTCTCTTTAATACTGCATGGCAAACTCTGTGAAGGAGTTGGTGCTGAGTCAGTTCTGTGTASTGAGTTGGTGCCCACAAGTTGGGGCAGCTGTTGATGTCCTTGTGCATGAACAYCCACTTGAGGCCTCTTCAATCCTCTTCGTGCCAAGTGGAGAAATTACTGCTCCCTACAGAGTAATGACTTCTCCTGAAACAACATTTCTGTTCCCTGCTGTTCTGCAGCAAAGAAATACGACCRTGCAAAGCTTTGGGGTTTTTGAGAGCTCTGAAGAGGGTTTGGGTTTTTTTCCTCTCTTTGTATTTTTTGCCTCCAAGAAAATTGAGGGGAAATGAAGATGATGTAAAGGAAAGACTGTCATGGAAACCAAGCAGCATTTGGAATCAGCTCTGCTGTTTTTAGAAACAAGGCCATGTGCTGACAGAATTCAGAGCAATCTGGTCTCTCCAAACTGGTTTTGGTGAGAGACTGACAGTGGAAAGRGGAATAAATGTTAGTGCCTGTTTAATAGTTGTTCTTAGTTGTTGCAGGTTAAATTCCTGCCTTCAGAAATCCYACCTGGATTCAGCTGAGGTGTGTCTGTGGTGCCTTCTCAGGGCTCTTTCTGTGGTCCTGTGGAAAATCAGCCATGGGATTACTTGTGGGATTCCAGGGTTTCTTGTGCATCCCAGAGAAAGTCTGGAGCAGCGGGAGGAGGGCTGTGGGTTCTGCAGTGGTTCTCCCCTGCCGAGGGTGCCAAGGTGGAAACTTCATCACGTCAGGTTCACTGGACTGTTGAATTCAACTTTACACGTATTTTCAGGTTGTGTTATGTCTCTGCATGTGAGGGAGACAGGTTGACATGTTTTCTGATAAATGCAAGGAGGCTTTTTAGGAGAAAATCCTTTCATATTATGCAGTGGAATCGTTGGATATAAATTATTTATGACTAAGGTTTTGTGTGCTAGAGAGCACCAAGCTGAAGTTTTCTAAATCRTGTCTATAAATAAAAAGACCAGACATTTCAAATGCTTAAAGCTAAACAGCCTGATTTGTGAGAGCTCTCAGATTCCACTCTTGGATTCCCARGGAGTTTAGGAGCAACACTTGAACACGTCCAGGGCAGGGAACRGGGCTGGGGAAGGGTCTGGAGCACCAGGAGTGGCTGAGGGAGCTGGGAAAGGGGCTCAGCCTGGAGCAAAGGGGGATCAGGGGGGACYTTGTGGCTCTGCACAACTCCCTGACAGGAGGGGACACTGGGGGGGTCGGGCTGTGCTCCAGGGAACAGGGACAGGAGGAGAGGGAACGGCCTCAGGCTGGGCTGGAGAGGGGCAGAGGGGACATTGGGGAAATTCCTCCCTGGAAAAGGGTGCCTATCCCTGGCACTGCCCAGGGTGGAGTCCCCATCCCTGGAGGCGTTCAAAAAGCATGGATCCAGAAGCTTAGGACATGGTTCTGTGGTGAATGTGGTGGTGGCAGTGGGTGATGGTCTTTACCAGCCGTGGGGATCCTGTGATCCTGCGGTCCCTGGAGGGTGGGACAGGCAGACACGAGTTCCTCCTCCTCCCTGGAGGAAGGCTTGAGTGGGATCTCCCTGCCTGGCAGTCCCTGCAGGTGTCTGTGACAAAACACTGAATTTCTGCAATCTTGGCTCAACTGCTGCTGCTACCAGCGCAGCTCTGGGAAGGAGRATTTCTTGGTTCAGGGAAAGCTGGTGAAGTGGTGTCGCTCCAGAACCTTCCCTGCAAAGGTAAGAGACCGAGGGTCCTGATAAATCGATTCACTGCGTGCTGGGCTGAGCTCTAATTTGTTTACCAAGTTTTGGACTGGAGCAGATTGATGCAGCAGTRACATTCAGCTGTGAAAATGGGACTAAACAATTTGCATAAACAGATTTGCTCTGCAATTACCAGGTTTCCACARCACAATGATGCATAGAGAATAGGGGAGTGAGAAGCCACTGAKGATGCCAGGTAGCTAATTTTCAGATGTAAATAATCCAACTGTTTCAGAATGATTTTTAAAATTAAATTACTGTGACACAAAGCACAAAAGATGACAAATCTAATTTGGAGGGTTTTGTTTGTGTTTCGAGGGGAGAGTAACCTAGGGTGACATGCTGCATGCCAAGTTTTGCATCAAAACAGGTGCAAAATAGTGAATAAAGTCTYATTTTATGTAGCTGTGTATCTTTGGTTTGAATGGAAGGGAGTTGAGTTATTTAGGAGTAATACAGTTTCTAAAGTTGCAGTAAGTTTCTTTTTTTGTTACCTGTCTCTTCACCAGGTTTTTTTCTAATGTTGGTACCTCCTTAATAAGGATTTGAGCTTGCACAAGCCTTTGCTTACCTTTCTGTGCCTTTGCCTCAGCTGTGAGCCTTGGAGAGGTGGTTGTTCTGCCTCAGAGCCCATGGAGCTCAGATCTCTTTGGAGAAGCCCCCAGAGTTAATCACTGCCTTCCATCTCATTGTGGTCCAGTTAACTGCACACAGGAGATGGGAGAGGCAGAAATCCAGCTCYATTTGGACATAGCTCCCTTGGGAAGGACAGAATCATACAGCTTTTCCAAGAGAGGTGCTGGCATTTCGGGCTCCTGGAGGTGTGAGTTTTGCCTACGCTGCTTTGAGTCACATCCAGGGAGGTCTCTGCCCACTGCTGCAAACTGGCTTGAAGCCCACGTTTTCTGTCAGATTGTTTATGCATTTTTATATCCCACCAGCTCCTACTSCTGATGGAGAAGAAAAATTCTTTTTCTTCCTACAGAAATTCTGTTCCTTAAAAAATTAAGCAAGCACATCGAGCTMGGCCTAAAAGCAGCTTACTGGAACGGCACATTTATTCTTGTAATTAGTTATTTTCTTATGTAAAAGACCTGTAAGGTTTATTAAATTGGTGATCCTCTTAATGCTGAAATTCACCATGAGACTCTCAAGTGTCCTATTACATGGTGGAGTGATTGTGTGCTCAGTAAGTCAGTCAGCCTGGGTAGATGTATTTAAGTGTACAAATGCTGTTGCTGTTTTTGCTGTTTGCTCTGGTGAGTGGCTGTGCCTGTTGAGCAGAGCTGGGGGTCAGTGGGGTCTGAGCACTGTTCTGGTCAGAGCTGTGGAGGGGCAGTGAGGGCCTGGCTCGGGTTTGCTCTGTGCTGCTCCCAAGGTGGAGCTGAGCCAGGGTGGATAKTCCAGGGGCAGTGCTGGGAGCACCAGGAGCTGGCTGGGTGCAGCTTTGGGGTGTTCATCTCCTCAGAGCCAGGAACAACCCAGGGCACTGGGTGCTCCTGCAGCCTGCTTGGCTTTGGCCAGGGGAGGCTCCAGCATGAGCACAGGGATGGAGCAGCTCTGCTGAGAGGAGAGGCTGAGAGAATTGGGGCTGTTCAGCCTGGAGAAGAGAAACTTCAGGGTGACCTCATTGTGTCCTTGCAGTGCCTGAAGGGGCCGAGAAGAAGATGGGGAGAGACTTTGGACAAGAGCCTGGAGAGACAGGACAGGGGGAATGGATTCACACTGCCAGAGGGCAGGGATGGATGGGATATTGGGGAGAAATCCTTCCCTGTGAGGGTGGGGAGGCCTGGCACAGGGTGCCCAGAAGCTGTGATCCCTGGAGTGTCCAAGGCCAGGCTGGACATTGGGGCTTGGAGCACACTGGGACAGTGGGAGGTGTCCCTGTCATGGCTGGGGATGGCACTGGATGATCTCTAAGGTCCCTTCCAACCCAAACATTCTGAGATTCTCCTTCATTGTGTGAAGCAGGGGAATGGACCCCGCAGTGTCCCTGGGGCTGCAGCAGGACCCTCACATGGGTAACAGGGCTGTAGCCTCACCCCTGTGGCTGGCTGGTGTTCAGTGGGATGGATCCCTCCCCCTGGCACTGCTCTGGGTGATAAAAATGGGCAGGAGAATGGCATTACTCACTCACTGCAGCTCTCTCTGGTGTGGTGAGCTCAAGTACAGGTGACACATATCAGGGTGACAGGGAGCTTCAGGGAGGAGTGGCAGAGATGGTCCTGCTGTTCATCCCACACATGGGCTGCTAGCTTGGGCTGTACTGGTCCAGCTGTGGAGTTTTGGGAGTGGAGACCAATTTTTCCATATTTCACGCTGCAGAGGGAAGCTGTGTTCTGTGATTAGTCACAGCTTTGGGATGGATCCATCTCTGTTCAGGGGTCTTGCACTGGAAGATTTCAGCTTGGAACCATTGGGGCTGATGTGACATSAGGGCAGTCCTGTTTGCTCCTGTCATTAGAAAAGGGATTTGATGGAATCCTTCTTGGCTCCAGGTCTGTAGGAGAAGAAACACCGAATTGCCTTTCTCCTTTTTGGTTCAGCATTCACTCTTCAGGACATTTTTTATGTTTTTAGTGAGTAGTATAAAGCAGAAAAAGCTCATTCAGCTGGTGTCACCCTAATCACTGATGGGCCATCTCTGGCCAGTATCAGTTGTTTTTCTCCTCCTGCTCAGAAGTCTGTGCTGGTTTTGCTGTTGGATCACTGTTCTTTCCATAAAAGCCTCACTGAACCCCCTTGTTCTTCTGGGTCACAGCAGGAGAAACACATGGAGGCTGAGTGTTGGTGTCCATTGTGATGGAGAATCCAGCCCCAGCAGAGGTCATGGCTTAGGAAGAGGCAGCTGGAGGAAGGAGGGGRTGAGAAAGTGTGGGAGAACAGAAAGGAGGGAGATGGAGTTCTGGCCTCACTGAAGTAGATGAATTTTAGTGATTAAGGGATTAATATCCTCAAGCAGTTAAAACCAATAGCTTCAAACATCTATTTTAGAAGTTCACCTCCCACATATAAGCAGCTCTGTCATTAACTTGTTTTCCACTGTGGGAGCAATCCAGTTTCTTGCAGTGCCTCTGCCTGAGTTGAAAGGCACAGATGTCTGGAAAATCAGGTACTTAATGAGGAGTCCAAGTGTGGAATTTGGGAATGTCTGTTTCACTCCCACCTCTGAAAATCTCTGCTTTAGAAACCAGAAGTAGCAATGAATTAAAATCTGTATGTCACAGTTATACTGAGGGTTAGCAAGGCTTGGGGCAGAAAGAGATTGTCACTTCCCTGATCCCGGTCCCAAGGCTGAGCATTCCCTGGTAARAAGGCAGAATTCAATGAGCACATCTGAGGTTTGTACTCCCATCCAGAGCAGAGGGGCTCCTGTTCAGCAGGCAGAGTGCAGAGCTTGCAGCCACATTTTAACCTCCTTGCTTTTCCCATCTCCTTCCCTGCAGGCCAGAGGTGCCGACATTCCGGACATCCCGGGGGAGCTGCCGCTCCGGTCCTGCGGCAGCACAGCCAGCATGAAAGTGAAGAATGTCAAAAAGTAAGAGCGGAGTTCTGTGATTTTCCTGTCTTTCCTGGGGTTCTAGTTCTGCTGTGCTGAGTTTTAGCTGTTGTGCTGCAGAGGAGGGCATTCAGCAAYAATTTGTGATGGTGAATCTTCAGCAGAGCAACCAAAATCTACATGGAACAGAGTATGTTGGAGCTAACAGAGCCTAAAACTGGGCAGGACAGGTTTTGGTGGCTCTCACCTGGCTGTAGAAACAAAGCTAGGTATAGTTTTCAACCTCACTGTTGCAGTGTTTTTAATTTTCTTCTGTGATTCTTYCTGAAAGTGATTAATTAAAAAACCCCACAATAGAACATATAAAGAGAAAAATCTCAAAAGAAGCCCAGGCAATGTGTAAATTGAGGTAATTTTCCCTGTCTCCTTATGCTCTGGAAAGCTAAACCAGGACAAGTGGGTGGCCTAGATGTATTTTTTATCTGCTTTTTTTCTTCTATTTTCTYTTTGCATTCTGCGCTCCATAACTTCATTTGAATGGATTTTACACGATTTTCCCTTCTAAGGATATTTTTTCCCTGATCTCCGAGTTTGGTTTTTTGTCGTGTGGGGTCATGCTGTATTTCTGTCACTGCTTGTCTCCCAGAGACTGTAAACCAAGTCATTATGCTTGCAGCTATGGGGATCAGAAATAATCAATATTACTTTGCTAAAAATGCTGACGTGAGGAGCAGAACTCCCCAAGATTGATGGATCTGAGCCTTCATCTCACCCCTCTGGTGCKCTGCTGAGAGGGAAATGGCTCTTTGTTCCAGTGCTAAGCAGCCAGATGCTGCATCTCACTTCCCACTTGTATTCCCGTGGGAAGAGGGAGCTAGATAATGACAATCTCATTGGCTCACCACCAGGAATATCTATAGGAGTCTGTAATAGCTTCAGCAGAAGCAGGAGCATGTCGCAGAGCCAGAGGAGCTCCCCGGCAGCCACAGTGTGCCTGGAGACACTTGGGAATAATTATGCCTGACTTTTGAATTTGCAAAAGGCTAAGGATAAATAGAGTTTGTTCTGCACCCTCAGATACATCCCCCCGGGACTGATGGGCTGTGATGCCTTTCACAGGTAAAATTCTGCTTTCCTCGTGTCTTGTGCAAGGCTGTGGATGTGCATTTGTGAGGTGCAGCTGCTTGTCCCTGCTCCGTGTCCGAAATCCTGCGGGGTGTCCTGCTGCTGGAATGCCACAGACAGCTCTGTAGGGTGCAATGGGATGTGGTGCTGCTGGAATGTCACACTCAGAGTTCTGTAGGGTGCAATGGGATGTGGTGCTGCTGGAATGTCACACTCAGCTCTGGAGGGATGCAGTGGAAAAGCCACTTGGCATTTCAGCTTTCCTTTCTCACTCGCTTCCGTTCCCCACTGTTTCGGTGAATCACATCAACAAACCCCTGTGTTCCCTTGGCTTYAGGATGAGAAGTTGTTGTTTTGTATCAGTACCTGTGTTTATCTGCATTGAGTGATCTGCATCTGTCTCATGGTGTGCTCTTGGTGTGCTCCAGGTTATCCTTCACCAAGGGGCACTTCCCGAAGATGGCTGAGTGTGCACATTTCCACTATGAAAACGTGGACTTTGGCAACATACAGGTGAGTCTTGGATTTCTTTTATACACAAAACACCTTGTGCTTCCTGCTGGCTGACCTGCTGGGGAGGGGTACAGGGAMCTCCACTGAGGTTTATTAATTTTGTTGCCAAATGTTTAGTGATGCGATGTTAAAGCCATAGAGTCTTTATYTGGAATTGCTTCCATGTGCTGGAGCAGAATCTGCACTCAGTCATGTGGAGCTCTCCTCTGAGCTTGGAGATGCTTTTATTTCCACTGCATTTGGCTGATGTCACTGTTTTAAGGCTGTATCAGACATTCAGTCTTGAGTCATCAGTAATCACCACATGTGTATTTTTGGTTTGTGTGTGTGTGTGATTAAACAATTGTGTGAATGTATTTATGTAAATAGAAATAAATCAAATTTACCGCTTCCCTTAGCTCTGCATTGTGCATTGCAGCAGCTGTGTCATCAAAATACCAGAAACTGCTCGTCAGCCTGAGCTGCATTTGTGGAAGTGTGCAGGCTCTGCTCCTTGGTGATCCCTCCCTCAGGAATACAGGCAGAARCATTTTCCAGGGTGGGCTGAGACCCAGGAGTTTCTCACAAGCAGGACACATTTYGTTCAGCACTTAGAGGAGCAGGAATGCCTCCAGCATCTGCCAGCCGTGTAGCCAAAAGGAGGTTACAACCTTTTCATTTGTAAAACATTTCCTGTAAYGCCGAGTGAATTATTTACGGCCTTTCATGCTGCTGTACTTGACAGCTTTGCAAGCAGAATTGTGCAGCTGGGTTTTTTCTGTGTCTCTGTGAAATTCCAGCCAGGAAGGAGCTGGGGTGTGTTGAGGGCTGGGCTCTGCTGTTGCTCACACGTGGTGGCTCTGGGTGGTTGGWTCTGAGAGCTCTGCAGATGCTGAGCAGAGCCAGGGACACAACAACGGGGCACAAACAGAGTGCAGGGAGCTCTGGTCCCTACAAGGGCCCTGGGCAAACGGGGCAGTCCTCACTCTGCTGAAAGCATTTTCATTTTCTGTCTGTTGGAGCAGCGTGACTGAYCCGTGTCCTTGCTTTGTGTCTCCTGGTGATTTGCTGATTTGACACAACACATTTTTCAGTTATTTTAGAGAAGTGTTGTGTTGGAGCAGGTGTGTGGTTGGTACATCCTGTGTTCTCCCTCCCATCATCCAGGGATGYTCAGCACAACCTGCAGCTGCAGAGGGAGCACAAGCTGTGCATGGCACATCGTTTTGGTGACCAATRATTAATTCTTTTGTGGGTTTAAACATTTCCTGGGATGTTTTCAGGATGTCAGGGCAGACCTGCAGGGTTCATTTTTGTGTTTGTGAAAGGCAGAAATAAAATCAGGTAAAGCCATCCCTTCAGGTTTTCCTGAAGCATGTTCTGGGGGGAAGTTCCCACAAGCAGGAGTGCTCAAGCACTGCTTTTTGTGATGTCACTGCTGCTCCTGCAGCTTCCCCTGCTCCTGTTCTGTGGCCCCTGGCACAACCAGACCMGAGGCTGTAACCAGAGGTCTGCTTGAAAAACAAAACTGGGGAAGGATGTAGCACAGGAAATAAAAATGGTATTGGTTGTTGGGCTGTTACTGGTTTTCTCAGCCCTGAGCTGTTTTCTGTGTTTGTGCTGTGAAACCAGGAAGAAAGCAGGAACTGGTGGCAGCATGAGAAGAACTTTCCTAAAATTGAGACTCGATGTGTTGAAGAGTCAGTTCTCTGATTCCACCACATCTGCCTCTGAAAAATCCTACATATTTAGCTATTTGTGTACCTAAAGCAAAATTTTTACCTAAATAAGGTGACTCAGGCCCTCTGTGCCTCTCATTCCTTCCTTTTCCTAAGCAAGGTTTCTGATAAATCCMCCCAGTGTCAGGACTTTCTTATATGGTGAAAAATCTCTTTGAGAGCAAGAGCTTTGCTGCTGAAATGCAAAAAGATAAAGCATTGCAGCACTTCTTAGGATCTCAGTATTAATGGTAAAATAAATGAAAGCTGTTAATACAACAGCAGTATTAGTTTGGAGATTTAAAAACAGGTTCACTCCGGGCTCATGCATTTTAATCAAGTTGGAGGCTCCTTTGTGCTCCCAAGGTAGAGCAGAGAATAGCAGTGGGCTGGAGTGATGGGAAGTGACAGCTTGGCACCTAATAGAGAATTACTGAGTTGCATCTGAGGGCTGGTGGGTGTAAACTGCTTTCAAAATCTATTCACTGTTAGAAATTTGCATAGTAGAAATGCAGTATTATCTGCCCGTGTCAGGAATTGTGTAATGCTGTCTATTAACAGCCTGGCCAAATTTCAGGTTGTTTTGTAACGTTTATGTCACTTATAATATGGTCTCATGGTGCAGGAGGTATTAATAGCCTGGCATTTCACCTCATGAGATCGTTTTAAATTAACTTGCTGAGAGGTATAAAAAGGGATCTGTTCTCTTCTTATCCTTGTGCCATGCCAGTGAGGCTGGGTGTGTTTTGGGGGTCTTTTTTTCTTCAGAAATCTCCTGCCCCGCTACTTCCAACAGCAACACCTTACCCAGACCTGTGGCTGCCCAGGCAGGCATGTGTGGCATCCCAGGAAATTGCTGGTTACCAGGCAAAGGCAGTGATGTCAAAGCTSTACCTACAGGTTAAGCCTCACAGATTGCATCAGTGCCCAAAATTCACTGGCATTTTGCTGAAGTACCTTCTGTTCGTTCGTTTATTTTAAGGGYTGCATCATCGATTTTTATTTATAATAAAAAGCCAGGTTCTACCTCGTAGACGTCTTTTAGTTTGACATGGGATAAATGGTCAGAATTGTGGTTCAGTTCTGTTCTCTTCATGGTCTGTCTGCCAAGGAGGTGCAATATTTTTAATTTACCTTTGTCTTAATTTCGCTTCTGCTCAGATTACATAAAATACAAGTATCTCCCCTTTAACTTTTTTGACCTGGCTTTCACTCACTGAACTCGTTGGTGTTAAGTCTACACAGAAACCTCTGTACATGTAGAAGGTCATTTCCAAGTGGTTAAATTGCATTTGTGCAGAAGAGTCTGTGATTACAGCTGTGGAATATAACAGTGCATACTGGGCAACATCAGCACTTGGCATGTAGYGAGTGCAAGCTTTGGTTTATATCTGTTGGTTTTCTGTCAGATTTATGAATAAATAACTGAAAAGAGCTCATCACAACTGTGGGACCTGTTGAGGCAGCTTCAGATTCACCAGGTTTAAAAATGTGAGGTAGAGTCCCATATCCTTTTGTTTGCATTAAGAGCTGACTCTAGACTGAAACAGAATTAAATTTATTTTATAATTTAAGAAGATAKTAATTTAATTCAATAACTGTGTGCTAAAAATGTCTGGCAAGTGTCCAGGAGAATTTGAATTATGCTCTCAGGGATGCASAGGGTGGGATTGTTGGGGTGTCTGTGCAGGRCTGGGAGTTGGACTGGGTGATCCTGGTGGTCTCTCCCACCCCGGGATATTTGGTGATTCTAAGAAATACACTTTTACTTGTTCTGAGTGCTATATGCCATTAATATAAACAGGAGAAAYAGTGATTAGGAATTCCTTAAATATCTACTTCCTGCCAGGATTAAATACTCTGTTCTTCACTTGAAAGAATTAAGACATTATCTTCAGCYGAGTAGATTTTGGTAATGGAATATGGAAAGCTGATCAGCTCCATGCTTCACAGATAATATTCTTTGTTCCCTCAAAAGCCATTTGCTCAAGGAAARTGCTGTAATGCACATTCATATCACTTCAGCATCTTGCATTTGACACAGAATTATCCCTTCAAACAGCACAATCTCTGTGTTTGCCTTGCTGTATCCGCCTTCTAAAAATAACCCCCTGTGGGAGCAGGACTGGCTTCCAGATGCTCTCCTTATCAGAGCAGCCTTGGCAGGGCAGTGGCAGGAATTGTGTTATCAGTGGTAAAGGAAGTATTTGAGGCAGAATCACTTCCGCCTGCGCAGGCATCAGGAATTGCTGTCAGGAATTGTGTGCTGTGGGAATGCCTSTGCAGCTCCAGCAGGGCTTTGCCCCTGCAAGTGGATGTTCCTGTGGTGCCTTAGGAGTTACAAACACTGCACAGAGCAGCTCAGTCCAGTGCCTGCTGAGAAGATCCTTTTCGGGATCAGCTTCTTGTGGTTTGCCTCTTTTCTTTTATTTAATGATATTCCAGGGAAGGGGGAACATGGGGGGAATGTGCTTGTGAAGGAGTCTCTGTAATTTCTTCCTAAGATGGATTGCAAAGGAAACAAAATGGATAAAGGCTGAGCAGATGCCCTTGGCTGGGGTTAAATGGGGTCGTTTCAGGTGCTCCAGCTAAAAGGAGTCCTGTGGATGAGCTGGAAGGAACAGGGAYGGGGCTGCTCCCTGAGGTGGGACAGCCAGGCTGGGATCTACTTCCATCTGGGATTTGATCCTGAGCCTGCTCAGTGCCTGCAGTGCAGCAGGGCTTGTTTGTCCCAGCTCTTCTGTGGGCACCATGCTTTCAGTGCATGGCAGTCAACAGCAGCAYGTGCAGCTCCAGGCTGCAATATCAYTTATCCCACTYGTTTGTGAARTGTTTARGAAGGAAAAAACATTGATTTTAAAGGCAAAAGATAAAACAGCAGTTCACCATCCCAATCCCTCTTAAAGATGCAAGTTCTTAGTAAAATGCATAAAAATTGGCCTGAATTTTGATGTGTGTTGGGGCTTTGAAAGACAATTTTGCTGTGTTTTGCTTTGTCTTTATGAATATTTGAGTGAGCTGCAGACCCAGATTATGTGTGAAGAGGGGCCCCTTTTCAGTCCTTCATCTTTGGATGCTGCTCATCTCCTTCCAGAGTTACCTGGCTGGATTCTGGTATGTTCCCCTTCTTTAAACCGAGGATTTCTGCCCCCATTCTGTGTTTTTTTCCATGTGATTTCTTTCCTATTGCCTTCCAAAGTGGTGTTGGGGATGTTGCAAGGGCTGTTCTAAGGACGTGGGTACTGTTCACTGTAGGTGGAAACTGCCTCTATTAACTTAATAATTCCAGCCACAACTCCCTGAAAAYTGGCACAGCCTCCTGCCAAGATCAACAAATTCTAAAAATTTGGAGTCTCTGGGCCAAGCTTTGTGCTGCCAAAGGAGTTAGGAAAGCATTTGAGTAAGTTCACCTCAGTTTTTGGATTCTGCTGTTTCCTGGTCATGCTTCCAACTTGCCACAAGCTCCTCAGAAAAATTCTTCCCTGGAACGAGATCATACCTGTGAAATTCCAGGTTGCCTGTTTTTTTTTTCTCCTGCTGAAATGGGAAGAAATCCAGCATGGGTTCTGTCGTGGAAGGATAACTTTAAATGTGGAGCTGTGACTGATCCACAGGGCAGGAGGGAGATCCAGGCTGGTGTTCCTGTGTGGATTTACTGCTAAATGGTTCTAAGGGGTTTTACACACTTTGCTCCCTTTGACTGACTGCTCTGAAATYGATAGTTCATCTTTTGTTATAAAGGTGATTTGGCTGGCGTTGCTCAGCTGGCTGCTCATGGAATGGCCTCTCACAGGGACTCTGAATTTCCCTGCATTTATCTGGCTCAGCTCTGATTGCACCTGTGTTCTTTATTTTAAAAAGATGCTCATGAAGCTGTACCCATAGAAGGGTGGGCTAGAACCCACAAGGAAGTGCTATATGCATAAAAATGAGATTTTTACCTATTGATCCAGTACAACAGGTATTTTTGGGACTTTTTTACCTTTTCCTTGTCCTTTTGGATTTTTTAATGAGTTCATAGAGAATTGTCTATATCTCCACAGCAGAACAGACCCATTCAGGCCAGAAAACAGAGACCTCCTGCAGGAACCCAGCTTGTTTTCCCTTCCTCAGCATTTACCACTGGAAACACAGCAAGCTTGTCGGTGGAATTGTAGGGTTTTTGGTGCATTGTGGCTGTTTGATGGCATGAGTAAATCTTCAAGTGCCTGTAATAACCCCAGCTGTTATTTTGACATTGACCTCCCGCTGTTTGCCAGCCCCCATAAATCATCTTTACCAACATGTTGCAGAAAAGTGTTAAAATTGGTTTAATTAGTAACTGGAACAGAGTTGTGTTGGAAAATTTTTCTTCCCTGTGGTTTAATGACCTGAAAAAAAAGGAAAGCTGTATTGTAGATATAATTAAAATATGTTTTAAACTTGAAAATATTCTGTAGGCTCCAGAAGAATAATCCCTGCTTCCATAGTGTTTGAAGGAAGATTAAATCCCTTCTGTGTCTGTTTATAGCGAGCCATCCTGTTAGCAGGAATGGTGTTAAAATGCAGTGTAATATTGGGCTCATGGGTCTGCCAGCATGCCAGGCTGCAGTGATTTAATAACTGCCTTGTCGAGATGATCCCTGAGATTTGCAGGAGCAGGGCTCTGTGCCTGCCCTCCTGTGGAGCTTTGCATGTGTGAGYTGTGAAACCAGACTGCCCTGGGAGCCTTCCCATCCTGCGTTCAGACTGCACCCACAGAAAGGGCAGTTTGTTTGTGGGGTTGGTGACAGAGTCAGGCTGGGGCTGTTAAATGTTCCTTCATTAGCTGGGCTCTCCCGGAGTGTGTGCCCTGCCCTGCCCTGCCCTGCCCTGGGTGTGTTTTCATTCGGTCCCTGCTGAAGGAGCAGGATGGGATAAATGACAGAGGGAGGGATGAGTGGGATGTTGGGAGAAATTCCTCCCTGGGAGGGTGGGGAGGCCCTGGCACAGGGTACCCAGAGAAGCTGTGGCTGCCCCTGGATCCCTGGCAGTGCCCAAGGCCAGGCTGGATGGGKTTTGGAGCAGCCTGGGACAGTGGAAGGTGTTCCTGCCATGGCAGGGGTGGGATGGGATGAGCCTTTCCCCTCTGGGATTGTGTATTCTGTGTCTCAGCATCCAGCCTGATCCTGCAACATTTGCTGACTGCCTTAGCCTTGACACCTTTCCGTGTCCCACCTGTGTCCCCAGGTGTGCTCTGTGCCCTGAGTGTGGTGACCATTTCCTTGTGCTGGTTCCATGCTCTGCTTTCCACATCATTTCTAGGCTTGGAATACCAGCATTGCTTCACTCACAATTCCGGTGTCAGACTGTGSAGCGCTGAGCTCAGGGCTGTTTTCTCAGTGTCAGATCAGGGCACAGCAGGTTCAGTGCCCAGGACTGGCACTGCCCTGTCTGTGCCCAGCTCTCCCGTGGCCAGGGAGGCTCTTGGTGTGTGGATGCTCCGTGGGGAAGTGTTTGCTGTGCTGTGCCAGGGCTCTGTAMGTGCAGCTGCACAGGGAGCATGGAGGCTGTTGCTGGATCTGCTGAGCTGAGACCACACTTTTGTTTGTTTTACTTGCAGCAGAAAGATTTGGGCAGAAGATTTCCTGTGAGCATAAACATTCCCAAGGGTCTGGATTCAGGCAGATTTCTCCTTTTTCAAAGGAGGAACAGGCACACAGGCACACACTCCCCCCACACGGACTGCTGGATGTCTGGAAGGCATTTGGAGAAGTTTGTGGCCTTTGATGGGTTTGTTATTTCATCCCTTGCTGTGGGATGGGAGCACAAGGTGGAGGCTCCTGCTTCCCTGTCCTGCAGGCAARGCTCTGACCCTCAGCTCTCCCAAGCATCCAGAGCACAGAGCTCTTTGATTTCACTCAGGATTCCAAAGGTATCAGTTACTTCCTYTGCCTTGTCATTTCTGGCCATTTTTCTGGCCATTTTCTCAGCAGAACCTGCAAACTCGGGCTGCTGTTTTCCTGGCAAAGCAGCATCAACGGGAAAGGGTATACTTCCATGACATGTGGATGTTGGGCTTTGAAAATCAAATGCYTAAATGGAGAAGCATGAGATGCTCTCACTGCCTCTTCCAGACTCCCTCCCCTAAAGTTTAACTTCTTTGATCTCTTAAAACCAAGTGAACAAACTTTGATTCTACTGAGCAATTCTTCTTTCTGCCCTACCAGATGAGTAAAAAATAAACTTGCTCTGGGRCATATTTTTAAGGTGCAAGACATTCCCTACCACTTGATTTTCTTCCTTGCAAATAGTTCATTTCCCAGAAGGGGCTTTTAGGAGAAGCTTGTTTAGATCTGCACAGAGATGTTTCAAGCTCCATCAGATRTTTTTTGGAGGCTCAGGGCTTGGTTTGGGAGCTGCAGTCAGAACTGATACCTCTGACTGCTGAGTGAGCTTTTGGCAACATCACACTCAGAATTATGTCAATAGACAAATGTTAATAGATACCCACAAATCTGGTAGTATATGAGTTGGAAATAAAGATCCATAGTACCATATATGTTATGTATGTTCAGAGTCCTTGAACAGGCCTTAAAATCCATTCTGTTCTATTGGAAAACTGATGAGACTTACAAATATGGTTATAAACCAAACTAACTAGAAAAATGCACCTCTTGGGGAGGTGGCATTGCCTGGTCCTTCCAGGTTATGTTTAGATCCAACAGAAACTGTTCTGATTTACCTGCAGTGGAGCTGTAATTGCTGCACTGTGAACCTTATTTGTTGCAAATACAACATGTCAAAACATTCAGCCTTTAAAAAACTGATTTTGGATCAAATTCCCATTTACCAGCTTGAGGTATTTTAAAAATCAAAACATCTTTTGTTATTTTTACAGCTTGAGCCCAGTAATTCACTTTGCAATGCTGCTAAATTATTTAATAATTCTTTATCTGCTAAGTCCTGCAGTAATTGTAGGTGTAGCAGTGCTGGAATGGGCAGGGAACCCACTGGGAGCTGGAGCCTTGGGGCAGGAGTTACCTGAAAGGAAGGGAATGTCATATCAGGRCAAGGATGCTGCCTTGCCAAGGCGAGGGAAACTCAGGGGTATTGAGGCTTAATAAAAGGTGTTAGACTTGAGAAGCATCAGAGCTGGTTCCGAGTCCCCTGGCTCAAGRTTTGATTTAGTGCTGTGCTTTGCCATTTGCTTTCAGATTAAATAAAAGCTGGTTTGGGTTTGGAAGCTCTTTGTGGAGGAGTGGGTTCTTGGGCTGGTGCACTTTGAATTATTGATGGGTTTTAGCAGGAACACCGAGCTCTGATGGGCACTTTGGATTCACCCTGGACAGCTGTGCTGGGCTTTATTTCCCCTGGTCCCTCATCTCTTTGAACTCTTTTAAGCCTCCCTGKATCCCTCAATTTGCAGCTGGGCTCCCTCAGTGCAGTTCAAAGGCAGCAGAGGATCCTGCAGAGCTGCTGGAGGCACAGSSAGGGCTTGGTCCTGGASCYCTGCTTCCCTCCCCAGCTCAGCTTTTCAGGCCTATCCAGTGTCAAACAGATGCAGAACCATGGCCATTTATCAACTCACTCAGAGAGTCTGAGAAATAATTCTCCAAATTTATCATTTATGATTTTAAGATAACCCAGRGGAGAGGAAAGACTTGGATTTTTAACAACAAAATACCCACATGCTCTTACAATTCTTTGTGGTGCATCATATGGATGAATGGTTTCTTTTCCTGTTATAAAAACAATTAAGGTGTGGATGATGTTTTCTGTTAGGATTATGGGTGTCTGTGTCTTGCAAGTTGTGATGATCAGAGTAAGGATAAAACAGCCCCTGTAAACCAAACCGTGGTTGCAGCATTTACAACAATAATCAGTTGAATTTCCTGTAGAATAAATAACAAATCTGGATGAGGGCACATTCCACCCAGGCCCTGTGCTGTCAGGTTTGCAGGCTCTGTGTGTGTTTTCTCCAATGTTTCACTGCAGTTTGTTCACATTTAAATGTGCTTGGCCCTGTGGCTGATGGTGGGAAGAGCTGGAGCATTTTACATCCTTTGTGTGCTCATTTAGACAAGTTATTGTATCAGTGTTTGTTGTAGAGGAATGCTTATTGACACAACTTCTGGCAATTAATGATTTCGTTATTTTGTCTTGGAAATTGCTAAGTTGTTARTACAAAGCTTAATTGAAATTCAAATGTTAGAAAGCAAAATAAGGGTTTCAAAGTCTCATTTGTCTGCAGTGGAGCAGCTTGGGAGCTCGTTCTGGAAAGGTTCTGTTTTTCCATAGAATCACAGAATATCTGAGTTGGAAGGGACCCCCGGGGTCATCAGGTACAGCTCCTGTCCCTGTGCTGTCCACTGTGAAGTCCCAAATGTGTCATTGTGACCCCTAATTCCCTTGCCTGGTGATTAAGGGCTCAGCCATTTAACCGGTGTTAATGAGCAGGGCTGGSTTAATGAGTCAGGCTCCTGTGACAGCAGTGTCACCGGTGACTCCAGGGTGCTGTCCCAGGCTGGGCTGTGCCATTGCTCTTGGCCTCATGCTGGTGTGTTTGAACACTGGCAGAAATTCAATCCCACAGACCCTTTTTCCTTGAAATGTGCAGAAATTGGGAGCAGGGCAGGGCTGCAGGGTGATGCCTCTGTGCAGAACAGGAGCTTCCAAAGAGTGCATTGCACGGGGGCAGGGTTACACCAAACCCCTTGGAGAGTGAATGAAATGTTTAAAACCAAAAACCCAATTCCCATTCCAGCGAGAAGCTCTCGGGTATTTTCCAAGACATGAATCTGTTTCCAATGTGACCTGAGTTGTTCACAACCCACCTTCCCTGAGCTGTCATCTGGGAAATTTAAAGGTTAAAATATTCTTTTCATATCACTACTATTTTATCTGCTGCCTCTGGCATTTTGGCAGAATTTTCTGAAGTTCAAATGAAAGGAGAGTTACAGATCTGTCTGTGACCCTTTACACAGTTAACTCTGTAACTCAAGTCCATTCTCTGGACAGAACCARTTAAGATTATGACACATGGATCAAAAAACCAAGGCATTGTTCGTGAGCTATGTCACAAAATTAAAGCACATCCTATTTGTTAAGGGTTTCCAAGATAATTTCTTTGATACCATGAATTTCAGGCATTTGGTTGTGCTGTTCTTGCTGTCCTTCACTGARTCAACACACAGAAGCTGCATTTTTTTATCTGTGAAAGCATTTTTCTTCCTCCCCATGGATTTTGGATCCATACATGATACAGTGCTTTTGCACAGGACATAAATAACCTGTGACAAGCAAGTAACTGGGTAATTCCTGGGTGTGCTTGTGTTCTGGAAAACACAGCTTCCTGTTTTCCAGCTGTGAGCTTGCTGTACATTCACAGGTACCCCTGGCAAAAAGCCTGTGCTGATGCAGTGCTCAGGTGTGGGGTGCCAGGGAGTGGGGGAGGTTGATGCCACAGTGTTCCTGATTTTCCTGGCCCTCATCACTCCAGTGTGTTGTACCCACTGACTGGCTGTGAGTCCTTCCTAGGGCTTATTKAGTGAACTAAGAGCATCACTTCTAGGCAAAATTTAGCAGGAATCCAACTTTGGCATYTTATGACTGACCAGAAAAACTCTAACAAACCCACTGCCTTTGCTTTTTAGCAGTCAGAAGGTTAAAATTAYATTTCAGAGCAAGGAATGCTTTTCATTGCAGAGTCATGAGGTTGGTGTCCCTGGACTGACACAGAGTCAGTGAGGTTGGAAGGACCTCCCAGGTCATCAGGACCAACCACAGACCACAGAATCCAGTTTTTCCACCTCAGTGTCTCTAAGAAATGATATTACTGAGTCATAGAATGAGATWAAAAAWTGTGGGAATTAAAAATTTCAAAATAAGTCTCGCTTTTCCTTAGGGATTTTTTCTGTGCAATCCCTTAAGTGTACAAATACCTTCAAGGCTTTCTCAACCAGAGTGAAGAAACTTGTTTGCTTAAAGAAACTTGAGTTTCTCCCGTAATTGCATAAGACCTAAGATTGCAACATGATCATTTCAGCCTCTTTTCCCAACTCATTTCTTTTCAGAACTGAGAATCAGTGACAGTGGTATCAATTGTTTTATCCTTAATGGCTGAGTTAGAGCAGCTTTGTGTTTGCTGGGAAGTGCCTTTTGCCAGAATTAGAGAGGCTGGAGCCTTTTATATCAACCATTAGGGAATTTCTGAGTCTTACAGAGCCTCAGATGAAACATCTGAGTTTCAGTCTCTTCGTAAGAGATTTCCTCCTTTATTGGGTTGAGATAAAACTAAACCCAAGCACTCATTTTAGGGGTACCTGTTTGGACCTCTATCAAGGTTTGGGCATCTCTGTTTTGGTAGGAAGACTTTTAATACTGACAATAACAACATTAATCCTGTTTCCTCTGTCAGAATCCTGGAAATGTCCCAGGATGTGGCAGAGACAGGCCTTGTCTCTGTCCTTTGTCTGCCTCCTCTTCTCCCCAATCCCCATCACTCCTGAACACACAGGGATGGCTGGGAGTGTAAATAATCACCTGGTTGTACTCTGGACAACTTCCTTGATGGTCCAGGGTAGTTTCTTCAAATCATTTAACTCCTGTAAATGTCATTGGATGTTTTCATCACAGATACACTCAGTGCCTTCCCACCCTAATTTGTCTGTGCCCTGTAGGGGCTGTAGGATTGATTACAGGTCGGATGGGGCAACTGAGGCTAGTGGAAGGTGGAATGGAGCTTTAGGGTCCCTTCCAACCTAAACAACTCTGGGATCTTCTGCTTAATGTAAAATCTCATATTAAAACATTGTGCGTGTGTGTGTGTGTGTGTGTGTGTGTGTGTGTGTGTATGTGTGTGTGTGTGAGGGAGGTTCTGGTGCCTTGTCTGAACTGATTTATGCTTGTTCTGCCCCTTGTGGAAATGTTTCCCTTCACTATTTACTTTGCAGAGCAGGTAAACACCTGCAGTGTGTGGTCACTTTTTTTTTTATTATGTAGAAAATGCTTAGTTCTTAGACTTGCTACACCTGAATTATGTGTCAGCTGTGTTTTGAATTTTGCATGCTTGTGTGAGCTGAATATTGCCCAAAGCCTGCGGGTTCCCTGGAGCACCCCTTCCTTCAAAGGAGAAGCACTTGAGGAGCTGTTCCTATTGCCCAGCAGTTGTGCTGAGCTGTTCCAGGGGGTGTGAGGATGGGGTTTGTGAGCAGCAGGGCAGGAGCACCTTTGGGCTGTGTTTGTGCACCTGAGGAGATGAGGAGCTGCTGTGAATTGTGCAGCTGTGAGTTCTGTGAACGTCAGAGACTTCTGATCTGGCTGAAGGTTTCATGCAGTGTTCAGCTGAGAGGGAAAGTTTTGGGTTCTGCTCCTAGGAAAGCTTTTGTTTTAGAGACTCAGTTTGACCGGGTACCCCTCCTGCTTATTTTCCTGCCCCTTTCCCCCTTTAGCTGAGGGAAGTGCTTCCATCAAACCCGTTCCATGTTCAGCACTTGCTCAAGTTATATGAAAATGTAAGTGGGACATAAAATATAAGTCAGATTTGTCCCAGCTGTGGGACAGGGACTTTCGGTTTCTTTGGTTACCAAAGCAGGGGCAGATTGGAGATGTGAAGATTTGAAGTATTTCTTACCCATGGGCACACAAAATCCTGCTGGCCCCTTCCCCCAGCTCAGGCCTGGCAGAGTGGGAAGCAAAAGGGCTTCACTGGAAGATGCTCTTGCCGTGGCTGTGTTCTCTCCAAGTGCATCCAGTGGTCAGWTTGGTCCCAGGCTGACCTTTGCCCTGGAGCAGGGGCTGTAGGCCCAGCTCAGAGTTGGGTTTCACACAGCCTGGGCTGTCTGCACCGGTGCTTGTTGATCTTTCCCACTTGTGGGGTCATGGGAGGAAATGCAGTACGTTTCCCTTCAGCTTTTATCACTTCCTCCTGCCAGCTAAGGGGAGATTATTTTCCATCACTTGCTGCTCCACTTGTCACCAAGAGAAGCTGGTGTTGAGCCAGACAAGAAGCAATGTTTGTGGTGGGGAAGGAGCTCCGAGATGTGGGGTGGTGACCCTGATCTCCCCTTGGTGACAGCACTGCAGGCTGACAAGGRCCTTCCTTTTGGATGGACTGGGCTGTTGGAGATCCTGCACACCCTTTAGTGATAAACCTGTGCAGATGGGCTCAGCCTTATTTGTTCTCATTTATGGACCCTGCTTCATCATTTGTAAAGGTACATTGTGGTGTCATTTCCCAGAGAGGTTCTGGGAAGTATCCACGTGGTTGGACAGTGCTTGGAACAGCCTGTGATAGTGGAAGGTGTGGAACGAGCTGGGATTTAAATTCCTTTCCASCCCAAACCACTCTGGGWTTTGATGATTTTATGATTTGGTGGAGATGGTTGGGATAAAATTTTAGCATCGTGAACTTCCCCTTTTAAAAGTTCTCATCTTGGTGATTGCTTGGGGTTTCTTGGGAGTGAGGCTGGGCTGGGGTGTAGGAAAGGACAGGAGAAACAGACCCAGCCCAAGGAGGGGGGATTTCTGTGCTCATGGGCTGATTTTACACCATTTGTACATGTTATAATTGTGTTTTGGGGGGGCCAGAGCATGGCCAGAGATTGTCAGGTGTTCTGGTTGTTATTGCTGTGCTTTCATGGCTCTTGAGATACAGTCCTGACTTGACCCTGAGGATCCCTCCTGCACCAAACTGGGGGTGTTTGATGCTGSCAGGGGAGTGTCCCACCTTCACAGTGTCAGGAATTGTGCTGTTGCCTSCTCCAGCCTTCCTTCCTTGCCCAGTCCGAGTCCTGCTGCTGGAAAGGGTCTGGGGAGGCTGTGCTCCAGCAGAGCTGTTCCCAGCAGAGCCAGGAATGCAGCTCCTGATGTGAATTCAGCTTTATTCACATCTCACACCTCACCGTGGCACCACCACTCTCCTGTCCGAGGCTCTGCAGGGCAGGTTTGTGTTCCCTGCCTTTGCTGCTGGAGTTCAGTTYTTGGTCCTTCCTCTCTGTACATGCAAAATCCCAAATCTTACTCAGCACAGCACAGTTCACATCACACAAATACCTCTTTTTGGGTGACAGGAGGCTGAGAAATCACAGCATAAATGTATCTACACACTGAGTAGAAAAGGTGCTTAGAAAATGTGACAGTGAGGCAGGATCAATGGCTCCCTKAAGCCAATTAAACTGCTCATTGCCACAGCACTCTTCCCTCCACCAAAATTACTGTTGCTGGGGGTTCTGTGTTGTTTTTTCTCCTCCCTTGGCACTCCTGCTGATTCCTCAGGTATATCAGGCATTTTTTCCAGTGACTTTGATTCTTATCAGCGTAGGAAAAAAGTTAATATTGATTTAGTGGGGGAGAAAACAGAAGAAGTGAGTAAGAGACTAATAGCTTGGAATGACAGAGCTGTATCAATTTTYAGTTCCCTCAGAGGAATAATGTGCTTGTTTCCAGCAAATGGAAAAGTAGACTGTGAGTAAAACTGTCAATGGCCTCCCACATAATGTAATGGATTTTGGAGCTCAGAGAGAAAAGACAGTCATCACTAACTGTGATTTTAATGCATTTTCCTTGAAAGTCAGCAGTTTTATGAAATGCCCTATGCAGGAAGATAAAAACGGTACACATCTTAGAGAGCCGTGTAAAAAAATGGTATTCACTGCCATAGTCTTATTTTTTGGACTGTGAATGAATGTACTTCTCAATAAGCTTAAACAACTTGCTATGGATTCGAGTGGTTTGTATCCTTACCTGTGTCACCAGCACATAAACCGAGCCTGTGGAAAAATGATGGACAAACACTGTTGAAAAACCCATTCCTGGTGCATTCATGTGGCTTTTCTGTGTAAATGGTTCTTGAATGAGATACTGTAAATAAATACAAATTATCATTCCCTCTTAGGCTGACAGGGGACACTGTGTCTGTGCAYGTTGATTGGCAACAGCCAAGGGAGGAATCCTGCTTGGTCCAGGGGGAGACAGGGAARGAAAAGATGCTTTGTTTTGTGGCAAGGCCACTTCTCTTTTAAATGAATGAATAAATCARGCTCGTCCTTTAATTTAATTGCCTCTTTGTTTTAGCCTGAAGCCACCAAGTGCTGGTTCCCCTTGCAGAGCCGTCTCCATTGTCTTGGCCCTGTAAATATTCGCAGGGTTGGGCTGGGCTTTACTCTGATGAAAGCCGGGGGCTGAAGGAGCTGGAGTGTGATTGTGCTGCTGTTCTGGGATGCAGGATGCTGTCCCGGTCCCTGCCATGGTTTGTAGTGCAATGCCATCTAGTGTGCACAGGGCTCTCAGGCTTCCCTGCATGGAAATCCAGCACAC
>NW_026623433.1:482008-490964 GCF_030028575.1 Malurus melanocephalus
AGCTCCAAACAGCTGCATTTCTGCCCAGAGCAGCTGTGGAGGTGTCCAAGAGGTTGGACAGTGCTTGGAGCAACCAGGGATTGTGGAAGGTGTCCCTGCCTATGGAATGGGATGGGGTTTCACGTCCCTTCCAGCCCAAACCGCTCTGGGATTTGATGATTTTATGATTTGGTGGAGGTGGTTGGGATAAAATTTTAGCATCAGGAACTTGCAGTTTCYGAAGTTCTCCTCTTGGTGATTGCTTGGGGTTTCTTGGGAGTGAGGCTGGGYTGGGGTGTAGGAAAGGACAGGAGAAACGGACCCAGCCCAAGGAGAGGGGATTTCTGTGGTCATGGGCTGATTTTATACCATTTATACGTGTGCCATAAATGAGTTTTTGGGCTCAGAGTGTGGCCAGAGATTGTCAGGTGCTTCTATCTGTTTGTTATTGCTGTGCTTTCATGGCTCCTGAGATACAGTCCTGACTTGACCCTGAGGATCCCTCCTGCACCAAACTGGGGGTGTTTGAACATGGCTGGGCTGYTCCTTGGACCTCTTTTTGGATAGTTTGTGTGCAGGGGAAGCATTTCTTCATTGTCAAAGTTGCTACTTTGATCTATTAAATTCTGCACATGAAAGAATACAGTTTTCCTGCCAGGAGGACAGAAAATTCCTCCCCTTTTCCTGTGATGAGAAATGTGCAACAGGAGGGGTTTGATTTTGATTTCCTTTTCCAGCAGTGTTTTGGTGTTGCTGTGTGGGATCCAAGATGTTGGGTTCTGGATGCTGCCAAGAGGGGGGCTGGGTCTCCCCAGGTTTTCACTAGACCTGCCAGAGAGGACTCATTTCTGAATAATTTCCTTTTGCTTTCAATTAATTGTGAAACCAGGCTTTAATAGGGTGTGAAATGTAAATAGAGAGAGGTAACACCAGCTGCCTTTATTTACATGTGTTAATCAACACTGGCCCAAACACAACAGCAAATTAAACTGGAGCCATTCAGAGGGTTTGAAATGCTGAGGAGTTTGAAAAACGTGTATTTTGTGGAGAGCTGGAAGGTCGGGGGTGTTTTTATTGTTTTTTAAGGGTTTGTCTCCGGCAGGACACACGGAGTCACTCTGGGATGTTCCTCTCTGGTCCAACAGAGACACTGGACTTGGGCTCCTGGGAAACTTGGGGATTTTGGTGGAAAAGAGCTCTAGGAAAGAGCTGAAGCAAATTCAAGGAAAATTTTGCTTTGTTCCTCTACAGAACTTCACAGTGGAGCTGTGAAGCTGGTGGGATGTGAAACACGTTGAGTGCACTCCCAAACTGTCCCGGCTCATGCCTTCCTGTGGGTCCCGAAACACCCACAGTAGCAAGGAGATGAAAGAGATACTATTTCAGAATTGGAAATTCAYCCAGGCTTCTGATCTGCCTGTGCCAGTGAGAGCTGGATGTTGTTGTTTGTAAGGATGAGAGTGATGATTTCATTTAATGAACTCAGTTTAGAGAATAGTCCATATCMAGGCTGGTTAAAATGGGATTTGTCAGTAGAGGGAATGAGAATATTTTGGTTGTTTGCTGGTGGTTTTTTTCCCACTTAGAAGGAAATCAGCTCTCTGGTAGGAATTATGCGATCAGAACTAGTTTATCAGAAGGAGCAAAATTTGTGATGAGGCTTGTGTTATACTGGTAGAATCCTTTTCAGCTCCATGTATTTATAAACCATAAATGCTAATTCTTCACTCAGAAGTTGGATTTGATGTCTTGGAGGTGTTTTTTTAACATTAATGATTTGGTGATAGTATGTGGTAGGGACCATGTTCAGACATGCCTCTCTTGCCTCTTTCTTACAGGTCATTTCAGGATGCTTTTGGCCTCAGCAAATATGTTTCTGTCCTCAGAAGAGATTTTCTTCATTGTCACTTCCTGTAATCCCCTTGTCCATGACAGGCCAGGCTGCACATAGTGATGTGTAGTGGCACCAGCTCTGTGTCAGGAATTGCTTTCTAATTTTATCAGAAACGACCAGGTGCGGGAGAGGATTGGGAATCAGATGGGCTGAGGGAGCCTGAKGGGAGAGCAGCACATGGAAGGCTCATTTTTGCTGGTTATACCCTGTTTGCACTAAATAAGACTGCTCCAGGGGTGGCCCAGGCTGTGTAATTTATAGGCACTGATTTCCTTCATAAACATTCCCTAGATGTTTATTTCTTTGTGCTGCAGCACCCCACAGTCTCATTTATTTGGGGATGTGAGAAGCCATCTCATAAATTTTCYCAACTTGTCATACCTGAAAATACAGCAACCAGTGGCACCTTCTGATAAGTTTCCCAGTGTAACAGTTAAATGCCTTCTTGACAGTTTAGTGGACAGGAAATTTCCAAGGTTTGGGAGAAATAGGGCATTGGGTAGGAAAGAAATGGAGTTTCTTTCTAACAATGCTAATTTTCAATTCTTTAAACAGCTTGCATTGAGCATTACAAATTCTCGAGGGTATTTTCAGAGCTGAAAGAACAAAGAGAAACTTGGAAGAGGGGGAAATCGCTATCAGCTGATGAGGAAGGCTTGGAAAGTTTATTTTTCTATCATAAAAATCCATTTTACTACACTAAATATGTCTGTTCCTGCCCTAGAAGTGCATGTTCTCGTACTGTGCTGTGCTACACTCAACATGTGAGAGGAAGGGAAGCTCATTAATTGACTGCACAGCCACGTGAAAATGCTTTTTAGGCATGAGGGGTGTTTGTGTTACAGCATCACGTAGGATATGGACAAGGGACACATAAAATAGATGGCAGTTTGTTGTTAGTGTAGGCAACAAATGGGGAAAATTAGTTTTTTGTGCCCATGGGCAGGATCAGGGCTCTCAGGGCTGGAATGGGCAGAGCTCTCTGCCCCCTCCCTGCATTGTTAGAGTGGGCAAGAGACTTGGAAAATCTGTTCTCTGCAGACTTTAAATGTGAACTTATGGGCAATTCCTGCTGTGGGATGTTAATGGACCAGAGCACTCTGCCAACCCAGCTGGGTGCTGAGGTGATCATTCCATAGCATTTTTGGGCTGCCCAGCCCATCTCTGATACTGATGGTGTCAAGCATCGAACATGGCCTTCGAACAGAGCATCATCCACAGTAAAATTGTAAATGAAATACAGGACTGACTTCTGACATATTCAGGATAAAAACTCTGCTTGGCTCTTGGAAGGTGAAGGCTCTGACAGAGACCTGCAGATTCTGAGAACTGGTTTTGTTCTATGACTTCCCTGACTTGGATTGCAAAATTACGCCTGAATTTGACAAGGGACCTTTGTGACCAAAGCTCGAGGTTGTGCTGAGAAAGTGTCAGATCTTAATATTCCAATATTAACCTTGGAGTCATGGAGAAGAGGGAGCTAATGGTATTCCCTCCCAGGAGTGGGCTGGTTGGGATAGAACCACTTCTGTGGCCAGCAATTCCCAAAATGCCTCTTTCTGCATAGAAAGGGCTAAACTTGGGTATTCTGRGCTGACAGAAGTTCTGTGGAATTGCAGTAGCACATGGTGTGGTGTTCATTAGAATAATCACTGTTAAATTACTACTCCCGTTTAAAAATTGAAAGCCCCATCACACCCAAGTTTTTGGGTCTRTGGGGAAGGGTGTGATGGCCCTGGTCGTGTTGGTGAATGACAAAATGCAGGCAGTGAAGAATGATCTGCAATATTGGGTGTCGCAGATGAGTCTCATTCACTCTGTGTCTCACACGGACCCYTCGGTSACACAGACGTGTTCAGGCCGTTTRCTGGCCAGGGAAGGCTTTGACAGCMACCTTTMCATCATTAAATSYTGTTTGCCGTGGGTCTGTGCAGTGACAGAGCCCCGCCGTGCCCCGGCACCGGGCGCGCATCCTGCCCCATCCCCGCGGCTGCGGCCAGTTCCGTGGAGCTTTATCCCGGCTGAAGCACTGGGGAAGGAGGGACGGTGAGGAATCATCGTGCCCTGGCCTGTGCTGCTTTCAGGATGCGGTGGCAGCTGCTGTCAGCCCGTGTCCCGCTGCGGGGCCGTGCAGCCGCTCCGTGCCGCTCYGAGCACAAGCATTCCCTGCCTCCTCCCTGTTTCTCTTGGCTCCCGCTGCACTGCCCGGCTCGTCCCGCGGGACCTTTCCAATGAGAGAGCGAGCGGCGGCGGCGGCAGCACCACGGATCYGTGTGCCGTGCCAATTGAGCATGAAATGGGCAGCGTGGAAGCGGCGCTGGGGGCTGCGGCGGGGGCCGGGCGGCGGTGCCGGCCCTAGGAGCGCCGGGCTGCGGCGGCAGCGGCCCGGGRACGGCAACGGGAACGGGAACGGCAACGGGAAMGGGRACGGGAACGGGAAAGGGAACGGGACAGACCCCGCCGGGGACAGCCGGCGCTGAGCCCCCGCCCGCAGCGCTGCTCTGCTCTGCTCGGCACCCGGGGCTGATGCCGGCCGCAGTTTCTCGCTCAGCTGCTGGGAAGCTGCGGGGAGAGCTGGAGCTGTCAGGCCTTGGCCAGGGAGCCCGTCCGGAGCGCTGCGCCAGGGGTGAGTAGTGCACAGCCCCGGAGACCCTCTGGGCTGCCTCTCAGATCCTTTTTGTTTGCTCCAGGCGTCGGGAGAAAGTAAAACCAGCTGGGAGGGTGCCTGCGGGGTGGCACCAAGTGCTGCTGTTTCAGTAAGGAATGATTCCGATTCCAGTTTAGCGAGGGTTCTTTGCAGACTCTGCAGAGGTAGTTTAAAGAGGGGGAGGTGGTTATATTTTTGTGCAGACTGTCTTCCATGACGGATTTTAAAGCTCAGGATAATGCAAACTGTGGTTCCCTCCCAGAGATTAACCTGTGGCCTTTGGGAAGATCTTTTTGCAGTGAGGAAGTCAGTCTGAAAGCCATATTAATGAGGTGTAGGGAATTAGTTGGGAGTGGGCTGGGGAGCATCCCAGCAGAGCTTTCCTGCCTYAGGAGAAAGGAATGGCTATTGAGATAAATGTTTTAAACCTCTATTTTATGTCCTACTAAGCAGAGAAATGAGGGGCCAGTAATAAAATGAGTGTCTTGCATATTCTGGTTCTAAATGTGTTCCAAACTACGGCTAATAGTTCCTAGGACATGTCCTTTGTTATGAGGCTAGGGTTAGCAAAAGAGATTTTATTATTTTTCCCTCTTCTTTGATCTTTCATGTACCTTTGAAAAGAATCCTTTGAATATAAAGGAATATCTGTTGTCAAAGTGAGTACATATTGACTCTGAACTTTTACCTGGATAATTATGTAGCTCTTTWTTTTGTGTTTTTGAGACAGAGCTGTAGGTTTGTGGAGCAGACTGGGATAAATCTTTCATCAGGTGCAGGGACATGCAGTGCTCATGCTGGATGTTGTGCTGACAGGAGCTGCAGAGCAAACTGCAGTCGACAGGGAAGTTTGAGGAGTTCACATGCATTTCTTCAGTCATAGCCAGTAAATTATTAACCAGGCAAAGTCAGCATCTGGACTTTCTAGGAATGACTTTGTCCACATGTCACCTCTGGAGCCTGAGCCCTGGGAGCTCTCTGTGAGCAGCACAAGGGAGTGCTCAGCACCTCCAGTGCTCCTGCTGAACCCTTGGGAGATTTTCCCTGCTCCTTGCCCTGCCAGGCTCCGGCTCTGTGGCTGTCAGGACGTGTCCCAAAGCTCCCTTTGTGCTGGCTCAGCTCCTTGGCTTTTGTGTAGGAGAGTTGGACTTAAACCACTTCCTATTTCCTGCCTATCTTTGCTGCTTGCTTTTCCTAAGGGCCACTGAGCCTTTCATCCCTCTCACCCAGATTTGCATATGTGAAGAGAGGGAATCTCTTCCCAGACGTTTTTTCCCCCAGAAGCTGGTCAGGCTGAGTGACACCTYTCATTTGGGTGCTGGTGCTGCTGATRCARCACCCGTGTCACTCACARCTCCGAGCTTAATGTTTGCCATGARTTAAAGAAACTGAGGGGKTTTTGTGTTTTATTTCTCTGTGTGTGTTTGGCTGAGCAGAGTCACCAGGATTATTTGGACTGGCAGCTTTCAAATTCCGGCACAGTGCATGGCACTGCTTCTCACACACAACATTCAGCCACTCTGAGATTTAAATTAATTATCTGAGATCTGTTTGACTTGTGGCTTTTTCTTTAGACTGATTCCTTACAGCGCACTTCTGTGAATAACCAGGCTTTCTCTTTTTCTTTATTTTCTTTTCTTTTTCTTTCTTTTCTTTTCTTTCTTTTCTTTCCTTTCTTTTCTTTCTTTTCTTTCTTTTCTTTCTTTTATTTCTTTTCTTTCTTTCTTTTCTTTCTTTCTTCTTTCTTTTCTTTCTTTCCCTTCCTTCCTGCCTGCCTTTTTAGAAGTTAAGGTTTCATGGGGAACAAGTCAGTGTGCCCTGGAGGGCTACGGGCAAGCTTCTCTAACTATTGTGCAGCTTAGTAAGAGTGGAATCTTGGAAGTTTGAAACAAAACAAGAAGTTCAAAATCCTTTGCCTGCTCCCAAAAAAGCTCCAAAAGTTACTTTTTGTGAAGTCACTCAAAATATGCCTTCACTCTTTTTACATTGAACCTCTCTGCCTGGGGTCTGGTTTATGGTACCTGGAGGTGTCTGTGCCTGGAATTGCTGTTGTTTRTAATTAGATTTTATTAGCAGTGTAGCATTAACAGGAACCTCTGCCCACAGTCATTTAACYCAGCCTTACAATTGTTTTTATTAAGGAAATGTCTCATTTATACTATATTTTTTAATGGAAACTGAATTTGGAAGGCATAAGTTGTGCACCCCTAGACCGTTTTAATTTCCTTGTGGCTGCACCGCAGTTGTTTCCTTTCCTTGGGAAAAGCAAAGTCCCACGAGGTGCAGGGGATGCCGAGCTCAAGGTGAGGCTGGCCAGAGATGCTGGGATGGAGCTCTGGGACAAGGAGCAGGACACCACCCACCCTCCTGGAATGGGCTGTTTTCTCAAACAGTAGCACAATCACCCGAGCAGCAGCAGTGTGCCATAGTGTGTGCTGAGCCAGATGCAGCCGGGCTGGGCTGAGCCCAGCTCTCCTTGATTCCCACCCGAGGTGTGCTTTGTGTTTGATCCAGGGGATGTCTCTTGGTGGCCAGGAGTCACAGATGGGGGTCACTAATAGATTCTGCTCATTTATCTCCAGTTRTCGATCCCTGGAGCCTGTGTCTGTGAGGGGAGCAGGCAGTTCACCCCGGGGCTGTTGTGCTGCTGGGAATGGCCAGTGATCTCCTTGGGACAGGCTGGCAGCAGGGATGTGACTGTCTGCCCCAAAGCACCCTCCCATCCAGGCACTGGCAGCGATTCCCCAGTGTGGTCACTCACTGAGCACAGGCACTTCCCAGGCTGTGGCTGTTTGGAACTTCCTCCCTGTTGTAAGTCTGGGAGAGCACAGCCTCCCTGCCCGTGGCTGTTGGTTTGAGAGCCTCTGCTTGCTGTTGTGCTCCATTGTTGTCTTCCTRAAACCCCAGACACTGGGAGTCATGTCCCCACAACAGAGAAGGAAATGAGGTCATCATGGAAACAAACCTGCAGGAAAGAAATCCAGGAAGCAGCAGCCCTGGGTTTCACCTRTGTCTTCCCAAATGTCATTCCAAGTGACATTGATCCTGTGTCATAAAAAAAGATAAAACCCAGGCTTCACCYKGYGAAGGTGAGAAGCAGTTCTCAGCCCAGTTTTAGTCACTGAAGTTTAACACCATTGGTCTGAGGGCTGTGATTTCCTTAGTCAGGAATCCACGGAGTACAGTCATTTCTTAACATAGAGAGTTTTAGAGACAAAAGACAAACCCAGAAAATTCCAGCCAGAAGCCCCACAGATGGCAAATGGAGCCCACGGAGCAATCTAGGATGTTCTGTGCCAATCCCCAGTGCCCAAGGCCCTGCCCTCCCTGAAGCCACATGCAGGGGTGTTCCTGCTTCATTTTCAATAACCTCAGATACTTTAATTCCATGAAAACATTCTGTTTGCAGATGCTCAKAAGTTGTTTTTGCCTAATGGGGTCTCCAGTGGCTGCATCTAAGAAGYTTTTATGAATATTTCATTGCTTATGAAGATTGACCTTCTTACACATTTAGAGGAAATGAAAGGGTGAGACCACTTGAGAAAACATTTGCAGCTTAATATGGGAAAATCTAAGGAAARTATCTGTGATAGAACTCTGAGATTTTGTGTCTCAACAAGCTTAAGCATCAAATAGCCTTGGCTTAGGAGTTAAAACAAGCAACTCCAGCAGTTTTACACCAGCAGCCCGTGTTGGCAGCTCTACCCAGGATCRGGGATTGAAGGGGGATCTTTCCAAGTTGTGCATTTCTGACTGCACTGAGTGAAGTTATGTCAAGGCTACTCCTGATCTCATCTCCAGAGAGGCACCAGCTGTGGATCCGCTGTGATCTGTGTCTCAGAACAGCTCTGCAGCAGCAGCGTGGGTYCCTTCCAACCCAAACCATTCTGGGATTCAACGATTTTAAAGTTATTCTCTGCAGGAATTTTGATTTTGAAGGACTTCAAGGAGTGTGCCAGCCGTTTGCAYCTCTCTCAGAAGCACCAAGATGTGCAGCACTTGTGCATGACCTCACTGGAGGCTTCTGTTAAAAACAAAATATCCAAATAGCCCTAAGGAKCCCTGTTCTTGTGCTTGCAAGGCACATGTGGAGCCACTGCTGCATCCAGGACCAGTAAAGCACCCYGAGGGTCCTGCTGGGGTTGGGACCTGCCCTTTTCTCTAGCTGTTTCTCTAGCTGGGATTTATTAGTCTTGAAGGTGAAGCTCAGATGGGGATGCTGACTGCTGAATAATCATCCTGCCATAGGAAGGAACTGTCTCGTGTGATTTGCAAGCTTAAAATAGTTCTGGAAGGAACTGCAGACAAAACACACATCCCACAGCCTCTAACATTTGCTCAGTGCGAGTTCTTGCATAAAACCCAACCTCTGAGTGCACCTGTGATTGGATGGGAGCTTGTGTYTGCTGGGAAAGGGATTTACTGTGTCCAGCTCT
>NW_026623433.1:492167-497740 GCF_030028575.1 Malurus melanocephalus
CTCTGGGGAGCCTGGAGTAGGGATTGTGTGGCATTACAGAAGATGCATTTTCCTTTCTYCTCTTATCAAGCCCACTTTGGTTTTCTGTGTRTTTTCTGCTGCTCTTTGAGTACTGCGCAGGAGTTGTCAAAGGGGTGATTTGGAATAGCAGGGAAGAAAAGGAGAGCCAGATAGAAAAATACTCTTTTAACAGGGATTTCTTGTCTTTACTTTGATCATTACTTCAGGATATTTATGCTTGGGTAAAGAAACCACTCTGTGGAAAATGTTCTTTTCCTGCTCTGAAGCCACAGTTGAGGATAAGAAGGGAAAACTGGAGAAGATGGGAATTGTGTGGGAGGATAATTAGTACACTTAGCAAGATAAAGCTGGAGTGAGGCAAAATAGGCCAGATAAATACATTTATGCTGTCAGAGTAATTAGGTAGAAAACGTTTCCCTGTTTGAGAAGATTTGCCAACCTAAAATTTCAAATATAAAATAGAATCTTCATGTGTATCAGAAGGCAGGTCTGGCAGATGCCCCATTAGCAGAGAAGCTGCTGTGAGTAATGGCCTGGGTAATGAGGGTGAAGGGGGTTTGGATCAGCAGGGTAACTTAGGAACTGGTGCAGGAATGGCTGTTGGGCACGGAGCTRAGATGTGGTCAAAGCTTTTCCTCATAACCAGGCAGCATCTTGGAGTTTAATCAGTGTTCAGGCTTTTAATTTCTTCAGGATTTCTCCCAAGGATATTTGTGTCTCAGAAYTGCTGGTTTTTGATCAAACACAGCAGTGTTTCCTAGGTCATTGAGCCTCTTGTTCCTTGCCCTTGGCCAGCAGACAGATTTGCACCCAGTGGACACACTCTGTGAAGGTGCCACTGCTGCTGGGGCTTTGCCTTTGGCTGATTTGCTGAGTTGCACAAACATAATGAATTAACAGACGTTAGAGTATGCTGGTCTAGGAAGGGGAAAAAAAGTAATTCCTGTCAGRAAAAGGTATCAGAAGTTTTCAGTGCTTTGGAGGCTGAATGAGCTTTTGCCATGGCCRAGTGTGAGTGGCAGAAATTCCCGCTGCCTGTGTCTGGCTGCCWTCCCCAGGGACTGAACCTGWAATTCCATCCTGGGAAAACGTGACAAGATCACCAGCTTTCCTTGGAACAATGACACAACCTCTGCCAGGAAAAGCAGCAGCCGTTCCATTGACTTAAAACTCCTGGCTAAAGTCTTGGCCAGCGTTCCTGCCATCCCTGTCTCCTGGAGATTCCTGCAGATGTGAGCTCCTTAYCCTGCCTGGATCCCTGGGCCAGATGCTGCCACTTGGTTGTGTTGGATCACAGGGGGAGAGGGGCTGCTAATGAGGCTCAATGTTCTTGTACTTCAACTTACAATAACTTAGTTGTCGTCAGTATATAATTACATTTTCATTATATTTTATATTAGAGATGTAATTTATTAAATGAATATAATATTTATCATTCAAATAATGTACTCATATTCGTATGCATATATTTATATCTCTATTACAGTATAATTGTATTTATTAGATGAATAATACAATTATGATGAATAATACAATTAGATGAACAATACAATATTGTTCTAAATAGCAATAATTATTAACAAACAATATTTTGAAGCCTAGAGAAAGAGCTGTAGAGAGCAGCTGTGTTCACTTCATGTCCAGGGGCTCAGCAAGCAAATGGGGATCAGGGGGGACCTTGTGGCTCTGCACAACTCCGTGACAGGAGCGGGCAGCCAGGGGCTTCAAGCTCTGCTCCCAGGGAACAGGGACAGGATGGGAGGAAATGTTGCTCTAGGGGAGGTTTTAGTTGGATATTGGGGAAAATTCCTTCCTGGAAAAGGCTGTCCAGCCCTGGCACTGCCCAGGGYAGTGGKGGAATCACTGTCCCTGGAGGGACTTAAAATCCTTGTGGCACTTGTGGACGTGGGTCAGTGTGGCCCTGGCAGTGCTGGGGGAACAGTTGGGCTTCATGATCTCAGAGGCTTTTCCAACCTCAGCAATTCTGTGATTTCCCATAATTCCTTTGACTGGCCATGAAATGTGTGTTTCCCACAAGAAACCTTCAGATCAGGGCCAAGGACAGGCAGGTTTCTGTCACCATCTGTGAGAAATGCCAGAAGCACCTCTTGACAGCTCAGACTGGTGATGGATATTTGTGACTGTCCCGATATTTTCATGGAAAAGCTCCTGTGTGTTCTTGTGCCCTGCCCTTGTCCCTCCAGCCCCGTGTAGGGGCCGTCCCTGCTGTGCACACACAGCATCCCCTGCAAGGCCCTCGCTTTCTGCTGGCTCCAGTCAGGGCATCACTGTCAAGGAATTGGGATGGGAATCTGGGAGATGATGTGTGGCAGGCTGGAATCAGCTCCAGGAATTGGAGGGGTTATTCACAGGTTTTCCTGCTCTCTGGGTGTCACTCCCTGGCTGTGCCCCAGGTCAGTGTAGCTCCACGCCTCTGACATGAGTTGGGGTCTCAGTGGATTCATTTAATTAACGTTTGCTAAAAGTTTACACCACTGCCTGCACAGGCAGRTTTGGAGTGTGGGAAAGATGATCTGCTCCTCCTATTTGGAATTGAGATTATTTTCCTAGTTTACAGTTCTCATTAATTATTGTCATCTAATTACTGAATGCCTCCCCCAGTAAATTCAAACTTTAACTTGAATTCTGTTGGGGAGGGGGATTTGTTCAGGCTTTTTCCTGTTTTCTCTTTTTTACACGTTKGAATTTTATTGTGAGCTCTCTGCTGCAGCTCTGTGTTACTCACTTGCTGTGATGTGTGAGAGTGAGATCAGTGTGTTCATGGCTTTATGAAGCAGAAGTTGAAATAAGTTCCTCAGACAAATCAAATCTACGCTTCCCAGGCTTCTGACAAATTATCCTTTCAGCAGGAGAGCTGGATGATGGAGTTAATATTGCTCAGCAAACAAGTGGAGTAAGGAGATGAAAGTCAAAGCTGGCTGAATGAGCTTCCTTTGATATCTGGGGCTCAGGGGCACCAGGTCTCACCTGGCTGGGCWGGATTTGGCACTTTGTTAGTAGGCAACAGATTTATGTGGTGCTTTCCCTGAGCTGATTTTTCACAGCTTTCACAGTTTGTAACAGAAGCACACAATACTCTGCTGTGGTTGGAAGTAAAAAATGATTGCACAGATCTCAAGAACCATCTTCTAATTATTTTTAATTCTRAATGTGCCATATCATAACTCAGCCTCCTGCTTTGTCACTGTTCTTCCCTACAACAGAAATGAGCAATAAATTTTCCTCTGCAGGACCCCCTTGTAATCAGTCCCCTTATCACCCMCCTTGCCAGAGATGAGCCTCTGTCTCAGACATGAACTAAAAGCATTTTTAAGCTTGACCTCTCTGCACATGTGGTCAGCAAGGTCTTGGCCAGCAAGCACTKCTCTTTTGGGCAAAAGGAGCTCAAAACTCGTGGTACCAGTTTGCCCAAAAGGATCCCAAAGCTCGTGGTACCCATTTGCTGGTAGAGGAACTATTATCTGTGTTGAATTCATCATCAGTTCTCGGTGGGTGTGTGCAGGAAGCAGAGTGGGGCTCCCACACTTTTCCCAGCTGTGTAAAGACAAATCTGAGTGATGCCCTGACATTGCTGCCGAGAGAAGCTGTGGCTGCCCAGTCCCTGGAAATACCCAAAGCCAGGTTGGAGCAACTTGGGACAGGGGAAGGTGTCCCTGCCCAAGGAACCCAATGAGCTGTAAGGTCCCTTCCACCCCAAACCATTCTGTGGTTTCCCGATTCTGTAATGTTTATGAGACTCTGCATTAGCCACACACATGAAGTGTGGTGTGACCATTTTTAAGGCTTTCTTTGTGTGTTATGGAATGCTAGCAATGAGAAGTTTAGAATGCTGTAAATGGAATTTATGAAGTTGGTCATATCCACTCACCCTGGCTAAGCCTGTGTATTCTAACAAGAAATGAACCTAATGGGATCTAATGCATCGTAGGGTTGTTCATCAGGCTCAGGAGGTTTGATGGCCCATTTCAGTGTGAGGAAGGAACATTTCAGATTATATATTATGAAGTACCTGCTGTTTAACTCTGATCAGTTGCCTTAAATGCTATTTACAGATTATTGATCTCAGGGATACACACTGGCACAGTTACAGGAGTATCCACCAGGCTCGCTGGCTGCTCGGTTCTTAAAGAACACACAAAAATCAATGTCCCACTTTGGAGCCAACAGATTCTGCCTGTGAGTCATGTTCAGAGTCCAGTAAGGTCAGGAGAGGCCTTTGCTTTGTGCTTGGATTTCAAATCGAGCCTGGGGACAACTGTGCTTTCCAAGATGTTCTGTTTACAAGGCATGCAGCAGCAGGAAAGGCTTTTTAACATCAGGACAGCCACGATTTTTGGGAGAGCTTTGGTGCAAGTCTATTAACAAAGCAAAATACAAACTGAACCACACGGACAGGGAACACAAGCGAATATTCATCTTTGGGGCATTTTGCTGCGAGAACTGTTAGGCTGCAAGATGAACCCGATGGATTTTGCTGTGTGCACAGTTTGTGTCTGTGTCTCGGTCAGGGGAGCGGTGTTCAGCTGGCTTTTCCACCTGCCCTGTGCAGTGAGCCAGTGATAGGGATCAGCGGGGTGAAATGTCCCTTCCCCCGCAGGGAGTGTGCCTGAGCAGTGGGGCTGACCCGAGGGTGTGAGCTCCCTGCACGGGCAGCAGCAGCAGCAGCAGGCTCCTCAGGCAGGGTGCCTGGGGTTGGAGCTGTGCCCCGCTGTCCCGCACGGCCGCAGCTCCAACTCCGCGGCTCCCCGGAGGGTCTGTGCAGCCCTGTGGAGCGAGGAACCCGGGGAAGGGGGTGAGCTCCACCGTCCCAGCCCTGGCGTGGAGGGAGACCAGCTCCGCTGTGTGAGGAGAAAGGGGGTGAGCTCCACCATCCCAGCCCCACTGTGTGAGGGGGAAGGGGGTGAGCTCCACCATCCCAGCCCTGGCGTGGAGGGAGCCCAGCTCCGCTGTGTGAGGAGAAAGGGGGTGAGCTCCACCGTCCCAGCCCTGCTGTGTGAGGGGGAAGAGGATGAGCTCCACCGTCCCAGCCCTGCTGTGTGAGGGGGAAGAGGATGAGCTCCACCGTCCCAGCCCTGGTGTGGAAGGAGCCCAGCCTCGCTGTGTGAGGGGGAAGGGGGTGAGCTCCACCATCCCAGCCCTGGCTGTGTGAGGGGGAAGGGGGTGAGCTCCACCGTCCCAGCCCCGCTGTGTGAGGGGGAAGGGGGTGAGCTCCGCCGTCCCAGCCCACCTCGTGCCTGTCCGTGCCCCACGATCTGTGCACAGAACCAGGCCCTGCATTCTCTCAGGGGTCTCTGACCGTGCCTCTCGGGGGTTTTGTTGCCTGSTCGTTGTTTTTTCGGGGCCTGTGGCAATGAGCTTTGGCACTGATGCCCTCAGTGAAGGGACACCTGAAATTCCCTTGGGAACTGGGGCTCTGTGTGCCCTCAGTGAGCACAGGGGAGCTTAAAGGATGGGAACCTTTCTCCAGGAGTAGGAAACCCACATTTAATTAATGGAATCCCAGAACGGGTTGGGTTGGAAGAGCCCTTGAA
>NW_026623433.1:498565-500356 GCF_030028575.1 Malurus melanocephalus
TTTGCCTTCCATGTCCCTCTTTCATGAGATGTGTCTCTCCAGCCACTTGTGGTTTTCACTTGCTTACATTCAGTAAATACAGCAACTTAGGATTCTCCTCAGTATTTTTTTTTTTTTTTCATTTCTGCTTTCATTTGTTTCAGGATTTTTTTTGCTCTTGGCTAATTAGGATTTTTTTAACGGCCTTTTAACTTTTATGTACACATTTCCTTTGTTTATTTGCTTTGCAAACAGCCTTAATTTGCTTATGACGGTTTGTAATTTTTGTTCTCTGAGAAGATCATTAAACATAAGCCATTTTCAGTGCAGAATATCACAACCAGTGGGATAACAGGGCCAGGAGTGCGATGCTCCGGGTTTGGTCCATGTTCAGGAATGAGACAGTGAAATGTCTGCTCACTGCTGTCACACAAACACATCCTGATGATGCAGTTAATGACTCTGGGTGTGATGAATGGTGCCATAAAAACCTCTGCTGGGGTGAATTGCTTGACAACACTGAAATTAGGGAATACATTTTATTGTCTAATGTCTGCCTGAATGTATAAAATAAAAAAATGAATCAAATGTGGGAAGGGGGTAGGGAGAAGCACTGTTCTATATTCACTATCCATGAATATTTATAGAGACATTTTCMGTGAACAATTAATTTTGCAGACTTSGAAGCTGGAKGTTTAATCCCTCAAACATTTTGCCACCCCATAATTGTTTTATTTTGCAGCTGTATTTTTATTTTTAACCTGTCAGGTGAGTGCCATTCCAGGCTCTGTGTGTGCTGAGTGTCTCACCTGTGGCAGCTTCAGCCAGACAAGCCCTTCGCTGGTTCCCAGATCCCTGAGACTCAGTCAGTCTCAGACAGGCTGCTGTGGATGCTGTGCTCCACACACTGTCCATGCCTGGTTCATCCCCCTCACTGACCTGTTCTTCTCTCTCCTCTCCCTCTCTCTCTCACTCCCTCGCTGCAGCTTTCACTCCCGGAGGAACAGAATGAAGTGACAAGGAATGGCTGTGAATCCAAGGAGCTGGTGTACCTGGTTCAGATCTCCTGTCAGGTAAATGCTCTGTTTTTCTCTTTCCAACACAGCCCTGGAATATTGGGATGTGACACTTCCTGCGATGTGTCTGGGGTTTTCCACCTTGTCCCTGCTTCAGTCCCTCAGGGGTGCTCTCTGTGATGCTGCCACCAGCAGGTTTTAGGAGAGGAGAAGCATTGAGGGGAGGAAAGGGAGAGTGTGAAGCAAATAATCCTCACTGATGCCCAGGGATGAGCCTAGAGACAGGAGTGGGTGTGCCCAGGCTGAGGTCACTTTGTGGGGAACACGGAATACTGGACACACSAGTGACCCCAACAGGAGGAATCCCAGGCAGTGGTTTGTTACCACAGTGTGCTGACAGGAGTCTTGACCTCCTCCCAGACACCTGGTGTGGAATTCTCATCTCGGGATGTTTCGGGCAGAAGAATCTACTGCTCTGTCCTACAAATTCCCCATCTGCTAACCTGTGTGACTCTGTGAAATGCTACATAATGGGTGTGTTTGCTCAGTGAGCCACCCTTTGTGGGAGCTACAGGGCCCTGGCAGGTGCAGTGCAGAGTCAGGGTCTGTGTTTGTTGTTTCCCTGGCTATGGGAGAGCAGCTCTTACCATGATTTGCCTCTGCACCCCCTGAGCATCTGTGTTAGCAATGAGTACACACAGACAGGTGGTGAGTTTGCAGTGTCCCTGCTCTGCTGCCTCAGCTCTGTGCTCTGAGTGGGGTGTTGTTGAGAGCTGAGGAGCAGAGCATCCTGCAT
>NW_026623433.1:501992-509853 GCF_030028575.1 Malurus melanocephalus
CTCACAGGGAAACATTGGGAGTTGACCTCATTCCTTCAAAGGATAGGCACAGAACCAGCCGCTTTTGTCTTCCTTTCTTTTCCTTTCTTTTTTCTTTTAATTTTTTTCCTTTTATTTTTACTTTATTTTCTTTCCCTTTCTCTCTTTCCCTTTTTCCTCATTCCCTTTCTCCTTTTTCTCCTTTTTCTCCTTTTTCTCCTTTTTTTCCTTTTTCTCCTTTTTCCCCTCTCTTCCCCCTTTTGCTCTTTACCCTTTTCTTCTTTTCCCCTTTCCATCTTTCCCTTTTCTATTTATTTTTTCCTTACTTTTCCTGTATTTTTCCTTCTCTTTTTTTCCTCTTATTTTTTTTCTATTTTTAAAGAACTGTGTCCCTGCCCCAAGGCTGTTCCCCCTCTCCCATGGTACTGCATGCCCCTGTCCCTCAGATCCATGGAAAGCTGAGAAACTTGTGGCATCTGGATCCAATGACCAGGAAGGAATGGAAGGAACTGCACAGCTGAGCATGGTTTCTGCCATGGACATTCTTCACCCCTGACACCCCTGGCCTCTCCCAGTGTCTGGGGAAAGATTCCATTCCATCACACAYTGGACACCAGCAGTGTCTGCATGGATTTGGCTCCACATGAGAATGGAATGGGAGGTGTGAAATAGCTCATAGAATGATGGTGCTACAGGGACAGATTTTGGCAGGGCACATCTGGATCAGGCCAAAAATATTGAAGGAGCGAAGAAAAAAGCCTGAAAACCAAATTTGGCTTTCCTCACCCTTTGGATTTGCTTCCAGCACTGGTGCTCAGCCACTGCAGCAGCCTGAGCAATATCCTGGATTGCTCAGATGGACACAGGGAATTCTGTCAGTGAGGCTGGAGCCACATGAATGTGAAAGCTTTCAGATAGCTGTGATTTGTTGCAGAGGCAGATAGCAAAGAGGGAGGGTGTTRCCATCCTGGCAGCTTTCGATTCCAGACTCAGAGAATTCAGTTMAAGCTGTGGGTTTGGGGTTCAGTACTGGGCCATGCCCAGTTGGGGCTGTGTGAACCATCCTCTGTGCTGTGGCCCATAAATGACATTTACTGTGCCATTCCCTCTGGAGCAGGCAGCTTTTGAGCWGCAGATATTTCAAACATCCAGCTCAGCCTCAGCTGGGTTTGGCAGGACACAGCTACTCACACTGAGGGAATTCTATCCCACTCCTTCCCATCTCTGAGTATCACTTCAGTGGTGTAAAGAGAATTAGTGCTTGATGCCTATTTTGCAAAACCTTCCCAGATAAGRTTTGAATAAACATTCTTTAGGAAGKGTATTTGTGCTGCAAGTCAGCTTGTGAAATCCAGCCTTTGTGCAAGGCTCAGAGGGGGAGCTAAGGCTCTGCTCAGCTTTTATTCTACTTAAAAACCTCAAGAAATTAATCYAGTTTATTAGCTCTTAAGAAGAAATGGGAATATATAGAGACCTGTTTTAGAAAAGAAGAGAGATAGGATTCTTCTTTTGATTCCTTTGAACAAATTTAAGTATGAAAACCAGGAAATGACAAAGGGAAGGAACTAAATCTTGTTGGGAAGAGCTGATGATGGGAGGATTTGGTTTGGTTTGTTTTTTTAGAGCAATGCAGGTGGATTTTCCTTTTTTTTTCCAAGCAAGATTGCACTGAATTTGCATTTCAAGAAGATGGATTTCAGGACTGCTGTTATTAAAATAAAAGGATCAGGTCCTGGGAGGGTGGTGTGAAGGCTGTACCTCTGACCCCTCTGAAGRTGGAGGCAGTAATTGATAATCCCTGTGGTTCCTGAAGGAGCACAGGGGAGGGCTCTATGATTTTGTGCTGTACCTAGTGCTTTGGAGGGCCATGGACAGGGTTTGCAATCCTTGGGAGATTCCACAGGGGTGAGCAAAGAATTTACACGGCCTGAGCCACATTTAGAAGGGGTTACTTTGTGTGTGGAGAATAAATCAGCACAAGTCAGAGCCTGCAAAAGGGCTGGAAGGGGCCAATCCAGCCAGCTTGTAAGGAAGGCTGGAAATGTGCCTTTTGGATGTTTTGGGGTTTGTTTGTGTGACATTACAGCAACTCTCTGTGTACTTAACTTAAATATTACAACAGAAGAATGTCCAGTCTCAGCTTTTGTTCTGAAAAATGAAAGAAACTTGTAAATGCTGTTTACGACGTGCGATTTGTGGTGTTTGRATGCCTCAGGCATCATTTTTGGTGACATTTTGAGTGGCAGGGAGAGAACTCCACTGGTTGTGGAGATGTTGATGTTCTGAAGGAGTCTGTAACCTCCAGCCATTCCCGAGCTTTTGCTGCTCGTGTCCCTGCTGAGGGTGGATTGCTGGGACAGGAGTGACAGGCACTGCTAASCTGCTCTGTCAGACTGCACAAGCACGAGCCAGGGCTGGCACAGATGCAGGGATTGAACACAGGCTGACTGCTGTGACACCAGCCCAGACACAGCATCTTCCCTGGGCCCCCTTTCCAAGGGATGATGCCAGCAAAGGAAGCCTTTTTCTGCTCCAGCACTGGTTCATTTCTAAGGCTGTTCCCAGAGCAGGAATTCTCATGGGCCAAGCAGGGTTTTGTCCGTTCTGCTGCTCCCATTTTCAGGCTGGCAGGAGCGGAGCCATTCCTGTGGCACAGGATGCCCAGTGCTGTTCCCTGTTCCTGTTCTTTGTTCCAGCAGCTGCTGCTGTCTGGGCTGTGTTTGCTGTGATGGATGGAATCAGGTCCCTGAAGACTCAGTGCCCCAAACCCCAGCCCCTTGCCCCAGCTCTGCCCTGCACATGGTGTTTGAGGAGCAGGATTTGCCAGGCTCCAAAGGCAGCCCCATCCCATGTTCCCTGTGCAGTAAGGAGTGTTTCAAGGGTTGAGGAGGGAATACCAGGAAAAATGGGCTCCAAGGAGAAGAAGCAGGCAGGATCCCCCATCCTGGGTGGTTTGTGGGGAGGGGAGAGTGGGAGATRCTTCCACAGGGCAGTGTGCTACTCGGAGGAGCAACATCTCAGGTGTGGTTTGCTGGTTCTGGCTGCCTGGGGTAGTCCAGGCTGAAACCACAAATCACAGGGGTATTTTTGAGTCAAACATTCAGAAATATAGTTGGGTTTTTTGTCTTGAAGGCTTCTTTAATTTATTAATAGTTTCTGTTTGAAACTCAAACACCTGGAGAGCAGGAACTGAGTAAGTGATACTTTGCTCCTGTGGAAAGCTTTTTAAACAGGAGACTGAGGGGCAGATTCTAACACACCCAGATATTCTGTGTGCTCCMTAGACACAGAGAAACACAAAGAGGGGAAAGCTTTCACGTCTTTGTTAAAGGGATATATCTCCGTGGAGCATCCAGTTGGATCCTACCCAGTGCAAAATCTGTTTTCAGAWTGTGTGTTAACCTCCTTCTCCATGTTTATATAGGATTTTCTGCCTTGATTTAGGATTTTGCTAAACAAACCAAAGGCAGTTACTAGGTGCTTTAATTAAACAGTAAATTCTCACATGATGCAGCCTCCTGTCCCTACCTGTGTGTCCTCACCCCTTGGTCAGGGCCAGGCTGTGTGTGCTCAGCAGGGCTCACAAAGCTGCTCTGCTTTCAGGTGCATTAAAATGCTGCTCACCCCCAGACCTTTCCCCTGCCTTGTTTGCTATTCTTCTTTGCTGCCTCTTGACATCGCATGCCTGAAGGTGACCAGAGAAATGAAACTTCCACCGACAGGTTGCCCAYGAGTTCAATGCCTCATGTGTGCAGGTGTTTGGAAATGGAATCATGGAAAGTTTGAGTTGCAAAAGAACTTCAAGCCCATCCAGTGCCACCCCCTGCYATGGKCAGGGACACCTYGCACTATCCCAGGTGGCTCCAAACCCCATCTGGGGTGGGGCAGCCACAGCTCCTCTGGGTAACAAATACTGGGGATTTTATAAATCCACAAAACCTTTTTAAAACCTGCCCATAGGCCTTTCTGGCTTGGATGTTTTTACCCCATCCTTGCAGATGTTCACACATGTCGAAACCTCTGTCCTAAGCTTTTCTCAGATATGGAGGGCTGTTTCACATTAGGCACAAGAAAGCAGCAGAATTCCTGGTTTCCACCCTGCTAATCCATCACTCCACGTGCTGTGCTCCGGTGGAGCTGAGGTCACACACTACGTGCCTCCTGCTCCCAGCAGCAGTAAATAAAAATGAAGTGACAGTGGGAATGGGAATTAATCAAGAATGCCTGAAGCTGGCAGGCAGCCTGCAGGGTGCTGCTGGGCTGTGCTCAGACCTCAGGAGATCCCAAAGCCAAGGTGGAGGGGCTTTGAAAGACCTGGCTCTGTTCCAGGCTTTGGGAAAGTCAGCTGGCATCTGTAGGGGTTGAATTGCATCTGAACTGTATAATTGACATCAATTACTCTGTGGCTGGCATGATAACACTGAAGGGTAAATTAATTTAGTGATTGATAGTTATTAAGGACAGGGGTATGGCTGGCTGGTGTTTGGAGTTTSCCTGCAGAATTGGATGGGGCAGCACTGACATCCACAGGATTAACACTGAGCTGTGCTGTGTCCTGCTTTACAAGTACATTCACCAAACCCTTTGCTCATGCTGGAGTTGTGCCCTGTGATCCCTAATCCACACACGGAATCATGGAGTCATTGGGGTTGGAAAAGCCCTCCCAGACCAGTGAGTACACCCTGTGACTGATCCCCACCTTGTCACCAGCCCAAGCACTGAGTGCTGCCTCCAGTTGTTCCGTGGACACTCCCTGGACAGCCCCTCCCAGTGCCTGACCACCCTTTTCCAGGAAGAAATTCCTCCTGATGTCCCACCTGAACCTCTCCTGGCACARCTTRAGGTGGTTTCCTCTTGTCCTGTGTGGACATGTCACCATGGAAGTGGCAGTTTTGAGCCAAAGGGATTTTTGTCCCACCCAGKAGCAGCAGTGCCCTGTCCCAGCTGCATCCACGTGTCCTGGGCTCTGGGATTCCCTGGCCCTGCTGGTGGGACTGGTTCTGCAGCCCCAGCCAGGGCACAGAYCCACTGTGTAGATCCATCCACTGCTAGTGAGACATGAGCAATTACTGTTGCCTTAAACTTAGGTCTTTAATTGCTCCATTCACAGCTCTTTTTGGACTTTTTTTTTCTCTATTTATTATTTAAATGTGTATTGTGACAGAAATGGGATCAACTCTTTCCTCAGAGGTGCAAAAGCAGGATTGTAGCTCTTTTTGGGTTTTGAATAGAATAATTTATTTATGGAGTGACACTGCAGAAATAAAAACTGTCATGAGCTGCTGGTGCTAAAGCACATTTTTTCAACAGGTACTAGTGTAGGTGCATTTCAAACTGTCCCCTCCACAAGCCAGGGACAAAGGCTTTCTGTGCTCCCAACTGCAGTGGAGAAATGCTCTGGGGAGTGTTTCTGAGGCTGGGTTTGCCTGGGGACGGAGGGTGTCTGGAAATAACCTCCACAAGAGAAGAGCCTCCTGGTTCATCACACCTGCACGAGGCTGAGCTGCTGGGCAGTTCTTGGTCAGAGGGAATGSGGGGGATACAGAACAACTTCAGAAGGTTTTCCCTGATGGAAACCCTCCAGTCCCTGCTCTAGGGAGGRATGATGAATGAGAGGGAAAATAATTTCTCAGGATAAAGTGCCGTATCACATGAATGTGCTGCCCTAAAGGGTTTTAGTGAGCAGCAGAAGCTCTCACTGTGCCATGGTAGTTTGTTAATGTCGATTCCTTGGGGTGTTTTGCCTTCAGACAGAAAACAAACCCAGAATTCGAGATCTCTGCTTGTCCCCAGACTGTGCTCCAGGCTCTGGCAGTGAGGGGCACTGCAGGAATCCGTGGGGACAGGGGGACTGTGGTTTCTGCTGTCACTGATGGATTTTGGCAGGGCTCCTGACCCTCATGTTGTGCCTTGGAGTCAAGGCTGGGCCTGGCCACAAATTGCAGGGGACCCTTGGTTTGTTCTGAYGAGACACCGAGTCCTCCCCACAACTGAGCAAGTGCAGATGCTTTGCTGAGGAGCCCTTTGCCTACAATTTACTTGTTTTACAATCATTCTAAGAGCAGGGCTTGTTTCAAATCCAGAATGAGAGGGTTTGGTGGATATTCTGTTTTTYTCTTCTGCCTTGATGTTCCTTATGGGGAGGTTTGCCATGCACACATTTTGAATACCTGTTCACCTGGGGAAGGTGACAGACTGCTGGGACAGATCACCTCAAACAGTTTGATCCAGTCCCATCCTCTGCAAGGCTGCCAAGCTGCTGTGATGCCCAAGTGATGGTGGGTGTCACAGGGCTGAGGGACAGCAGGACACAGCCCAGGTGTGCAGTTGTGATGCTCAGCTCAGCTCAGGTGAAGCTCAGGGCCCTTGGAAGAGCATCTGCATTTGCAAATAACAGATTCACTGGCCRTGAGCTGCAGGGTGGGCAGGTTAGGAAAGGATGGTTCCAAAAAGGCTCTGTCAAGGCAMAGAAACCACATCAAAATAAACAGCGTGGGTGGAGAGGCAGAATCATGGAGTCATGGAGTCATTTAGGGTGGAAAAGACCTCCAGAATCCTGGAGTGTGACCTTTGTCACAGCCCTGCCAACCCAGCACCAATCCATGTCCCTGAGTGCCACGGGTTTTTTAACTCTTCCAGGGAATGGGACTCCACCCACCACTGCTCAGGACAGCCTCTGCCAGGGCTTGACATTAACCTTTGCCTTTCAAAAATTCAACAATATACAATCTAACCCTCCTTAGGGCATCTTGTCCTAAAGACACTCCACTGGGAAATCAAACTTGCATCATTTTCACTGTTCATGGCAAATATTTACTCTCACAGAGCCAAGTGGCAAAGTGCACAATCCCAACAGTTTTCCAAAGTTGTCTCTTCCCAGTTACCCTGAGTGCATCTGGATTATTAAAKTGTTCCTCTGAAGATAATTTGTAATGAAGCTGTTGGGGTAAGAAGAGGGCTGAGAGTGCCACTGTGGCACTTGGGAACTACAAGTGCTTTGCCTGACGGTATATGCTGTTAAAAATAAGTTTTGTTTAGAAGAATCAGCCACAGAATTCTCAGGGGGAGCATGAATCGAGCTTGTTCCTTAAATCCTTGAGGCTTTCYCAGAGTACAGAGCAGGTTTGGGCCCCAGGTTTGTTAAAATCTGACGTTTGTTGTCACTCTGGGTTGTGTCACTGAGTATGTGCCACAGGCTGGGGGATGGAGGTGTCAGAAATAAGCTCAGATTATATTTTTCAAGTTTGTAGAGCAGGTTTGCCACCAAGGGATCAGGTTGTGACAGATCAGGAAAGACTTTCTGTTTTCCAGATGATGCATTTTTAACTCATCTGTGCATTTAAAACCAAGCCTTTATTTCAAATGTTGTGGTTTACGTTTTTAAAAGCCCCATGGGGGATATTGGATATTGAAGATGGCTTGTCTTAATTATTTCATCTCCTGGGTCTGGACACCGCTTTGCACTGTTTCTTCTTAAAACTGATAACTGCAGCTGCCAGAAAAGCAGCTGATTTTCCATTTTGGCTCCACCTTTATCCACAAAATGTCTCCAAAGCTGCTTCTGTTTCTTGTGCTTTCTAAATAATGTTTCACCCTTTCAACCTTTGTCCTTGAAGCTTGATCAGCTACCTCTCCAATACCCTTCTTGTACATCTTTTCCTGGGAAACACTCCTTTTTTTTATCCATAACCTTGCCCAGAGGCATTTCTTACCCTGTCAGTGATGTTTTCCAAACACCAGTGGTGGTGTTGCTTCATTCTGGGGTGTCAGGATGAATGGGGCTGGAAGGGAGCAATGTCAGATGCAGCAAGGTTACATTATACTCTTGTGTGTAAGTGTGATGTAAATGTGGTGGATGGCTGGTCTGAGGCATAGCAGCCCT
>NW_026623433.1:510774-597063 GCF_030028575.1 Malurus melanocephalus
TGGCTCTGAGGGATTTTATTTGTGGCTCCAAGCTCTCATTGTGTCCCGGCTCTAATTTTCTGGAGTGCACAAAGGCAGCCCCCCACGCTGTGCCTGCCCTCCCATCGCCCCTGACCCACTGCTCCACGCTGGAATTTTGCTAAAGAGATGATGGATATGGAGCTGTTTAAATTACAGTGTGTCAGGAGAGCAGGGAATTCACTCCCATGTCAAGGGCTGTAAATCCTGKGTTGGCTTCAAAGTCTGTCAGGCTGCCATTCAGAAATGGGCTGGTTCTGGCAGGAAAATGGCTYTTAGGATTCAGACACTCTGTTTGTGTTGGGCTGCTGTGCTGGGCTCCTGCTCCTACTTACCTGTACAAAAACCACTCCCCACAAAGCCTGAGCCAAATGTGTGCTCCTGGCAGAGCTGCTCCTCTGCTCTGAGGGACACAGGAACCCCTGGAGCTCGTGGCCTGTGTCACCTTGTGTCCCAGAGATCCCCACACAACTGTGGGGACAGACAGAGATGGCACTGCTGTCACTCAGACACACTGTGTCCCCACGTGTGCTTTGGGGGCTCCTATCTGTAATTGGAATCCAGCAGCACAAGGGAGTCTTAATTTTTTGTGGAGAAAAGCTGCTGTGGTTTCCATTAAAAATCTTTTTTTTTTTTTCCCTGCTGACTGCAATTAATTGATAATAAACTGATAATTAATGCKGAGAGATTAATTTCTGCTGTGCAATAAGGCTTATAAGGGTTCACCACATAAATTTAGCAAATTTTCTCCTCTGCCTTGTGTTCTGTCTGTTTGTATATTCCCTCCATGCTGTGTTTGTTCCTTCCTCATGTCCATGTCCTGTAATTCTAGGGGGAGTGATGAAGTTTTAGTGTTTCATTCAGAAATACTTTCATGTTGCCTTAGTGCARACTCCCTTTAAGTTTTAAGGATTTATAATTTCCTTCAAGTTAGAATAACACACCAGAAGTCATGAAATCACTTTGGTAAACAAATGTAAGTGTAGATAAAGTGACCTAAGGCACYGGCTAAAAACACTTCCTGGGTGAACTCCTTGCCATGGATTTTATCCATCTCACTTTCTGTTTTGACTAAATCTCAAAACTCTTTTCCACCATGACTTGAAACTGGAAAGGGCTGAAGGGTCAGGCTGGAATAACACACAGAGCCCAAGCCCCAGACAGCTGTGAGAGTCACCCATGGCAGAGTTACCCTCTCCTGTTGGATGCTGCTGCTTTTCCAGCAATTTAATCTGCGGTGTTTTCTTACTGAGGGGTCACAGTGAAGTGACTTYTGCCTTATACTTTCATCTCATTTTCTGCTCTCGCTCTCCATGTGGGCTGCAAGGTTCAGGAGAGCATCCATGTGTTCTCTCTGAGGAAATAAGCATTTGAACCAGAAGAGAAAGGTCTATCCCTGTCTTAAAATAAATAAATGCTAAGTGCTGTAGAGCAGACCYAGTCAGATTGTGGGGCAGGAAGGTTGTGTGTGCTGGAGCTCAGCAGCAGCCTGGCTGGYTTGAAGAGGGATTGATGGACAGGATGGGGTCCTGTCTGCTGACRTGGAGTGTAGAGAGTGTTAACAGCTTGCATGGGAGAAAAACGCCACATCCTTAGCTGTCTKAAAAAAAARARAWWRGAATATAAAATTAMTAATACAAGTAGCTTACAATTATAAACATTACTAATACTGTAGCTTTTGCAAACYTACYAATCYTATACTATTGAGTAAAAAGTAACAACTTTACTAATTAGAATATAAAATTAATAATACAAGTAGCTTACAGTTATAAACATTACTTATACTGTAGCTTTTGCAAACGTACCAATCCTATACTATTGAGTAAAAAGTAACAAACTCACTAACCAATATATATATATGACACAAATACATACACTAATTACTAAAGTAGATAAAAAAAGCCTATCCCAAAATAAAAAAGTTACTTTTTGTGTGTATATGTATGTATCTTTGTATCTATTATTTTGTGTCAGCTGTCTAGCCAACAGCGACAATGGAGACACATCCAGCTGGAAATACTCTTCTTACATAGTGAGTAAATCTATAAGTTTTCAATAAAAAATTTCAGCATGTGTGTTTTGTGAATGGATGGTGCCACAAATCCTGGCAGCAGCTGGAATAGTTACTYCTGCCAGATGCCAAGTGGAAACAGTTAAATCCAGATAAAAATATTCCTGTAAGGAGCTGGTCTGGACCTAGGGGAGCCCCTCTTAGAAAGGAGCATGATTTTTGTACTGATAATTGAAGTGTTTAAGAGCAGATGAAGCCAAGTGAGGTTTTGACTATGGGAATGAAAATGCAAGGAATGGTTCAGAATTGCCCCCTCTCAGCTGGGCAATGGGTGCTGTCAGACTGTTGGGAGCAGAGCCATCCCTGAGCTGCAGCAATCAGGGAAGAACGGGGACAGGGAGTGACACTGCTGCTCTTTGAGTGCCACAGGGCTGAGCTGAGCTCCAGGGAGTGGAAACCACTCCAGGCTGTGGCTGCTCATCCTCCTCCTCCTCCTCCTCCTCCTTCTTGGGGTGTTTGATCACCAGAGCTAAAAATACCCCAGGTGGAGCTGGTTGTGGGTCCCTGTCCCTCCTGATCTCCTGCCATGCTGAGTGACGCCGGGAGCGTTGCTGATCTGGGATCTCTCGCTGCTGGTACTGGCCATGGAGAGTTCAAATCTCTGCTCACTGGAAATTAAATCACTCCAGCAACCTCTAACCATTTCTTTAGCATGACATATCTCTACGCTTTGATAATTGGAAAAAAAAAATCAGCAGCTCTGTGCCGAGGCTGAAATCTCACCAGGCTCTCATCACATTTAATCCTACCCAGCAGAGTTCGGGAGAGCAGGTCAGGCTGGAAGAAGAGTAGGGATGAGTCCAGATTTTCCATTCTGTGAGAAATTCCAGAATTGCCATGATGCTTTTCACTGTGAACATTTCTGTAAAAAAAAAAWAAATTAAAAAATACATTSATTTTTTTTCAAGAGGAACTTGTTTTTAAGTCAGTAGTCAATTTTTMCTTTTAAAGATCCTAAAACTGTTTAATGGCATTATCACTTGAGAAACCACTTTAATGGCAAATCACTTGATATTTGATTTTTTTATTTTAAAGAAATTTGTCCTGGCCAGTTTTGTAATTGAWGGTCTGAATCTGGGAAATCACTTTGTGCTTAACTTCACCTCTTTCTTATGGCCCACTGAAGTGAATGGGATTTAAGCTTGTGCATCTGTAAATCAGGACCATTAATAATTAAGGAAATGTAAAGTAATTATTGAAATAGAAAATTAGAGGCTGATCAAAAATTTATTGAGCAACAATTTATGGAAATCATTAAAAATGTGAGGAAGACATTTTTGCCACATGGATGTTCAGTGCCTGAAGCACCAGGAATGTTGAGCTTTGCTGTAAAATGCAGTTGTCAACATGTGACCAACCTAACAGGCCCTTGCTTGTGTCTAATATTTTATTAACTCTCTTAATTAAAAAAGAATCCTTTTGCCAACCACTTCTGGCACTTGAGAATTTGCAGGAAGTGGCAGCACGATGTACCACTTTTGTGTTGGTATAGGGAAACCTTTGTAGCACTTTGTGTGTGGGATGAGGTCGCTGCTGCTTTGGCTGTGCCTGTCTGAGAGTCTGGCTGGAGAATCCAGACTTTGTCTTCCTGTGATTCGTGCTGGGGATCTGATAGGAAGCACTGAATATTGTCCAGTTCCTTCCTCGACTGCTGCAGTGATTCCTTCCTGTAAATTGCATGCCATGTAAATGTGGCTTAAAAAMTTGTATTTYGGGCTCCAAATYCGCAAAAACTYGGCTTAATACAACTTCAGGTCCAAKCTAAAGCATGGGTGCTTTTTGAATTGTGTGTTGGCAGGCTTAAAATTTTGGAATATGGGGAAATGCTCCTGTTTAGGGTGTTGGACGAACATTGTGCTGGGTGGACAAGTGTGTGGTTGCTGCTGAAATGCTGCTCTGTGCCAGCACAGCCCTGTCCCTGGGACTGRGACAGCAAGGGCAGCCCTGTCCCTGAGAGTGAGGGACTGGGGCTGGACTCTTGTGACAGGAGGGAGAGSACCTGGAGAATGGCTGGAGCTGAGCCAGGGGAGGGTCAGAGTGGATCGCAGGAAAAGGTTCTTCTGTCCCCAGAGGGTGCTGGCACTGCCCAGGCTCCCCAGGGAAAGGTTCTTCTGTCCCCAGAGGGTGCTGGCACTGCCCAGGCTCCCCAGGGAATGGTCCCGGCCCCGAGGCTGCCAGAGCTCCAGGAGCGTTGGGACAGCGCTGCCAGGGATGGACAGGGTGGGGTTGTTGGGGGGTTTGTGCACGGCCAGGGGCTGGAGTCATGATCCTTTTGGGTCCAATTCGGGATATTCCATGATTCCATGAAGTATCCTGGGATCCTTTTGCACAAGAGCCTGATGTCCACCATCCCAGGCTGAGTGACCTGGGAATGGCCGTGAGGTTCTGGCCTTGAGGCACCGGCACCATCCCCCTGCTGGAGCTGGTCTGCTGGCATGGACAGTGCGGGGATGGTTTGGGGACAGCTCGGGGACAGCTCAGGGATGGCTCGGGGATGGCTCGGGGATGGCTCAGAGATGGCTCAGGGATTGCTCAGGGACGGCTCGGGGATGGCTCGGGGATGGCTCGGGGATGGCTCAGGGATGGCTCAGGGATTGCTCAGGGACAGCTCGGGGATGGCTCGGGGATGGTTCAGGGATGGCTCGGGGATGGCTCAGGGATGGCTCGGGGATGGCTCAGGGATGGCTCAGGGATGGTTCAGGGATGGCTCGGGGATGGCTCAGGGATGGCTCAGGGATTGCTCAGGGATGGCTCGGGGATGGTTCAGGGGTGGCTCAGGGACAGCTCTGCTGGTTGCTTAGCAGCTGCCAGCTGCAGTTTGGAGGTGCAGGAGCCGAGGATCCCRGTTCCCTCCCCGCACTCYGGCTGTGCCGCCTGCCCTTGCTCCAGGAGCCTCCCGTGGGGCTGCAGACACTGCTGCTGCTGTGGGGTAAGCTGTCCCTGCTCATCCATCACCTTTCCCTGCTGCTGCCAGCCCCGTGCCAGCCCCTGGGGTGGTGGGAGAGYGCAGAGCTGATCCCACACCCCCGGCACGGCTCGGCAGGGGCTGCTCAGGCTCTGCCTCCCGGCTCCATTAACTCTTCCTGCCCCATCCTGGCAATCAGCCGGCAAAGCTGCGGGCCAGCCTTTAGAATGGAAATACCAGAATTAGTGACAGGTAGGTTTAGGATCATTTGACAGATCATGATGTTGTCTGTGTGGTCACACAGGGGTGGAATGCCCTGCTCAGGGCACAGGCGAGTCCGGGATCACAGCCATTTCTCAGGCTGCTGTTCCCTGCATTGGTGAGGAAACCTTGAAGGTCACACTGGCAGCTYGAGGAGAGAGCAAGAATTCCTTAATTGCAGAAGATGGAGAAAYGGGGAAAGCTGACAGCTCCCTGAACAGAATTAGCCTTGCACTTCTGGTTTTGTTTTTCTCCTTTAGACAAAAATTAAAATGACATAATGTGGAAATTCCAAAGCATTTATCCTGTGTGGGTGCCTYGTTGTAGGATTGTGAAATATGGTGATTTTTCATGAGCTGAAAGCAGAGTTCATGGGCACAGTCACAGTGTGGATTTGTCTGAAATCATTGGGACAGAATKTGGCTGGATTGGAGGGGTGGTATCTGCAATTGCCTCGCAGGCTTTGGGTATTAATGTAAAACTGATGCTTAGACTTTTGCTGATGAAGGAATCAGTACAGAGGAATGATGCTGGGGAATTCAGAGGGGGGTTGTGCCTTTCCTATCCCGGGCAGAGGGCAGTGGGCACGGTCTGGCACAGCAGGGCACCGCTTCCAGCTCTGCTCCCTGCTGTGTCCCCTGCACCCCACACATCCCCTKCTTTCTGCTCCACTTCCAGGCATCCCTGTGTCACTTCTAATCCTTGGCCCTGCCTCTGAGTGCCCGTGTAACCTGGAGCAATCTGATTCCTTCATTCCTTCCACATCCCTGGCAGTGTCCAGGGCCGGGTTGGACAGGACTTGGAGCAGCCTGRGACAGTGGAAGGTGTCCCTGCCATGGCAGGGGTGGCACTGGATGAGTTTTAAGGTCYCTTCTATCCCATTCAGAGATTTTGGGATTAATAACTCTTCATAAAATGCTTTGACCTGTAAACTGCTACATTATTACAACATTTTTTATGCATCATAATAGGCTGTGGAGCATTTAAAAGTCATCATTAGATATTAAAAGCTTCACAAAGCAAATTATCCCATGCTGCCACGGTCCCTTCCTTGTCCCCTGGAGCAGTCTGTATCTTGTCTATATTTTAATTGGGGAAATGATAYGCACTCAGGAATAAATCTGCAGCTAGAGTTGTTCATCATGGATTGTTTTCTTGGTTTAACTGAAGGTTTGCCTGGGGCACCTGGCAGAAATTTTGCAAGCTTCAATCCTGCCTTCAGATCCCTGGRTTTATGTGCTTCTATCTGTTTGGAATCTAATTTCATGCTGTTTATACAACCACTTGGTGATTTACATTTGTGCAAGGAAACCTTGTGTAGGAAAATGCTACAAAATCCTTGTAAGACAGGTGGAAGTTAAAACTCTGGCTGGGTCTCATGATGCTGGGCCGCATCCAACCCCATGGTTAAATAATTAAAACAGGATCACTAACAGCTGGTTTGAGCATGAATGGCTGCTGCAAATGAAAACATGAAAACATTGCCCGCAAATTAAAACATGAAAATGTTCCTCGGGTGCTTTGGTGGCTTTCAGATGTTTGGAGGAGGAAGGGCTTTTTCTCCAGAGGTTTCCCTTTCCTACCCCCCGTTTATGGAGCTGCTGACAGTGGCTGTGTTTGTGTGTGCAGGGCAGGAGCTGGATTGTCAAGAGGAGCTATGAGGATTTCCGTGTGCTGGACAAACACCTCCACCTGTGCATCTACGACCGCCGCTTCTCGCAGCTGGCAGAGCTGCCCCGCTCCGATGCCCTGAAGGACAGCCCCGAGGTAAAGAGCCCTGGGGGCACCCAGAGCACCACGCAGGCACTGGCATTTCCCCAGGCACTCATCTCCAGACCCATTTCCTTGGGTCTCAGGGACAATTTCTCCCTGTTGAGCATTGGAAGGGGCTGCCCAGCAGTGCTGGAGTCCCCGTCCCTGGAAGTATTCCAAAGTGTGTGGATGTGGCACCTGGGGACATGGTTTAGTGGTGGACTTTGAGATCTTTCCCAGCCTCAGCAACTCCATGTGTTTCCAATACAGARCAGTTTTAACACAGCCTGGGTTATGTTTGAAAATCAGCCACCAGGAATAAAGGCAGTGTTTTCACTGCTAATTTCAGTGATCTAAAGGGAAATGTCCTGCAAGTTCAGACAGATTGATTGAGCTCCTGAATCTGGAATGGTGACTTGAGTGTCAGGAAAGCAGCTGTCCTTTAGTGCCTTAGATGTGAATTTGGTTTTGTTGTCAGTGCTGTGGGTATTTCCTGGCTTAGTGTTACCAGCTCAGCATTCCCAGGAAATGCTGATGTCCAAGGCTGCAGCACTGCAAGAGCATTCCCATTTGAAACTGAATATCCCTAAAGTGGTTTTTAAGACCATTTGCATTASTGTGTTATTTAAATGGTCTTTAAAAAGCTCTTTTTCCTCAATGAGGTATTCTTTTTTCTCAGACAGATGCTTTTCATTTCTTGGCTTGCTGTCTTCACCTGGAGTATGWTGAGCTGGGATTCCCTCAGCTTCTCATTGCTGATAATTGAAACATTAATTCATGTCCAGAATAATGTCCTGGAAAGCAGCAGGTGCATCTTGGCTGCATGGTTTTGGAGGATGTGGACACTTAAATTAGCACCCCTGCAATTGTCCATGCTGTTTGCCATGGAATACAAGGAGCTGCTCRTGCAGCCCCATCACTCAGCAGTAAGGCTGATTTATCACTTGCTTTGGCTTCACATGGGGTATTTCTGGGGGAGGATTTAAAGTTTAAATTCAGCAGAAGCAGCAATATTCAGGACAATGAATTCCTGCTTTATTTTTAATTATATTTTAGGCATTCCTATCTCTCGCATCCTTATTTGTACCACTGATTTAACTGGACTTCAGAGCATGAGCCTGAAAATCTGCATTCTGTCCACAAGCACAGAGGATGTGAAGATGCTGAACAGCTCTGCTGCTCTGTCAAACATAGCTCTGCAGCTGTGGGGTGTCTCATCATATATTTTTTATTTTGAATTGGCCACATTGGAACAGATGTTTGAGGAGAACAATGTTTTAAACAGTCCTGCAGATTCTGGGCTACAATGCTGCTTTATCCCACTGTCACTGTGAGGCTTTGGAAAGACCTCAGTRGCTTCTCTGTAATAAAAACCAGTTTACTGTTACAGAAGGGACATTGCAAAGTGTATTTTTAAAMCCCTCTTCTACTGCTTGAAATATTACTCTGTGGCCAGGGCATCAGTCTGAGTTGTCACATTCTTAAGGCTTTGTCAGAGCGTGGAAGTAGCAGCCAGGGGTTTGTTCCCTGAGGGGTTCCCAGGTGTGTTTGGTAGCCCTAAGACACATGGGCTGTTTGATTTTGAAGTCCATGATGAGGGGAAGCCTTTAAATTTAAGGTATCTTGACAAGGGGTGATAGCAAAATCTGAATAAATCTTACAAAATGGTGATAATRACATGATTGCTTTCACAGTGAGCTGCTTCTTTACCCTTTTGTTTTGGTGTAACCATTAGAATCCTGTGTGTGACTTGCTGTTTTCAAATGACAGAAATGCATTTCTTTGCTGAAGGAGCAGATCCCTGTGCCTCCTGCCCGTGTCTGGGGGTGATTTCTGCTCTGCCATGGCTGCAGCAGGCTCTCCAGGGGAAGGAGCACTGACAGCAGCTCTGTGTGTGTGTGTTTGTGTCCAGCTGGTCACCCAGATGCTGATGGCTTACCTGGCTCGGCTCTCCAACATCGCAGGCAACAAGATCAACTGCGGCCCTGCGCTCACATGGATGGAGGTACAGCACACTCGGGGCCTGTTCCTTGTTTCCTGCCTTTGGGAGCACAGGAGGCACACCCCTGCTCTTTCCAGAACCACTGATGTTGATGCCTGATGATTTTTGCTTTTCTCTTTACGCTTCTGTACCCTCTATGCATCCGCCTGTACCCCTTAGCCCACATGCTTGTAATTCCTGAAGCTTAATATTCCAGCTTAGTTTAGGAGTTCTGCTGGGCAGAGAGACCAAATATCCTGAAAAAGGAGTCAGTGTACCCTGTGCTATCTTAAACCTGAGGCTCCAGCCTTGGGTGAAGCCTTCTGTCCAGAACATCCTGTGTAAACTGAGCTCTGGCCTCATCTAGAGAGAGATTCATTAGAATAGGGGGACATTACTGCATTTGTGAAGTTTCTTATTGGGGAATCCTAGATAGATATGCTAATTCCTGAAACCTATAAAACTTGTACCYGTGCTGTACAYGGRKGTGCATTCTGCCATYRAATTGTGCAMCTGGGATCCCAAATRCCGAGGTAAAACCCTTTTTATCCCCTTAACCATGTCTGTGTCATTATTAAAACTGGCCTTTCAAGGCAACAATGTCACTGGAATTCTGTCCTGACAGCTTTATTCCCTATYACCAGCACGGAGGTGTAGGACACACAGAATCAGATCCAGTAATAAGAGTACAGGGTTTTTTTTTCCTTGTTACCTGGATTTTATCTCTCAGAAACATACTGTCCTGCTGAARTTCACAAATAGAGGAGGTGGCAGTCCCACAGGGCTGCCTGGAGTGCCCAGTTCAGGGCTGAATTTCCCAGTAACGTCTTGCAGAAGGTTCAGTTATTCCAAAGCCCATTTATTCCAAAGCTCACTTATTCCTGCACTCCTTTTTGCCAAGGTAGTGCTGCAAATGTGGCACRTTTCTAAAACTCAGCTGTCTCTGTGATTGTGTTTGCTCCTTCTCTTGGGTTTTTTTTCATCATTTTTCCCTGGAGTAGCTCCCAACCCAGTAAATATTCCGTGCTGCCATTGGCTCCCTGCAGACAGAGGCTGCCTTGTGCTGGCAGTGGCACAGTTTGTGTGTTGTGAGCTGCAGCTGCAGCTCTGCTTTCAGGTTTCATGGCCTTGCAGCCTTCAAACAATGGCCCTGGCAGGGGAGGAGGAAGGGGAGGCTGGGATGGGATGGGATGGGGTGAGTGCCCAGCTGTCCCTGCTCCGGCTGGGCGCAGACGTGTGCCTTTCCATCGCTCTCACCAGGAATAGAAACAGCTATTAATAGACTGCACTCCTTTTGAAATGGTTCTGATAAGGATGGAGTGTGTCTTCCTGCAGTTTTCTTCACTGATATCCTTCTCACCCTGAAATCCTTTGGGATGGGAAAAATCTTGGAAGGCTGCARAGGGAGGGAGGAAGATGGAGAGAGAAATAAAATGTGGGATTTACTGCAACACAGTGGGCCTGGAAATCACAGCAAAGCCACTGCACATGCAGTACAGAATAACCATTGTGACTCACTGAGAATCCTACAGAATTTTACAAAAAACCAGGAAATTTTGAAAGGCTGGCGATCGCAAGGGAGGGTGCATGTTTCTTGAAAAATAAATTATTGAAAKGGTGGGAGAAAGTGGAAAGCAACACTAGTTTCTGTTTTGACAGCATTTCCTCCTTCCCTCAGTACCTCTTGAGCATTAATTTCACTTTGTRGAGGATTTTTGTAGCACACCTGTATTGCCATGGCAAACCACCACGGTTTGGTGTTCAGGGAGGTGCAGAAGGTGCAGACTCTCACTGTTTGTGCTGTTTGTACATGAGGCTGCACCAATTCAGCCTTTTTCTCCTCACGGGGGAGGGATAGGGACACCCAACCTTCTGGAACACCCCCAGAGTGCTGCTGTGTCTGTGCTGTGCCCTCTCTCCTGGGCCCCGGGCTGGGCTGTCTCTCTCAATCAGCTTGAAGCCTCTGCACCACTGAAATGCCTCCTCASTTGTCCTCAGCTGCCTCAGACACTCCTGTGCTCTTTGTTTCAGATTGATAACAAGGGGAATCACCTGCTGGTCCATGAGGAATCATCCATTAATGTCCCTGCCATTGCTGCTGCCCATGTCATTAAGAGATACATTGCTCAAGCAGCAGATGAGCTGTCCTTTGAGGTAAATAAAGCACTTGCATTCCTTGTTGTCAGCTACAGAYGAGTGTAATCTGTTTGTCTGGGCCTGTGTGCCCATCAGGAATATGTCCAGACACTTCCATAGTGTTTTGTGAGGTGAAGCTTGGAAGATTGAGTTAAATATTCGATCTGCAATGAGTTGGATAGGGGCAGATGTTCAGTCATCTTTAAAATACAGCTTTACTGGGCATTAAGATGTGCTGATGAGCCAGCTCCTGCAGCTCCTCGGGGCTGGCCCTGAGCACAGCCCATGTGTTCTCTTGTCAGGGTGGCTGTCCCTGGGTGTGTGGACACAAGTTTAATTTCTCYTTGCCCAGGTTACACCACCCATGTTCCTCTGAGCAAGTCCCTGTCTGAAACCATTTTTTAGAGCTTCTGCTCCCATGAGAAGAAGCAGATTGGAAAAGAGTTGGTACTGGAAGGGTGGGTGATGAGCTAATACTGGTCTGAAAATCCAGCCCAGGAGCTGCTGTGGAGCAAATGCCAGAATCTCAGGATGGTTTGGGTTGGGAGGAMCTTAAAGCCCATCCCATTCCAGCCCTTGCCATGGGCAGGGACACTTTCCAGTAGCCCTGGTTGCTCCATGTCCCATCCAAGATCTGGAAGATCATGCCCTGAAAGTTTTTGGCTAACTGACAGTTGTTTTTTACCCACAAAGCAGCAGGTTTTGCTCTGGTTGCCCTGTGCAATGGTGCTGTTTCTACAAAATGTGTGAAGGAAAACAGTGACCTGAGGAGCTTTGTGATCCCATCCTTGGTGGGCAGCACAGGAAGGAAGAACAACTGTGACAGTCTGGTGCTGCCAGGGCTTTGTTTATGTTCAAATCAAGGCAGTTGTTGGTGTACCCCAAAGAGCTGTTTGATCAGAGGGATGTGGAGCACAGCAGCTCCCATCTGGAATCCAAGCAGCACAGACTCCAGGCTGGTGTCAGCTCATGAGAGCACTGAAGTGACACTCCCTGCTTTAAATCTTGCTCTGTGCAGAGGGGAAACTGAGGCACRTGTGGATTCCAAGGGTGTGCCGTGAGAGACCTCAGCAGAGCTGGAAGGGAACAGGATCAGGGGTTGTACAATGCTGAGTCCTGTTCCCTTGCCCAGATTATCTCTTTTCTGTTTTTAATTTCCAGTAGGCAGTTGCACAAGCAGCTGACTGGAGTTTGTWCCCCAGTTCTGAGGAACATCCCCARTGTCTGTGCTGCTGTGGTGACAGCAGTTCCCTTCATGGACATTTGCTTTGCTCTTGGTTCASTGTTCCCTGCAGGAAATCACTTGCCCGTGTCTCAGTGATCCCTGCCCCCAAACTGGGGATGTGTTGTCTTTTCTGTAAAACACTTTGAGATCCATCAGGGTTAAATACCTGGTGAAAGTTGGGCATTACTGGCACCAGTTTTTGCCCTACCTACCTGCAGTATTTATTTAGGTTCTGCTCCTTCTCATTTTCTGTGATACAGGCCACACAAAGCTTGATTCAAACCAAGACAAATTTAGTATTGATTATGCTGATTTCCTTTCAAACTATTACATTTTTATGGAAATGAGCAAAGCTTCAAGAAAAACTGTTTGGTGTCCTTGGCCATTTTCCACCTCTCCTCTGTTCATTTTCTGAGCCAGGGCAGCTCATGCAGGGCAGYTTGTGAGCTGCAAAGGCAGCTCTCCCCTCTGCAGTGAGAGGGAGCAGGGGACACATGCAGTGCCCACAGACACATGGATAGGACAGGCAGCAAAAATCGGTTCAGTTGCTTGAGAATATTTTCCCAGGTGTTTGACACCATCACAGTGGTTTAACCAGAAGCCTTCTGGACTCCACACCAGGGAGYCTTTGGGCCCTTTTCCTTGGGAACAGCTGAGTGCTGGGTCAGCCAGGAGCTCTTCACCTCTGTGGGGATTTGCAAAGTGCAGCTGCTCCAGAGTTTGGCAGTTTTATGCAGTGGTTATGGGAGTTGTGCTCTCCTCCTGGCTGTGACTGATGCTGTCACCYTTTTGCAGGTGGGGGACATCGTGTCTGTCATCGACATGCCACCGAAGGAGCTGACCTCGTGGTGGAGAGGCAAACACGGCTTCCAGGTAGGCACCAGCACCACCATGGCAGGGGAATGGGGTGAAGGCAGAGGGATGGGGTGAAAACAGGGAGATGGGGTGAAGGCAGAGGGATGGGGTGAAAACAGGGAGATGGGGTGAAGGAAGGGAAATGGGGTGAAGGCAGAGGGATGGGGTGAAGGCAGGGGAATGGGGTGAAGGCAGAGGGATGGGGTGAAGGCAGGAGGATGGGGTGAAGGCAGGGGAATGGGGTGAAGGCAGAGGGATGGGGTGAAGGCAGGGGGATAGGGTGAAGGCAGAGGGATGGGGTGAAGGCAGAGGGATGGGGTGAAGGCAGGAGCCTCAGTGCTGGGTTCCTGCAGCTGCTGCCCCTGCTCAGGGGGTGAGCAGGGTGTCTCTGCCTTGGGCTCAGGGGGCTCCCCTGCTCTCTGGGCTGGGGCTGGAACAGACACAGGGCTTCCACTGGACATTTCCTCCCTCCCTCTCCATGGAAGGAGGGCTAGCTGTGGCCTGTGATGGACAGCTGGCCTGATGTCAGTGGAAGTTTATGCTGCTCCCCCTTCAAGGCAGCTGACACTGCTACTCACATCAGCCTCTTCCTTCCAGTAGCTAAAGCCAGAGCAGGCAGAACGTAGAGGATTTAGAGAATTCCAGCTGATGGAACAGTGCTGCTGACTTGGACAAGCCACCCATCCGTGTCTGTGTTTATTGTGTGCTGTTAATATTGCTGGACCCTGGAAATGTTACAGCACGGAGATGGAGACTCAGCTTTCAGAAGGTCCTAAGCATAGCTGGGGATTAGATACCAAACCTTGTRTGTTGAAATGGCACTGTCCTTCCTTCTAAGGARTTTTTACTCCTTAACTTGGATTTTCCCATTGAGGAATGTAAAAGCTGTAAAAGTCTCTATGAACCAAGCAAACTCCAGAGCCACTGGAGGCTGAGGGGACTGACTTGTGCCCTGGCTCACATTTCAGCTGCTTTCAGCCACTGGGATTTCCATCTGCAGCTGCTGTCTGTGAGTGGGTGGGATGAGGAATTTGCTCTGCAGAGGGTCAGGATTGACCAGACACTTGTGTAATTTGGCACAGAAAGTCTTCTCAAGGCTCCTCAGATTTTCCCTGACAGACCTTTCCGTGCCAGGGCCAGCCTGTTGTCAGTGCCAGCAGTTGGATCTCCCAATCCCAGTGGGATGCAGGGTAGTTACCAACCATCCCAGTGCTGTCTGCTCAGCCAGGGCATGTGAGACACAGCTTTTGTTGGCTTTGTGTCAGGTGTGGGAGGTCAGATGATATCTCATTTGTAAAATCAGAACAGCATAGATGTGGAATACCTGCTCTGAAATTTCATTTGTTTCTAGAGTCAACACATTGACACTGCTTGAACAAACCTCTGCAGATTCTGAGCTGAGTTGTGGCTTTGCTGGACTCATGYTCTAATCTTAGAAGCCCTAAAGCTRTATTTGCTGTACTGCCACAGAATCACAGAATGGCCTGGGTGGGAAGGGACCTCAGCCATCAGTTCCAACCCCCAGTGCCAGTTCAGTGCTGTGATACTGCCTGCAATGATCAGCCCATGCCATGTGAATATGGAAAGCTGAACAATCTGCTCTGTGCCTGAGTGTGGACACCTTGCACAGGGCTGGGGATCCCTGTGTGGGATGGAGATCCCATTATTCACTGGGGGCTCCCTGCTTGCCATAGGCTGGCTGGTACTGGGGCCAGGCCTGAGGAGCATCCCTGGTGTTTAAAGGCAGCAGAAGCATGCAGTCCTTCTGCAGTTTGTCATTGCCTGGTGCCTCTCAGAGCACAGCAAGCCCTGTGTGCTTTCCCAGCATAAAAATACAGTGATGAGCAAAGTGCCTGAAAAGGGGCTTTGCTGTGTCCCTGCGTGGTCAAGCTCCTCACACAACAGATCTGAGCAGTGCAGAAACACAGCACCATATTCTGGCTTAACAGAAAATTAGGGGTGCAGTAATCATGTGTCCTTAATTCCAAGCAGGAGTGGTCACAGTGTGACCTGGTCACTGAGCCACACATGGTGTGGAGATGCAGATCTGTGTTGCCACAGCTCCAGAGCTGTGTTTGCTCAAAGTTTTACCCTGTGTGTCAGGTTTACTCATGAGCTGTGTATGTACAGAAAATGGACATTTCCTGATGGAATGAGGTCTTTTGATGATAGGAGCAGTGAGAATTTTGAGAAAGGCAATTTATTTGTGGTTTTGCTACAGCAGCCCTGGAGATGAGTTACAGGCTGAAGTGTCCTGGAAGGATGCTCAGAAGGAGTGTGTAGGTGAGGAATGTTGTTACAGCAATGGGTGTAGGGATGGATGAAGCTGTGCAGCCTCTGAAGCATTTGTTAGAGCCAAACAGTTCTGTTCCTGTTTAGGAACATTGCAGGGATAGCAATCTGTTGATCCAGTCATTTCCAGAATTAATAAAATAAATCAACAGAGCCCCTCTTGCCAGATAGTGGTGATTCTGAGAGCAGATAAAAGGAGGAGGCCCTGCCACTGAATTCTGGACAGTTTGTCCTGTTCTTTCTCAGGTTTTTGCTTCGTGTTAGGGAAGGTGCAGAGTTTTATCAACCAACCACAGCTTCCATTATAAATCATGTCTTGATAGGAGGAGAGCAAGAGCAGGGAAAAAATTTCCTTGTTTCACTGAACAGGGGAAAAATTCCTTCTTGTCTTAAAGGCACAGGCCTGTTTTTGTGCATTGGAAGCAGCTGTGGGCTGTGTGTGTCTGGGCAGAGGTGCCTGCAGCCCTCTGGAGAACGGGAGCGCTCTGGGGAGGAGCTGGAGTAGCTTTGCACAGTCAGCCAGAGAGCAGCTCTGCCAGGCACCTGCAGCTTGGACCAGCATGGGGGTCAGAGTGTTCCTGGCAGCCAGAGTTGCCCTTCAGGGCCACTCTCTGGGTCTGTGTCCCTCACACTCCCCTGGCACTCTGTGCCCCTGGCACTCTGTGCCCCTGGCATGATGCCTGTGTTCTGTGCATACCTGAGCTCACAACTTCACTGCAACACCCTGATCCTGTGGGAGCAGCACAGCCCACCAGGCTGCTTAGCATTTGCTCTGCTGAAAGTAAAATAATTTTTAAGACATTTCTCCTCAAGCTTTTTTCTCTTGCAGTGCCCTCAGTGTGAGTCAGTGCTTTCTCTGTAAGGTTGTTCCCAAAATTACAGCCACCTCCACATTAACAGCCTTCAGCCCTCTTTGTTCTGCTCTGCTTTTGCTTCATGCTTTGTCTTTTCAATCGGTGCCTGTATCAGGGAGCTGAGTCATTGGGGACAGGCCCTTGTTTGATGCACAGCTGCCTTTGGATGGCCTGTGGTTTTTGGGAATTGTTTCCTGTGGGGCAGAGCTGCCCCACCACCTGCACTGCTGGAGAGGGGACACGACCAGGGTGGGCTGCTTTAATCAGGCTGATCTTAAATTAGTTGTGAGACTGCAGGTCCCAGTTCCACAGAATCCCAGGATGGGATGGGTTGGGAGGAACCTTAGAGATCATCCRGAGCCACCCCTGCCATGGCAGGGACACCTCCCACTGTCCCAGGGTGCCCCAAGCCCCATCCAGCCTGGCCTTGGACACTGCCAGGGATGGGGCACCCTGTTCCAGGGCCTCCCCACCCTCACAGGGAAAACATTATTCCCAATATTGCATCTAAATCCCATCTCACCCTGCCCTCTGGCAGTGGGAAGCCATTCCCCATGTCCTGTCTGTCCACCCCTTGTCCCAAATCCCTCTCCAGCTCTCTGGTTTCCCAAAGTGCAGCTGGCACACCAGTCAGGAATGAATAATCAACAAGTACCATCCCGCACAGATTTTTTTTTTTGTGAATTAAAGAAATCAAAATAGTTTTGTGGCCCAGGCTCTGAAAAAGAGCTCAGGATAAGAGGAGTAACAGTCTTGTTCCTCCTGTTAGTGGTACCCTACAGTGGGAGAGCATTTTGGCAGGGGCTGCTTTGGGAGCAAAGTGAGGGTGTCCTGCTCCCTGTGTGGTCATTTGGAATTTTCACACTCAGTGAACATTCTACTCAGAAAGGCTAAAGAGGCCATAAAAGTTGCAGTTTCCCTGTCAGGTTTTGTTAGACTGTCATCAGATTSAAAAGGAAAAGAGAAAATTTTTTGACTGAAATGGAACCCACACTTTAGATTATGTCAAACCCAAAAGACCAATCCAGATGTCTCCAGATTTGCTGTTTACTTTGCTGCTGCTTCCTCATTTGTTTGAATTCCTTCCTCATACTCTGAAAATTGCCATTGTTGCTCTGACTCTTCCCCTTAAAACCTCGTGTGTCCTCCAGTTKTGGCAGCCACTGGCACAGAATTGGAAAGATAAAGCTGTAGTAGGTGTTGCAGAACAGTTCTCATGTCCCAGCAGTCTGTGCCTTCATCCTCTGCTGAAGGTGTGTAGTGATATTTTTAACCTTTAGATGACCTTGTATTTATCTAAATATATACTACCCCAGCTATTAATTTTCCTATGTTGCCAAATCCTTTAATCCTGGCTGAAGCTCTGATAGTGCCTTGCTACATCTGTTGAGATTAACTCTTGGACTAAACTCATTTATTTATACAAAACCATGGAAAACTTCCCATGGGAGGAGAAACAGCATCTTTTAAGTGGGTGGGAATGAGGCACAAGTTGTGGGTTATAACCCTGACAAGGATCTCCTGGGGAATCTTGCAAGACACGTTAGAATAACTAAGTCAGAGAATGTAATTAACTTTTAGCAGTGAGTTAACATCATGGAGCCAGCACAATTCTTTGCCCCTAAAAATCCATTGTAATTGTTGGTGCGAACATGGCAAAAGTGRTRCATGGACAGCAGGCAGAATGTTTGRTTTGGGGAAGTTCTGGGATATCTGGAAGCAGTGACATCAYCACCCAGTGTCTTTCATTTCTGAATTCCTGCTTAGTGTGTTGCACGGGGCATTGAGAAACAGGAGAAATACTGTCTTGTTAACAGTCCAAGGCAGATGAGTTTTGATTTTGGTATCTAGGGATCTAGGACTGGATTTAGATCCAGATTGGGATGATCAGTGGTTGGGGAACATTGGAGTCTCAGGACTTTGGGTTTCTTTACACATCTCAGGCACAGACAATGTGGGCAATTACTGRGAATGACAGAAACTCCATCACTTCAGCTGTGGAGTTCCCCAGATGTCTGTGTGGTGGATCTGTGCATTTTTTATAATCTAATAATTGCTCCCTGTATCTCTCACGTGGGAAATGTCCAGCAGAGACCCAGCTGCAGTAAAGTGTCAAATCTGGGGCTGTTCAACCTGGGGAACAGAGGAGGAGGTTGTGTGGAGACCTCAGAGTACCTTCCAGTGTCTGGGGGCTGYGAGGAAAGTGGAGAGGGACTGCATCAGGAATGGAGTGACTGGACAAGGGGRAATGCTGCARAATGGAAAAAGGGAAAKTCWGGTTGGATATAAGGAWGAAATCCTTCCCTGTGAGGGTGGGGAGGCCCTGGCACARGGTGCCCAGAGAAGCTGTGGCTGCCCCTGGATCCCTGGCAGTGCCCAAGGCCAGGCTGGATGGAGTTGGAGCAGCCTGGGACAGTGCAAGATATCCCTGCCCATGGCAGGGGTGGCACTGGATGATCCCTATGGTCYCTTCCAACCCAAACCATCCCACGATTCCATGATTTAAAAGCATGAAGTGTATTTAATTTGAACACCAGCACTTCTGTGTSTGTGTCACTCAGCCTGTTCCTTGGCATCTCCCAGCAGAGCAGAGCACTGGGCAGATGCATGAGCTGCCCAACRAAGGGCCCCTGGATGGGATGCTGCTGTTTGTGCTCATTTTCTCATGCTGATTGGCATCATCYGTGCTCTGAACTGCACCCAAATCACTGCTGTGGTCCACAACTCCAGGCTACCCTGTCCCCTACATCTGGAACACCCAGCTGAGGGARTGGCTGGTGCAGCCAGGCCTTGTGTTGGGTTTTGGGTGGGTTTTGGGAGTCACTTGTGCTGCCCAAGGCAGTGTCAGTTCGAGGGAGCCCCAGCTCAGAGCCCGAGTTCTGCTGGCCCAGGCGCTCCTGCAGGGGCTGCCCTGAGCTCCCGGAGTCTCAGCAACAACCACAGTTCAAGTCTGTGGCATTCAGTGATGGTTGAGAGCTTGGCCTTGTGCTTGGGCAGAATCCTACCCCGTGGRTGCTGGGGATGTGGGCACAGGAGGATTTCTGCTGTGGTTGCTGCTGCTTCCCTTGGGCCAGTTGCAATAACTTTAGTCTGGGTGTCCTGACAGGTTTGCAGGGACACCCCACACATGGCACTGCTGCTGAACTGCTGTGAGGTTGGTGGGCAAAAATYGGCTTGGAGTGGGAAGGAGCTCAATCTTTTTCCTTGGAGACAAAAGGGAATTGTGTGAGATGAATTTRTAGAGGAGGGACTGTCTGCCAGGCTTGCTGCTGGCTGCCCTGTGCTCCAGAGGATTTCATGGATGTGCTGGCTCTGTCCTGGCTCAGTGCTGCTCAGAGGAGCTCGGGGCCCATCCTCTGGCTCTCTGCCTTGGATTCTTGTGCTGTTTGAGCAGACTGGGGCTGCCTGCAGTGACTTGGTGTCCCCAGTGCCACACCTGACACAGGACAGGGAATCCTGGCCTGCCTTAGATCAGGAGTCTGGCAAGGGGTGGTGCCTGACTCACAGCCCTCAATACAGGAGCTGTTCTGGGTGAGAAACAGAGAAAAGGTGTGCAAAGATGGACCAAGGGTGAATGTTTCCAAAGCTCTGCTCTGGTTGGATTTCATCTGGCATGAGAGTAAGCAGGAAGATGCTGGGAAATAAGAGAGAAGGTGGGGATGCTGGGAAGTGTCAAACTCCTCTCTGGTCACAGCTTGGCCTGGATCCTCAAACAGGAAGAGGAAAACAATTTCACTTCTCCCCAGATGCAGCAGCCCTGCAGTAGCATGGGAATGTCTGCAGGCACATCCTACTCCACGAAACCATTGGGATCCTTCCCATTGCCTTTAACCCTTGCGCTGGTTTAGAGACTCTCCAGCATTTCTTTGAGAGACTACAGGGAGAAATGCTGAGTTAAAGGTCAGTGCAGAGACACTGCAAATTAACATTTAAAGTTAATTACTCCAGGACCTTGCAGTGCCTTGGGCTCTCAGATCCGTCTCTCTCACGGTGCTGGCAGCAGAGCAGACCCTGCAGTGGTTGATGTTCTGCCTGCTGGCTGTGTGATGCTGGATAATGCCATGGAGCCTCAGGCAAGGGGACTTCGGGGAGCTGTTGGCTGCACAGTCCAGATCATAACACTGCATTTCCTCTTTCTGTTTTAMTCCAGGTTGGATTCTTTCCCAGTGAATGTGTTGAACTCATCAATGACAAAGTCCCTCAGTCCGTGACCAATTCAGTGCCAAAACCAGGTGTGTAAATCAGCTTTTTTGGATGCAGGGAACTGGACTGGAGTTCTCTTTGTGTGTTCCATGTTTAATACCTGCTTCCCATGTGTCCTGAGTGTTGATCATCCCCTACACGTGCTCATTCCCCTCTCTGTGTGTCRATCACCCACACACTGCTCCTCTCTGGGGAGCTGCCACTGTTGAATGTCTCTCACCTGCTGTACAGACTTGTATCAATGTCCACCTCCTGCATGACTTGAAGGATTCTAAGCTTGTAAGAATTTTACAAGCTTAAAAGTCTGAATTTGTAAGAATTTTACAAGCTGAAAGTCCTTCTTTTAAGCCATCTGTAATGAGAGATTCCATGAAACATCCCAGTTCTGGGTGCTCAGGAAATGTTGCATGTCAGGATTTTTTATACAGAACATAGATGAGCAGGAATGTTTGTGCTGATCAGATGGAATAGATCACCTCAGTACTGGAAGATTCTTTCTGGTGAGGATAGATGGAGGAAGTTGGATGTAACAGAATTTGGATTCCTTGTGCTCTGGGTACACGGCTCCATCTGCTTCCTCCTGCCTTCTGGATGCTTCTGTACTATAGGAAAAACAGGCAAATTAWTCCAAAGTTCTGCTGAGAAAAGGCAAAACAAATAGAGAATGGGATTTTGGATCTGAGTCTACCTTTCCATCCTTTCAGTGTACTCTGGAAGTGGTTGGCACTAGGTGTGCTGGCATAACTGAGATYTCTGCAGAATTTATTGTTAGGAAAGCTGAAAAATTTTAAAAATATCTCCATATTCATATAGATGAAGATATTTCTGTATATCTTTAGTATCAAGAGAAGAAGTTTGAATGTGCTGATCTTCCTTAAAATGTTAAGCAGCTGGGAAGTGAAGTTGGTGTTGAACTGGTGTTCTTTTCATCCCTCTTCTCTATTTTAATGATGTTCCTTATCTTGGCAGATTGCTGACTTGATACTTCAAAACAAATAGACRGGATTTAAAAGCTTGACTTTTACCAAGGGAAATAACAGTGTTTTATCAGATCAGAGCTTGAGAGTTTGCTGGAAAGTCATGGAGAGCCCAAGCTGGGAGTGCTCTGCAGTGATGTGTGTGCTCTGGAGAGCTGGCAGCTCAGGGCAGGGCTGTCCTCAGCCATCCCCAGCCTTCAGCATTCCTGGCAATCTGCATTTGGGAGAGTCAGAGGCACAGAGATGGGCATTCCCTGGTCCAGCCTGTGCCCAGTCACTGCTCCATCAGCCAGAGCAGGAAAGGCAGCTTTCAGCCTGAGCACAAGCCAGTGTTTATTGTTAAACACTCAGGCAATTCAGTGTCCTGAGCTGCTGGGGAGCAGTCTCGCTCTGCTGTAGGGGGACCTAATGGAGTAGAAGGGATGGATGGATTCCATTTGGCTTTAACAACACCCTGGGGCTGGATTTCCCCCTTCAGCCCTGGGAAATGTTTGCTATAAAGCTGACACCACGATCCCATGTCCCATTGAAAGTACTGAGCTGGAAGATCCTGCCAAGTCACAAGGATGTCTCCTGACCTTCCCTGATGGTTGTTCTGTGGCTCCATTAAGAGGCTCCTCTCAGAGAGCACTAATGAGCTTCCAGATGTAAGGAATGGTGCAGCTGTTTCTGTCATCCTCCCCTTCCTCTGCCCCCAGCATTCCTGATGCCACTCCTTTGGTGCCTTGTTCATGCACCTGGGCAAGTGAGARCACTTGGTGATGTTGGCAGGAGCCTGCAGGTCTTTCCTTGGATGTTACAAAAGCTGATGGGAGTGGGCCCGAGTCAGGGAGGAGTTTCCTGTAGTTAGGGAATGTTGGATGTGGTGCTGGAGGACTCCAGGAACTCTCTGCCTGGAGAAGTGGTGCTGTGGGAGATGGTGAGAGGAGGAAGGGAGGAAGGAGCTGCAGTTCCTGGGTATGCCAGGACAGCCCAGGGAGATGGCTCAGGGCAGGACTGAGGTGCTGCAGCCCCCTGGGTGCTGCCAAATGGGAAATTGGATCTCCCCAAGGGCTCCCTGCAGAGCTTGCTGGGCGTGGCATTGCTGAGATTATGCACTTTCCTCCCCATGTTCCTGCATTTTGTGTTTAACAATCCATGTCTTATGTATACTGGGTTCTCATACCCCAAATACCCATGTTAATTAATTTCCTCCCTGTACCTTTATTTAAAACATCAGATTGGCTTTTCCCAAGGAACAGAGACTTACCAAAAGTCTCATTTGGAGCTGTTGTCCTCACTTGACATTAGCAGGGTATTTAATCTCRAATTAATGTGAAGTTTTAGCTTTGGCCTTGATGAGCTGCACTTATCAACAGGCCAACTTTAATTTCTTTAATCAAAATATGATGTGTGGAGCATCCAGGACATTTGTGTATGTGCAGAGTGAAGCTCTTTGCAACGAAGAATTTCCAAATGCAGAACTCCTCGTGCTGCTTAATTGTCCCTGGATCTGGCTGGGCTGAGGAACCTAATGAAAAGCAGATGGAAAGCAGGGAACTTCCTGCCCTGGGTTTCTATTATTGTTTATAATTAGAGGGTTTGATGTGCACAAGGGATGGGGACAGCATTTTAATGGAGCCATAAAATATTGCAGTGGTCTCTAATGCAGAGCAGTGACTGCAGTTCCAGGGAGATGAAACACAGGGAAGGGCAGAGCAGGGCTGGGATTGAGGGCAAACTCTGCTCTGGGAAACAATATTTTCATGGACTGTGGCAGGACATGCTCTGTGCCAGCAGTGATGGAGCCAGGGCCTGGGATCAGTGATGSCAAATGGACCATGCAGAAAACCTGGCCTTTACTCAGTGCTGAACAGTCAGGGTAACAGGAAGGAATATCAGTTTTGCCCCAAGTCACCTCTCAAATCTATCTGACAATGAAGTTTGGMGTCAGGAGGTTTTGGAGAGGTACCTGTTGAGAGGTGTTACCCTCCTGTGTTGGACTGAGTCTGTGCCCTCTTGTTTTTATGTTCAGTCCTGTTAGAAAATGCTTTTTTTTTTTTTTCCAGCTGGGATGCAAATGCTTTCCTGACTGTTTCTATTTATATAAAAAACCCTGTGAAGATCTAGGAAGGTTCTGTGGGCTCATCAAATCCCTCATTTCATGAGCACTTTCCTTTTCTCTAATTTCTCCCAGTATTCTTAATGTGATACAATACTGTAATGATAGTTTTTAGGCTAAAATATTGAATTGATATCTAATATCTCATAGTTAGTATTATAAATTTAGCTGAATTTCAGTGCCTGCATAGGTAGAATCAGCTCATATTCACGTGGATTTTTAGAGATCCAGGATAAAGGCTGGATTTGAATTTCAGATACTCAGGGAGAAGTGRATCTTTTCAATATTCAGTGCTGCTCAGAAGGAAAAGTGTGAATAGTTACTCTGATTTTTCCTTCTAAGTGAACATTTGGGARTTGCCTGTAGACAGTGGCTACACTGACTCTTCTCATTCCCCTCTGTCCATCTCTTTTTTTGGGAACAGTGTGTTTATGTCCATGTGTGTTCATCTTGTCTCTGCTCATCAGTCACAGGCGGTGTCTCAGCTCTCTCTTTCAGTCTCTTCTTCCTTATAATTCTGGATATTCATAATTCAGCAATATTTTAACCTGCATCTCACAGCATACCTCACACCTGCAGTTTGTTTTTGTCTTTCCCTGACAAGCAGCATCTTCCTGTGAGCCAGCTTCACTGCAGTGGCCTTGGCTGGGTCATTTTGGGGCAGGTTTTAGATTTGGTCTTTGCTGGGAGCTGCTTTCAGTGGGGAAACACAGAACTGAGCTGCAGTTTGCAGGCGGACAGTTAGAGCTGCAGAGAAGAAATGGGGGATAAGAAGGTAATGTTTCCCTTATTTTTTTTTTTTTTTGCCCCCCAGAATAAGCATTTTTAAAGCCTCAGGGGTCATTCTCACCAGTTCCTTCTTCAGGACAAAGAATGAACAACCCAGCAGCTCTCCCCAGTTTTATGAAGGAGTTTTCAAATTYGTGTCTCATCCATTTCATTTAGATGTAACAGGTGAAGGGGCTCTTAMAATGCACAGCTAAGGATGCATCAGAGGGTCCCTGTCAGTATTGCAGGCTGTTGTGAATGACTGATTTTCCATTTAAAACATCAATAACAGATCGATCTGGGTCAGCACACCCGATACAAATAATCCACTGAACTTCAGGAGSATTGAAATTCAGCTCTGGATCAGGCAGCAGGCTCTGGTCAGTGCTGGAGGAATTCATTTTAACTGCAAAAATGCAAATTGAGACACATTCACTGAGTTAGAGCTGTTGCAATCACAAGGCCATGCCTGGTTAGAAACAGGCTCATTTCTATTCCCTGGATAAAAAAGAGTCAGTTTTAAATTTTAATAAAAACCAGGAAGAAGAAAGTGCAAATAGAGCTTAAATTCTGCAGATGCCCCGGGTTGAGCARCCATTTGACACTGATAAGAGCATCATGTCTTAATTAGTGCTTTTATAAAGAACACAGGGGAAGTGAAAGTGTACATAATTAGTGGCAGTCTCGTTAATCTTAAGTAAACAAAGCAGTTGTTTGGTGTTCATGCCYGTGTCTCATTAAGGCTGAATTAGCTGGGAATGTGCTGGGCCAAGGCAGGTGTCCATTGCCAGGGGAGCAGGGAGGGGATGAGCACCCAAAGGTGCCAGCTCAAGCTGCTGCTGAGACACGAGCTGCTTCCAGCCCTGCATCAAAACCCTGCAGGAATCCTGGTCCCTGGGCTCYCAGGCAGGGCTGGGCAGGGACACGGGGGTTTCAGGTGGAAAGGCCAACAGTGGGAGTGTGRAAATCCCTTTGGGGGTGTCAGTGTCTGTGTCCATGGGAGAGGTGCTGCAGGAATTGCCCCAGGCTCTGAGAGCCACCAGAGACCAGCAGGTCCATGCCAGGCTGCTCGTGGAGTCACTGGGCTGGAAAGATCCCAGCAGCTCCCAGCAGTGCCATGTTCACCTCTAGACCATGTCCCCAAGTGCCACAGCCACGCTCTGTCCTGGACCCTTCTACTCAGGACACCAGGCTGGGGCTGAGGCAGAGCTGTGCCTCCTCCTCTGCAGGTCCTGATTGTCAGGAAGAACACAACAGCAAAACACAGCTCTGAGACAATTACTCTGCTTTTTGCATTGGGGGAAGACTAAAATGGAGCTTCTGCTTCAGCACCAGTGGAAATGCAGGAAAATTCAATATATGTCAAAATTCAATATAGAACAGAATGCAATATGTAACAAAATGCAACATGTAGCCGCCCCTGTGTTGCTCGGATGGGCCTTGTGCTGAAAGGTCAAACGTGCAAAAGTTGGGGATTTTTTGAGCTGGGACACAGGGTGGGAATTCTTGGATCCTACTAAATTTTCTGTGTTTAGCACCAAACAGCGTGAAGSATTGGGTGTATTGTATTGTGCTGTTCATAGTCCAGCTGAGCTTTGTGTGAAATGAGCCCGTTTTCAGTGAGGGCATGTTTTAACCAACTGCCTTTTGTTTTTGTTTTGCTTTTTTCCTTTTTTTTTATTTCTCCCTTCCCAGTCTCCCCTGCCCACGGAGCTCGTCCAGCGTCCTGGAGCTACTTCCCCCCTTGTACGTTTTAATTTATTCCTTTGCYCTTCTCTCATTCTTGCCTTGTTTCTCTGTCTTCTTTTTCTTTCCTTCTTCTTCTGTACCTGCAGGTCAGTAGCACTTATGCCCTGAAGGATATTTAGGGAACCCAAAACAAACTTTTGTTCTAAGGTGCCTTTTAAAAAGATGCTTGAACTTAAAATAATACAGAGGGAAAGAACAAAGCTGGTTATAGCTCTTTTCTGGGGGTGATAGAATCATTTTGAATCCGTAAAAAGATTGAGAAGATGAAAAATAAAGAAATTAAGTGCCAGGCGACCAAGTATGAATGTCAGTATGAAAGAAAGAGGAGATAAAAATGGGTGATGGGGAGGAATTAAACATAGTTCCTAAAGTCTGTTAGAACATGACAACCTTAAGAAGCCAAAATTCCTTTTTTTTTTTCTGTTTTTTAATCAGGGAATGCTCTTTGTGCTTACCATTTGACAATGCCCAAAGTGAACTAATACATGGCTTGCTTATTCAGAGTCCTGCTTCATCTTGCTGTGGTCTTTTTTAGCTCCTGCTTCTGCTGGTTAAAACCTCACAGCAATAGCCTGATGTCAGCAAAACCTGGGACTGGTCATGCAGATTTATCCTTTTTACAGCAAATGTCTCACTTGCACAAATCAGCTCCCCTGGGATGTTGTTTTGATTCCCTAAGTCAGTCTGGAAAGTGGATATGCAAATCCTGGGAGGAGATAATTATCAAATCTCGAATATTCATGTATGTCCTTCAGCCAGGCACCCACTGCCAGCCACTGTGTGGGTGTCCCTGGGATGTGGGGGACAAGCAGTGCTCCCCATTCCCAGGGCTCCCTCCAGCAGCACAGAAAACCTGTCCTGGGGTGAAGATTTGATTTCCATGAGCATCAGCATCACACTTCACCAATGTGATCAGATCCCTCCAGACAGGAGGAGACTCCAGAGGGAGAGAACAGGGTTTGTGTTTGGGCTATACCATGGAGAGTGAGGTGAGGCTTCTTCCACTGCACATACCCAACCCACAGCAACCAGGGAATACTRAAATGGGTATGGAGGGTTTAAAAATGAGGGCAGAATTTACTGCTGTGACTGGCTGTGTCCACTGATAAATAATCTGACAGAAAAGATGGGAGGAATCCAGATAGTGAATCGTGTAAGATCCAGGGAGTTCCCTTTGGGCACACAGGTATGGGAGAAAGGTTTTTCTTAATGTTTTCCCTCTTGTACAGCCAAGTTTTTTGGATCCCTGAGCCCTTCAGAGATACTATTCCTGCCAAGGATCAGCAGCAGTTAAATTCAGAGAGTACTGGCAGGCTTTAGCCTGTCTCTTTTTTCAGGCATCCTTTTTTTTTTTTTTTTTTAGGTTTTTAACACAAAAACAAATAAATGGCCACATTTCTGGTTATTTAATGCAAGTGGTCAGTGCTGAGTCCCCCTCCTCTCTCATCTGTGAGAAAGAAGATTTCGACACCAGAGCAGCTCTAATATTTCTGCTCAAAGATATGAGGCTTATTAGTGGTTCTGCTTGTTTTTCTTGTGAAATTAATTCCTTGTGACAGCCCTGTCCYTTTGTGAGTCATGGAATTGCCACAGAGATGAGAAATTTGGCCCTGGCTGCTCCGAGAGCACCACTGGAGAGCTGGGAGCCACATCCTTCCCTGGCTGAGCACTCCTGGAATCTGGGGCTGGTTTATAATATTCCTGWGTCCCACAGATTGTGGCTGCATGACTTCTGCTACCAGCAATTTAGGMATAGTTGTGTTTTTTGAGTGTGGAGGATTTGAGGTCCTGTTCAGGTTTTGCTGGTGCAAGGGCAAAGTTTCTTCTTGGGCTCCTTTAGACACAGAAGTTCTTTTTTGGCCTCAGATGAATGAGCTGAGCTCTGGACAGAGAGGCAAGGGCTGGAAGAGGGTTTTGTAACTGGGACACAGTGCCCTGACTACAAGCCTGAAACCCTTGATCTCCCAAGCACAGCAAAAGCTGTTCTGTGCAGGCTGTGCTGTGTTAAAAATCCCTGATCTGACCTCCAGCCTTTGCCAGCCCAAACTGGCATCTATTTGATATAATTTTGAATGCTCTCTTTAGAGTAAAAATTCTGCTTAGGGTGGTCTGTGCACAGCATCCCAGAATCCCAGACTGGGTTGRGTTGGAAGGGWCCCTAAAGATCATCTGGTTCCATCCTCTGCCCTGGGCAGGGACTGGGGTTGAGAATTGTCCTGCACACCCAGTGCTCAGTGCTGAGCCAGCTCTAAGCCCAGTTGTTCAGGCACCAGCAGCATCCACTTCAACCCCAGCAGCTCAGTGTCCCASGGATTTGGGTGTTCACTCAGCTTAGTTCAGCTCACCTCATTGCTTTTGCCATTGACTCTGTGAGCTCGGTGGATCACCTCCCTCACACTCCCATTTGCACACAGACATTGATAGGGAGGAACAATTCAGGCCCAGAACAGCCCAGAGAAGCCCTGGCTCTGCATGCCCAGCACTGAACTCTGCATTTCTCCAGCTCTGTTTCTCTCATTGCTGTCTCTCCACATTGAATTGTTGGTCTCCTGCGGTCCCTCCAGGAGATCATTTCAATTTAACTTTGTGCTCTCTCTTGCCTTCTGTCTGTCACTGCCCCCTCCCCGACCCCATGAGCAGATTTGGAGATGGATAGTGTAAAGCCAGGCTCTGCATTTGGTACCGAGGCTCTGAACCAGTCCCAGCTGCGCTCAGGTAGAGCCTGTGTGTGCCATCACTCTCTGTGCTAACCACTCTAACCTTGTATGTGATAGCAATAACCTCTCACTAACCCCTAGGCTTGCTGGCAGAATGTAGCTGTAGTGTCATCTGTCGTGAAAGAAAGAATTATTAATTTTTTTAATATTAAAATCTGTTGGGTAGAAAAGCCAATGCCTGGTTCTGAGCACCCACCTTCTCAGGGGCAGATTTCTTGCAAGTGATTTCCAGACCCAGTCAGTGAATCAGAATCTGAAAGTGATGCTCAGCACACCTGGGCCTTGCCATGTGCACACCCTGCAGCATCAGCAGCCATGTGGGGGTTAATCTGGGTATCAGAAATCAGCTTCTTCCCCCCTCCAGCTGCTCATCTCTAAATATAAAGTGTTCATCTTTTCCCAGGCTTTCAATTTCTGCCTCACTATCCAAAGAGTTTGCCAAACCCTCTGTGACCACAGCTCTGGAGAGAAGAGCTTGCTTGAATAATAGAGGGAAGAAATGTGGTTAAAGATACAGTTTTATGGCAATGGAAACGACCCTCCTGTGTGCCCAGTGCACAGTGGGAGCAGAAAACAACTGTGTTGTGTTGTCATTGCCATGACAACGTGGCTGTCGCTTGTCAGAAGTGGCATTAGGTGAAATGAAAATGTTCCAGTGGAACTGAGGAGCTGAGATGGTACAGTTTATGTACTTAAACACTTGATCCTCAGTTACTGAGAGGTATCTGACAACAGACATTTTAATTTATTTGCTTGTTGTGTTGAATCATACCTGGACTTTTGTTTCCTTGGATCTCTTTAGTGCTTGGAAATAGACTGTATGTGGGATTTTAGGAGAGGCAGAGCAGCGATGTGTGGGAGCTTTATTTCCAGGCAGGGCTTGGAACTGCATATGGCAGAGCTCTTCAAAGCTTCACGAAACCCCTGTGTCCCTCTGTTTCCCCCACTCCCTTGGGATTGAGGCTGAAATGAATTTTCAGGGGAGCTGTATCTTCCTAGAGGTCATCCGAGGCTGTTCTTTGGGTTAAATGAACAGGTGAGGAACAGGCAGGGGTGGTCCAATATTATTGGATATTTAATATCAAAGAAATGCTGATCAGTACAGCCAGGCAGACCTCATTTGGGTCCTGCCATCCAAAAAACCATGGAATCATGGAATATCTTGAGTTGGACCCACAAGGATCATCCMGTGCAACTCCTGGCCCTGCACAGACACCYCARAATCMYTCCCTGTGCYTGAGAGTGTTGTCCAAACATTCCTGGAGCTCTGTCAGCCTTGGGGCTGTGACCATTCCCTGGGGAGGAAGAACCTTTTCCTGATACCTTACAGCACTGGGAGAACATTTCAGTTTMTGAAGGAGCCAGTGCTTGTGCAGTTCAGTGGCTGAAGTGCTTGGTGAGTGCCAGGCATCTCTTCTAATTGTATTTGAACTGATTGCAAATCTTCTTGTGCTTTACCTGTAAAGCTCTACCTCTGCTGCAATCCTTCTCTGCATTCCCATTGTACCTTCTGCAGTCACCAAAGGAGRATTTATTTTTAAACTGGGCTTTAGGGCTTTTTTTCACTCCCATCATAACCGCTGGATGCTTGCTTTTAAAAAAAAATAGTATTATTTTGTTRTTAGTTTCGATCTTGGATACATCRATCTTGGATCTTCGATTTGACATTAGGAATGTCAAACTTTTACCTTCCATAATTGCTGGATTTCACTGCAGTGAGCTCTGTAAAGTGCTTATTTACCCTGAATTGCTCCAGTAATTACCTGGTTTTAGGAGAAGGGGATTTATTGAAGGGACTGCCCAGGACTATAAGACTGTTTAGTCTTTTTAGGTCTTTAAATCTGTAGTGCAGATCAGAACTGCTGCAGCATTTTCCTGGGTTTTTCATTTCCTTGGAGTCTTTTTCTCTTTGCTATCTCTCCCTTGTTTTAAGCGATTCGTCTTTTGTTCCTTCCYATTTTTTTGGCAGAAATAGAAAGGGATGAGAGCTGTGGGCTGATCTGTGGAAGTGCTGCTAAATACAGGATTCATCTGGTCCTCTAGGAAATCTGCACCATAAAATCTGTGATTCTGCCGGAAAAGTAGGAGTTGGAGAGAACAGCTCTTGAGCCTGCACTCTGGGAACAGACATGACAGAAATCCTGTGTTCCCTGGGCAGGGTGGGATGGAGAAGCATCCCAAAAGCAGCAGCAGCAGCATCTGTCCTGCCTGGGAGGAAGTGTTGCCCCCAGCCCTCTCTGGGGGCCTGGATTTGGAGAAAGTCCCGCTGTGCTTCAGCCAGCCAGGCAGTACCAAGACAGCTCCAAGGGTGTTGTTCTGCTTTTCCAGCAGTAAYTTGGGAGAGGGAACCAGCAGGGCTCTGCTCTGAGGCTGCTGCTCCACTCCCAGGATGCCCTTGGCATTCCATGCAAGCACAGCATTCCCTGGATCAGTTGTGCAGCTCAAGCTGTGAATGATTTTCTAAATGTCCCATTTCCCTTTTTTGGAGGGGACAGCATTTGCATCTGTTTTCCTCTGGACCTGCATGAAAATGCACCTGAGGATTCTCCATAATGTACYGTGGTAAGAGTTGCAGGTACAYTGGCACTGCAGTTTGGGGAGTTCTYCAACAAACTGGGAGTAGTGGATTTACAAGGAGCAGGTTTTAGAGTTAAAAAGKGTCAGATATTCTTTCTGCACCCTCTGCCTATGGGCACATGTTTTTGTAACTTGCTTTTGATTTTTGCCTTCAGCAGCAATGTGAAACACTTTTTCTGTCCACCTAAACAAAATCTCTAAACCTTGGCTAACTCCTAAGTGAGAGTCAAACAGGAATTGTATTTCACAAAGTTCCTCAGGATGCAGAGTATTAGGGAGTCAATGTATTTTTTTTTTCTTTTTAATCGTTTAACTGTTTAACAGTGCAGATGTTTCTGACAATGGCAGTGAACACACTCACTTGAGGAGTGCACTTTGGCAGTGCTTTATGACCACCGCTGCCTGTTCCTCACCCCCACACTGAGGAGTTTTAGATGATGTTGATGCAGTGAGAACAAATCCATGTTTCYTCCTGGGTGCCATGGAAACTGTCTGGGTGGTTCTCAGGCAGTTGTGAGTTGGTTGACATTTTCTTCAAGAGGCCTGGATTCGAAAGCCTGGAGTGGAAGAGCAGGATTCAGGGATTAGTGCTGTGTCTGGAGGGCCCAGGGGAAGAGGGCTAGAGCAGCTAGAGCAGGGCAGGACGTCCATCCTTTGGAGAGAAGCTGGACTGAAACTAAAGGGACCTGCAGGCTCAGGGATCCAGGAGCAAGAGGAAGGTACCCTTTGGTTCTGCTGCTTCATTAAAATCTTCTTTTCTTTTTTAACTGAACTCTTAAAAAGTTTTCTGCTCTGTGAAAGCCCTGTTCGAGCTCTCCCCACCCTAAAGAAGTGAATCCTGTGTCCCCTCAGAAAGTGCCATGAGTGCAAAGCCACTGGTCCTGGGACAGTTGGTGGACACCAGTGTTGTCCTGTGGGACCATCAGGTGCAGGCTGAGCCCAGGGRTGCTCCAGGGACCTTCTCCCTTCTCTGAACAATTCCAGCAGGCACAGGTGAAGGTGTCAGTGAATGAGCCTCTGTGTCCAGCTCCCATGTTTGTATTCAGGTTTCTCCCTGGCATAGCTGAGTCTCCTGGAAGTATGGAAAGGATCCCACGCGGAGCTGGCACAAAATTTAAAAAAAGCCCCATTCCAGCCCACCTCAGCTCCCTGTCAGGGTCCAAGCTCCTGGGAGAGGAGCTCTTTAGCAGCTTTGGGGAGCAAAGCGAGCAGCAAAGCTCTGCCAGTTGAGGAGCATCCTCTGCTGCATCCCAGCATATCCCCCATCCCCACTGGGAGGCACTCCTGGTGTAATTACAGCACTGGAAATCAGCCTCCAGGCAAGGGGAAATGCCTGCAACTCAGGTAGAGGGAAGAGCCAGATGAATTCCTTTGTTCCCTGTAGTGCAGTTTCTCCTTGTGTGTGGTCACTGAGGCTTTGGGAAGAAGCTGAGCCCATAAACAGCAGCTTCAAGCATCTCACATTTTGACAGGTAATTTTGTTGTGTGCCTTCTCCATGTTTCCTGGGGAATTTTAATTGGAAAAGAGAAGGAGCAAGCATGGTGTGCACAGTCTGTACACACACCAGTTAATGAATAATTACATAAATCTATGTTCTGTGCAGGTAAGAAAGAGCTGTTTTATTGTTTGTTATGGAAACATTGCTGGTGTTCAAGAGGCTGGATCCCCCAAACTAGGCTGAGTGGTGAAGCAAAGCGGTGAAACTTGTTTGAGTGCAGGGTGCTGGTGGCATCAGTGTGCTTTAATARGGCCAYTTTCCTTTTCACTTGTTCTGTGCTKCTTTCTCACTCTGCCTGCTCTCCACTTGCTCAGGTTGGGGGGTTGTTATTTTTAAACAAGATGTTTATGAATACTTTCTCACAAGCTCTGTCAAAATGGGACTTAACTCTAATAATAGTTGGCTTGAGCAAAACTCTGCAGTTATGCTGAAAGCTCTGAAATGATKGCAAGGGGGAGTTTGTTCTGCTCTGCTTTTCCTCTTCTCCTGAATAATTCTGTAAATTACTGTGGGAGCCAGGTTGTGGCTTTGAAGTACTTCCAGGCAGCTTTAACCATAGATGATGCCACAAAACCGATCTCTTCCTAGCCTATGGATTTATCAAGGGTCGTGCTAGTACATAGCTCAACTCTTCCATTAAAACCTGGTCCTGAGAAGTTCACAAAGGCTGAGCAGCTACAGCACCACCTCTCTGTGCACAAACACTTAATAAATGGAATAGCTGGAGTATTTTTCTTGCAAGCYGTGGCTCCATCCACCAAAAGCTCAGTCACCACATGGTACCAATGTGCCCAGAGAAGCTGTGGCTGCCCCTGGATGCCTGGAAGTGTCCAAGGCCGGGCTGGACACTGGGGCTTGGAGCAGCCTGGGATAGTGGAAGGTGTCCCTGCCCAGGGCAGGGAGTGGGAATGGAAGAGCTTTAGGGTCCCATTCTGGGATTTGATGATTCCATACTCAGTGGCATGAGATCCTTGGATATCAAACCTGGTTGCTGTCAGCTTTGAATCAAATCAAATCATTTTAAGGCATTCCATGCCATGAAGTGCTGCTCTGTTGTTTTGGGGTTTTTAGTGCCCTGATCAGCTTTCATCTATAGTTTCTCAGCAAAGCTCCTTACTTTTAAAAGCGTTTTTTGTTTATTTGGGGTGTGTGTGTGTTTTGGGAGCAGCTGACTGCAGCATAAATCCAGCTGAGTAAGAAGCAGCATTGGAAAATCCTGCCTGTCCAACTCCTAATGATGGCTTGAACCTCCTTCRGTGGTTACATTTGCAAAGCCAGAAAGTGGAAGAAGCTACAGGCTGCACTAATAGCATTCCTTGTGTTGCTTYGCCTTCCCAGTTCTTCTGTCTGAAWTAACTTTTGGAGGATAGGGTGAACTTCAGGATTCAATTTGTARCAGGCACATGGATGGACCCTTTTTTCTGTGGTTTCAAATGCTTGSGTTTCTTAGCTGGGTTTAAAAGGTACCCATTACCTTCCTCCTCTGCTCTATGGCAGGCTGACCAACTCCTCAGGAGTGGGGAATGCAACTCTTTCACTTGCCTAACAAAAAATAAGTGCTTAAAATTGTCTGGCAAAAGAAATTAGAACAGAAAATGAGACTCATGTGATCATTCTRTTACTTCCAGTCAAATATTCTGAAGCAGCAAGAAGACATCCAGTGCTGCTCAGTGCAGTGGAGAGCAGAGACTCCTGTGCAGGTGCAGGAAGTCCCAGGTGCAGAAGAGCCACATCCCYGGTTGTTCAGGTTTAATTGTTTCATTCCTAAAAGAAAGGCTGTTTCTAAGAAGGATTAAGGGGTTTCCTTTACAGGAAAGGAAGTGCAGATGGGGGAAAGGTGTGTCATTGTACACCAGGTAGTAAAATACCTCCTCAGAGCAGTAATTGCAAAGGTAAAACCCAAGCCTGAAGCTGAGGGAGCTCTGTGTCCTTGAGGATGCAGCTGTTACATTCCTGCTTTGATTAGCAAAAACTGGTTGATCAGCAGGACTGGGCAKCCCCTTGCCTTAGTTTGAAACTGGGCACCAGCAAAGCATGTGAATGGAGCAGTTTGTCACAATGGGGTCACCAGCCTTGAAGGAGTTTTCCTAGCCAAGACTAGCCTACAGTAAAAAGGAAAAAAAAAATATATATATGGGGTGCATACAAGACATCCTGGTAGCTTTGGACAGCTCAGTGTTATTGCTCTGAAGTCCTGGATGCTGCTTGGAATTGCATGTGCATTTTGTATGTTAGTTTGGAATAGCGTTGCTTCTGATGTTTTCATCTGTGTTGGGATTTTCCCAGCTTTGATCCATGGGTTTGATAGGAAGAAAGTTCCCAGAATGGCAAGTTGGTACCAGGGAGAAGGGTCTGTTCTTGGAATTATTCAGAGAGAAGTGGATTTAGGAGTTGTGCTTGGCTGCTGAGGTAAACTCTGGTGTGACAGTGTGCTCATTGCCCAGGCCAAACAAGTCCAGCAGTAAATACCAAGTATGAGGAGCAGCTGGAGAATAGGATTATCAGGAGATGGGAGTCAGCAAATGATTTTGAAAATAGCACAGAGGAAAAAGCGGGAGCACCCAAAGAAATGAGTTTTCCTCTCCTGCTCATCAAAATGTCTGCAGATAGAGAGACAAATTCCTCCTTGATCCTTCTGACCCTGAGGTTGCCCTCCTTTAGCTGTCGAGCCCACATTTTAATTGCTGGATTGACAGCAATTACTGGGATTGATGAACTGGTGTTAATGGGGGAGCTGAGGATCAAACAGCACCGAATTTATCCCACAAATCTGCAATAAATGCAGGTAAGGCCACAGCTTCACTTGGCACCAGGAAAAGGCTTGGCCAAGGCTTCCTGCCCTCCTGGCTCTTGTCCCTGCTCCAGGTTCTGGCCGAGGCTGGGCAGGGATGGCAGTGCTGGGGTCAGGTTAAGTCCCAGGGTCTCTGCTCTGCCCTGGGCTGGAGCTGGTCACTGGGAGATGATCCTGTCATTTGGCTTTGCTTTCAAACAGCAGAACTCCTGGAGAATTTTTAATTGGGTTTGTTTTCAGTGATCTGATCAGTGTGAACCAGCCCCTYGCAGTGGGAGGGGGCATCGTTCTTGTGATTGCATTAAAAGGGACACCGTGGGTGTGAGGTGCTGTCCCCAGGGCTGTGGGGCCCCGCCTGTGCCCCATCTCAAGCTGGGATGCGCTTCCATGGGAGCACTCAGGCATGCCCAGTGTCTGTCCCTTCCTTCTGGACATGCTGAGACAGATCTTCSGTGTGGGATTTGCAGCGGGAGCAGTGACAGGGACAGGGATGATGGCACAGCAGGATGAGCCCTGCAGTCCCTGTGGGGTTGGGCTGTGCCCCTCACCAGTGTCCTCTGTGGCTTTTGTGGCATGAAGGAGCAAGGAAGGAGAAAGTTGATGGAGCTTAGTGCAGGTWTCCTGGCCCATGTGTTTTCCTGGAGGTGCTCCTGGGCTGTGAGGGAGGGGATGGGATGGGATGGGCAACCAGGCCCATGCTGATGGCAGAGGTTCCGGAGCAGCCGTGGGTTCCATGGGTTCCATGGGCAGAGCAGCGGGCAGGCCCTCACAGAATCCCAGGGTGTGCCAGGCTGGAAGGGGCCACAGGGGTTCAGCAGGGCCATCCCAGAGCACAGGAYWGTGTCCAGAGGGGTCTGAGATATCCCCAGGGAGGGACACTCCAYACCCTCCACTGCACAGGAGACTTTCTCCTCATGTTCAGCTGGAACTTTGCCGGCATCGGTTCCTGCCCGTTCCTCTGGTGTCCTTGCTGAGCACCACCGAGCACAGCCTGACCCATCTACTCAGCACCCTTTTTTAGATTTKTATACCTGGGATTTTTTTTATATTTATCTTTTAGACTTTCCCCAGGCGAGCAGCCGTGTGTTGCTCCCCATTCCCCCGTGCCCACCCTGCGCCCTTTGCACGGGGACAGCGGGGACACGGGGGACAGGCGGTGCCGGGGCAGCGCCGGAGCGGCTGCGGGAGCCGGGGAAGGAGGGACAGAGGGAGGGAGGAAGGAGGGAGGGAGGGAGGAAGGAGGCACCTGTGGAGGAGGAGCCGGGGAGGGGCTTGGCAGAGCCGCAGAGGCTGCGAGCAGCCGGCGCATCCTGCGGATCCCGGCGGAGCCGAGCGCAGGCTGGCGCGGAGCGGGCGCGGGGACCCGGCCGGGAGCAGGGCCAGGTGAGGAGCGACAGCCCGGAACACCCGGCCGGGGCTCGGAGAGCGGCTGGAGGGGTCTGCGCCACTTGTTGCTTAGTAACTTGCCAGGTATTTAATGTGTGTGTGTGGGGAATGAGTGTCTCTGGATGAGGATTCTTTCCCGGTGGTGGTGCGTCAGGAAAGAGGTGCTTGATACATACTTTGGATATTGGGAATAAATTCCTCCCTGTGAGGGTGGGGAGGCCTTGGCACAGGGTGCCCAGAGAAGCTGTGGCTGCCCCATCCCATGGAAGTGTCCAAGGCCAGGCTGGACAGGGCTTGGAGCACCCTGGCCCGGTGGAAGGTGTCCCTGCCCATGGCAGGGGGTGGAATGAGCTGAGCTTTAAAGTCTCTTCCAAGCAAAACCATTCAATGATTTTGTGGTACTTCACTCCCTGGTTGGGCCCAGGGGTGCTGGGCTGTGCTGGGGTGTCCTGCCCAGGACACTGCCTGGAGCAGGGCTGAGCCTACACCGGGGTGATGCTGTTGGGGTGTTTAGATGTGTCCCTGCCTGGGATCGTGTTTTCAGCCAGGTAAAACATACCTGGTGTCAGTAATTACTCTCTCMTCCCTGGCTGCTGGTTACAGACCTGTACTTCTCAGTGTGAGAACTGTGCCGTGTGAGAAGACCCTTGGGGATCAGTGCCCTTGGGCAGGTTCCCTAGCTTGGTGACCAAATRCCAATTAAATTTACATACTTACCCCATTCCCCCTCCTTGTCAATTGTTTTACTTGTGTTTCCCTCTAATCTCTGCCTTGAGATTTCTATTGCACCTTGCTCTGCACTGGGTCCAGAGTTGTAAACTCTTTTATTGGATTTGCTCTCGGGTCATGGGTGTGTAGCAAACTGGAGCTATTAAAGGGAGCCTCTTTCATGTCTGGGATGATTTGTGTGAGGATTCCCACCCAGATCCCAGCAGAGAAGAAATTCCAGCGTGCAGGGCCCCTCCACCCCAGCCGTGGTCCTGGGGCTGCAGGGCTGGAGTTCAGTGCCTGCCTCTCAGATTTATACCCTCTCAAAGAGGCAGCTGACAGATGGGAATGTCTACAATTTAAATTTCAATAGATTTTTGCATATCACTTTATCTTTTTGTCTTCCCTCCCTCCCCAGACTGGCACATTCCTAAGCATTAATATTATTGATGCTGTTCAGGAGAAAGGGGCTTCCTATTTAAAACTGCCAGGCCTTTGTTTGCTAGAGCCCTGGGGCAGGGAATACACACTCTGGAAAATAAAATTCCCAGGGAGAAACGTTACTGTGATCACAGTAGACACTTTGCAAGTAGCCATGGCTCGTCTGTTCATATTTGTTCAGAAAACCTCCTAAAAGCCATAGCCCATTTTAAGGGCTAAATGGCCTGCAGGATCTGATTATTTGTGACAGGGAAGACAGGAGGCCTTCCCTTCCCTTTCCACTCTTCCACGACCTCCTTTGTTCTGGGCACCACAGAGGCGTGATAAAAGAGGCTCATTTGAAATCAAAGCCCTGCATTGGGAAGTGAAAGGAAAAGAATATAAAGCAGGCAAAACAGTACATTATCTGCATTCCTAAGTCTTAAAAAGCAGATTTAATTCACCTCAAATCCCTAAACCATTAGGTCCAATTTTCACTTTCAGTGAAGTTTTTTATACTTATTTAGCTGTGCAAGGAGGATGTATGTGCAAATGTAGTTTTTATCCTCTTTGTGCTATTGTATCCTTGTGCTGTATAAAGTGACTGTAATGTGAGTGAAAATTGTGGCCATGGTCTTCAGTATCTTKTTTTTGTTTCCACTCCAGTTTAGTGGAAATTKTACTTCCAAAGGCATCATCTCAGGRCTTARTGCAGKGTTAATAGCTAAAATATGAACAGTTTAAGAAGTCGGGGCTGTAAATACAAGAACCAGTGCAGTATCAGTTTGGGAAGGGTAGGGCACTGAGTTTGGAAGTAACTGGTCTGAGCTGTAAACACTTGCCCTCGGGCCAGTGAAAATGAGAGAGGCAGCTTTTGGGAAGGGACTGGGCGAGCAGCAGGGCTGTTACCTGTCATGCTGGGAGTACCACATACCTCAGGAGAGTCTGTGCCCAAGGASCGAGGCAAGGGCTGTGCTGTGTGGCTCAGGAACAGCGGGGCAGTGTGCCATGGCCCTCCTCCTGCTTCCAGAGGGATTGCTCATGCCCCTTCCCCATAAATCAAAAGGGTTTGTTCCTTCCCAGTGGCTTCCCAAGGCCTTGCGTAAGAGCAAACACCCTCTCGCTATGGGATCRGGCTCCATCTGCCAAACTCCTCATTATTCCACTTGTACTGTTTGTTGATTCCTGTCAGATCCTCTCCCATCGTCGCCTCCTCCCACCGGGCCGGGCTGTGGGAGTGCGGTGCCGCCGTCACTCCGGTGATCCYGGCCCGGCTGATGCCACACTCGTGTTGGAATGGCTTGGCAAGGCTCTGGGCTGCCTGCCTGTGTCCAAAGYGCTTGATGTGATGCAGGGTCGGCTTGGGTTACTGTCAGGTTTTTGGAGCTCTCCTGCAGCGCTGCTGCCACTTCGAGAATCGCATGGGCGAGGCTCAGCCCGGCTGCAGCTCCATGGGGCTGTTGGGAAGCGCTTTAATCAGGGAAGGAGCTGCATGGAGCACAGCTGGGGTGGGAATGAGGCAGGGCAAAGGCACTTTGCCTTCAAGTGAGCCTGAGTTTGGGAACAGTCAGCACTTGACTTCYCTGAGGCTGTGGCAGCTTGAGCCAGGACAAAAAATGTTCAGTTTAGATTGTCTTAAAGGCAGGTTGAGGTTGGCCTTTAGGCAATTCCATCTGTATGGATAGCTAACAGCTCCAAGAAGCTCCAACAGGGAATGTGCGGCAATGCCATCACCATCTTCCTGAGGATCACGTTCCTGGTGAGCTGGAGAAGCTTCTGGCAGAGATGAACCTGCTCTGGTGTCACCCAGTGCCAAGGTGACATCCTGCCTGTTGAGTGTTCTTTCATTTCTCCCTGATTTGCAAGTGTCCGGAGAGTTACCCGGCACAGGGCCCTGGCTGTTGATGCTTAGCCCGGTCGTCCTTAATGCTGGTGCGCCACTTGAGGTTCCAGAAATTCCTTTAACCAGTAACACTCTTCATGGGTCACATGAAGGTCAGAATAACCTTTGAGATTCTGAAATTGGGTTTCTTCTCAAACCATGCAAATTGTGTATCAGAGACAGGTTACAGTGTCACTTTCTCTCCAGTTGGCACATAGGGTTGCACAGAAGCACACTTTGGTGTCAGGTCTCATATCATTGGGTGTGGTGTGAACGTGGGCATGTGAGGTCAAACAATCCAGACCTCCCAAAGTGCACATGAGTGGGTGGCTGACACCATCTCCCTGATGGACCCGTCTGGTGTTCGGTTCTACCTGTGATCATTACCTGAGTCAGAACAGCATTTCTAAAGGGTCCTCAGTCTTCAGGGTATGTGAGATAAGCAAAAGGAGTGCATTAAGCTCTGCTAGAGCACAGAGGTTTAGCTAGAATGAAAGAGAGAAAAGGTATTTAAAATGTTTCTCTGGATATTTTTCTCCTAGCTTCACTTTTCCCAGTTTGCTTCCCTTGTCTCCCAGTCCTGTTGCTGGCCTGGTGATCTCTTTGTTGACACCTGAGCCACTGACCCCACTGCCACGTGTGCTGAATCTCTATCAATTTGTTTTCAAYTCCCACTCCTTTTCCAGTTTGGGCCTCTAATAACTGGTTTCCTTTGCTCTACAGCCCCATCCATCATTATTTCCTCCCTCACTTACCTGTCCCAGCCTGTCCCTGCTGCATCATCACTGGGGCACTGTTAGTCAGCACTGTTGGTTTTTCGCCAAATACAATTCAAACTTGTTAATAGAATTAATAGGTTGACCCTGCTGGCCCTACGAACCTTTGAAACTCTCCCATGTCTCCGTTAGCCTTCAGCTACATAAATAACTGATTTATATCTCCTGGCCATCTACCACTGGTCTGAGGCAGGTGTGCTGTCCTTCAGGGATTAGTTTGGACATGTCCTGGGGTCTGTTTGTTCAGGAGGTCAGGTTGTATCATCTTAGTGCTCCCTTATGGTCTTAGAGTCTGTGCAGACATCAGTCATGTCTTTAAGCTGGAAAATATCACAGATTGCTTGGTATCAAACATAGGCRATAGACTTTTGCATCTGGCTAACCTGATGGTTATTATTCTTACCCCATTACAAACACTCAAAAATTTGGCAGGAGAGCATGGAAAGAAGTTGTGCTCTTGTRCATTAGCTCCTGGTTCATGTCTGTGTTTTCTCATGGCCATAAAGAAACTTCCCCAGGCAGTTCACACTGTGGATGATCCTCGTGCATGTCATTACAAACCTGTGATTTCTGTTAGAGGAAAGCAGGCACCATGCTAGTGCAGCAGRAACTGAAGGAACTGTGTAGTTGTGAGCGATCAGGCTGGTAGATCTCTGGTGCCAGATGTTCCTGTGCTGACCAAGAGGAGCCAACCTGAGCCAAGGGCTGCAGTTGGCAGGGATGGGGAATAGCTGCAATTGTGCAGAGGTCATTGCACAGACACTGCCCAAAGGATGGCTGCAGGAGCCTGGGCAGATGCAAGAGATGCAGCTTCCTTATTACCAGGCTTTGAAAATAAACAGCACCAGCACTTATCAATGACCTACTTTACTCTCCATGTGTGTGGGGCTCTCGTGGTAGCTGGCAATCTGTCCTTATCCTTGGCTGGTTCTTGTCTTCACAGTTATTTGAATGGTTTTTATCAAATGTCACTGAAATTAATCACCTTTAACATATTGCTTCACTTCAGAGCCCAGCCTTAACTGATGGCAGCCTGGCACAAGAGAAATGCTGCAGCATCAGAAAACACACAGCATTTTGATTTTATTTTGCTCTTGTTTATGGCAAACCAGTCAGTACACATTTATGAAAGTTACTGGAGATAGAAAGATATTTTTAGACTCTCATATCTATGGAATTTTAAATTATCTCTTGAAAATCTGTATGCCCGCTGAGGAAGCCCAGTGTAGAGATTATTGAGATTATTGCAGTTTTGGTTGGTCCTTCTTCAAACCCAGCATCCTGTTCAAGGACTCAGCAATGGTGCTTGGTGATGCATGGTTCCACATTCTGCTTGGGGTTTTTAGGGCTGTGTAAATGAGCTTCCAAAATAGAATGTGCTGTGGCAGGAGGGAAGGAGGAAAATGTCTTGTTGCTAAGGAACATGACAKAGAACTGGGAGATGTGACTCAATTCTTGGCTTGGCATCGCTTCTCCTCGGTGAGATGTGGGTCTGCAGAGCGAGTTTTTCAAAGTGTGAGGGGTGGATATTGAGAATATTGGCTGATATTTTCAGAAAGGTTTGGTATAACTGATGCTGTGTGGGGACCCAGCTAACCTAGCTCCGCTCCCATCTATCAGTGTGATCCCGAGTGTGCAGAATCAGGAGTGCAGGAAATGTGCAGCAAAACCAACCCACCTTCTCATCTCCTGATTGCTGGTGCTGCTCTTTCTTCAGAAGAGTCTGTTGCTTCTCCTTCTCTCCCCACAGCAGTTTAATTTTAGAGAGAATGGCTCTGGAGGGACTAATAGCCTGGAAAATTTTTTGCCTGGCTTGCTGTAAATMTCCCTTCTGAGAGGATAGATTTCACTTTTGTTTTGTAATGCCTTTCTTTGTGRCATTCCCACACCTTTTTCCATCTTTGATTTTGTGCCTGCCAGTGCAGTTTGTTTATGGCTGTGCAGCTCTGCAGCCCCACGTGTTGTTGCTTTGGTCTGAGCACCAGGCTTCCCTCGCAGCGGGGGCCAGCTGGGTGCTGTGACCTGTRAAATCACTGGGAATAACAGAAACAAACAGGCTGCCCGTGTGCTGGGAATGTGGGTCAGCAAACACCCTCCAAGATTTTTCTCTTGGAGTGCAAGTTTGCTAACCCTGCATCAGAAAATGGTGCTGTGTCYCTGGGAAGGGGGTTTTGTCAAATCCCAAGTATTAGTGCTACCACAGGGAATGGGGCAGGTGCTCTTTGTTTGTGGAGCAGGGGCTTGTTTTCCCTTGGCAAAGGCCAGTAAGGCTGCAGGGAACAGGCAGAGGGCTTGGGAGACAGGCAGAGAGTTTGAGAGGGTATCCTGGAGGAAGCTGCCATKGTCCTGTGTGGGGCTTGGARSARCCTGGGCTAGYAGAARGTGTCCCTGCCCAYGGCAGGAGTTTGGAACAAAATGAGCTTTGTGRTCCCTTCCAGCCCAAAACACTCGGGGATTCTGTGTTTAAAATCTGTTGCTGGGTGACCATTTGCCTGGATGTCCCCTGGCCTTTGGGAAAAGGCAGGATGAATCAGCTGGGAGATGCTGTCTTTCTGCAGGGTTGGCTGTATYGTGTTTTGTTCTCGAGCCTTTGCCTCATGGGGTTTTCTTGTTGATCAGAACAAATCTGGGGACACAGTGAGGCTGGATTGGTTTGTTGAAAGGTTTCTTTCCTGTTTGGTCTCCATGATCCAAAGCCAGGGAATCAGAAGGAGCCAGTGCTCTTTGCTATCCTACCTTTCCTTCCGTTGGCAGCACTTTGGGCAATTGTAATTAAATATTGTAGTGCTCTTGGGAAGGGTTTTGCAGCCAGRCATAGTTCGTGTGGTTTGGGCTGAGCCACGTGGTGTTGTTGGACTGTGCTGTGAWTTCCAAAWAACTGCATCCCTRACAGATCSATGGGACACAGGAGGGATCAGGACMGGGGGAACAGGTCTCASCTGGGCTGGCCCAGCTCTGCCCTAAGAGCATCAGGGGCAGCAGATTATTCCTAATCCAGCGGTGGCTCAGATCAGCCTCAGGGAACAGTGTGGGGGCACCCAGCAGTGGCACCATGGGCTGAGCTCAGAGGAAGGCTCAGGCATCCCCAGTGTATCCCAAGGGATCCCTGTGGGCTCCCAGCAGTTCCTGGGGTGAGCCAGGAGAGTGAGTTGTGCTGACAGAGCGTGAAGCTGCTGCAGAGCTGATGGCTGGCACAGCTCTCCAGTAAAGCTACAGAAACCATGTTCTGAAGGGCCTGAGGGGGAACGAGCCCTGCTTTTAATGAAGTAATTGTTATTTAATAGTTTTTACCAGTGTCAAAGGGATTTGGGGCCTCACTTGCACCACCAGAGTTGATGGTGTAACAGCAACAGCATTGCCTGATCCATAAATGTTCCTCAGGGAGGTACTGGGCAGCTTCCCAAAGCCACAATGAACTACCTGGCACGAGGATYCTTTTTTCTTCCCTCCCTTCCCACTGTGTAAAAGCTTTGGCCAGCATAGTTATGACAACGAAGGAGGGGAGGTGTTTTTCTTGCTCCTAATTGACACATTTCTGCCAGCAAAACTCCAGAAGTGGTCCAGCCTCAGGTGAGGTTTTTCAGTTGAGTTTCATTTGGGGTTTTTTTGCAGCCAGGTTCACTTCACTGGATGGAGAATTTCTCTGCATCTTCAGGCCAGGGTATTAAGCCAAATCTGCCTTTCTGAGGAAAAACAGTCCCTGCTCCTTCTAGGAAAGTCTCCATTTCTTGGTAAACAGTGTGTTTTATAGTGGTTAAGTCTGAGGTGGAAAGCAATATGGATAAGTGTTGAAAGTTTTGTTTAGTTTGGCTTGGCATTAAGTTGATAACTCAGAGCACACCAACCATTTAAAACTGTAATGCTGGTTCCCAAATTTACTTCTAAGAACACCTCATATGGAGTCCCAAGCTGTGCATAGATCAGATCTGTTGTGTCCCTGCTTTATTAGTGGGACAGTAGAGGTAGGAAAGGGTTAATTAGTTTTATCCATGTATGCTCCGTTTGTAACACTTGTAGATTTGTTTCTGGTCAAAACCCCTTGCCTTGTTKCCTTAGTTTCCTTGCAATCACCACTTCTGGGTGCAGAACAGCTATGGTGCTGCAGCAGGAGAGCYCTGCTGGCTGCTGCTGTCACTGTCACCTGTGGGGCAGCAAAGCTTTGGGATGGGTGTTTTGGAGCAGAAAACGTGGATTCTGTAGCATTGGTGGCAGCTCTTGGCATTGGTGCTTGTCTAGAGCTTGGGTCTGCTGTGCTGCAWTCACCTAAACCAGAGTGCAGCAGTAGTGAATCCCTCGGGATGCCTTGCTGCTCCGAGGGTCGGTGATGCCAGGGTACTGCAAACAGGGTGGGGGGGATCTCACCTTTCCTGCTGCTGCAGGAGCAGCTCCCGCAGCTCAGGAACAGAGCTCATCCCTCTCAGACACCTACCTGCTTTTGTTCTCCTTAATAACCTGTCAGCAAGGAGATGACTGCTTGGATTTTGCTGCTGTTCTCTTGTTCTCCCCCACCCAGCAGAAGCCCGAGTGAATCATTCGTGCGTGGGTACAGCGCTCGGAGCTGGGTTCAGCCTGGGAGAGGCTCTGCAGATCACTGCAGGCAGTGATTTGGGATGAGCAGAGCAGGCTCTGCCTGACCGAGGAGCCGTGCAAACACTTCCACAGGCTGGGGAGAAGGGAATTTCTGGTGGCTGAACCTGCCCTCACAAGGTCCTTGGCTGCTGCACCACTTCTCTGTGGCAGAGAGTTTGTAGGAGTCTGCTTAATGGTGCAGAAAACAGAACAATTATTTTAACCTGCGCTTAGTGGCTTAAAGGCAGAGCAGATTTATTGTGTTTTAAAAACTCAGGTCACTTTTCTGGTCAGTGATGGCAGTACCAGGCCAAGTACATCTCTGGACCATGGAGGTGCATCCATTGCAGTTTTTTTTCTGGTTTTAGTGCTCAGGTGACACCCAAAAGTCACTTGTTAATCTGTCTTAGTAGTAGGATTTCTTCAGTRTTGGAATTGGATGTATTTTTTTCCATTTAAAATCCGTTCTCTGATGGGCTCGTTTTTCATCAAGTCAAGTGAGGTACATGGTTTAGAGTGTGTGAAATGATTCAAATGAATGCATACACATTAATGATTGCTTTATKTGGATTTGCAGATGCTCTGTTTGCCTGCTGTAAAGGCATCTGTCTCGGGTCTCTCACCTCCAGTGGTGTTATCACAGCAGCCYGAGGGTGCTAACCTTGAAAATTCCACACCAGTCAGGATGAGGCTGTCTCCATTTATCCTTGAGCTGGGCTGATAGGAGGTGATAAATGAGCCCTCACTTTCCTGTGATGATGGATACAACCAAAGCCCAGCCTAACTTTGTTTGGCATGTCAGCACAATCTGTTCTTTTATTACATGCAATTAAAAAACCCCATCAAACTGAAACACTCCTTTAATTAAAGCCCCCACAGCCACAGTTTGTTATGCTCGAGGCTCCTGTGGTTGTTAAATGATTTKGGTTTGATTGCTGAGGATGCAGACTTGGGGTTTGGTAGGGATTTTAGGATTTCAGRAATTCAGGTGGTGCTGAGGATCAGTTTGGTGTTGGGCTGCTAGAGGGGACTGTGCAGAAGGAGAAGTTTGCTTTCCTCACATCACTGCAGATTTGTTAGGATCAGTGGAATCAGGTTTATTATATATAAAAATATAAACATAACAGGTTTATTTTATATATCAGTGGAGGGACTGTGTCAATGTCTGGTAAAATGGAAGGAGAAATACTCAGCTATGGGAAAGGATTAAAGCATCCTGAAGCATTGTGTGGTATAACCACGATCTTGGGACAAAGCTTTCCGTGTTTCTGGGTTGAAGAACCCCACTGAGTGAAGCAGWGCTCATCCATCTCTGCTTTGCTGAGTCCCAGTTTCTGGGCTGCTCTCAGTATTTCACATTTCATTAGGTAGTAGAGGTGACACTGGAGGGGTGGACCTTTGTCCCCAGGTGTCCTCTCTGCTTTGGAAGGTGTTACTCTGTACTCTGCTGATGTTTGATTGCAATATTTGTGGGTTTAATGCAGGTGGAATATAGCGTTGTTGTCTTTCCTGCCTGGGATGAGAGGGAGGAGCAGGGGAGCTGCTCCAGGAGCCTTTACAACTTCCTGAGCTGCAAAGGCTTCCTCACAAAGCAGAGCCCTTTGTACCCAGCAGTTTGTTCCCTTCAAYAGAGCTCTTCTGTTGATTTAAACTGCTTTTAAATCGAGTATACAATGGCACTTCTGTTGGGGAGCCTCAGAGGGCCTCTGGAGAGCATTGACATTCCAAGGCATTGTTCTGCTCCCATTCAACCTGGGCCCGGCCTTTCCTCCCAGGGCCAGGTCATTGCTGTCACCCACTGCTCTCCTTTGCCTTCCACTGGAATTCAGCTCCCAAGCAGGTGGTTTTAGCAGAGAGAGCAGAATTTCCCCAGCACAGCCCAGAGAGATGGAGTAGGAGGTTGGAGAGTGGCTCCTGAGCTGCATACTCTTCTCTTTGAAAGCTGCTTGTGTTCGTTCTGGAGGGGCTTAACTGCATCTCTTCCATCAGCTGCCTTGGTTATCTGTTCAGTSGGTGGGGATGGAGTCCCCATCCCTGGAGGTGTCCAAAGGATGCCTGGATGTGGCACTCAGKGCTCTGGGGAGGGTGACAAGGTGGGGATTGGGCACAGGYTGGAGTCGATGGTCTTGGATGGCTTTTCCAGCTGCAGTGACTCTGTGGTTTTATTTTGTGATGGCTGGAGAAGATCAGAGAGCTGCTGAGGCGCTGGGGTGGTGCCTGTGTGAGTGCAGTGAGGCCCAGGTGTGCTGGGAGGGCAGCTTGGGCTCTGAGAGAGCTACACCTGCTCAGCCTCAGAGATTATAGACAGCCCTTTGTCCTGGAGGGGCCTCAGAGCAGAACAAGGGTACAAAGCTCCATTCCTGCCTGCAGGGTACACACTGGTTTGCACGGGAGATAACCAGATTGCTGAGCTGAGCCTCCTTCCCTTTTCCAGGGATGAAATTTCCTCTCCCAGGTGCTGCCCACCGTCAGCCCTTCAGGTCACTCCCTCCTGAAGCTGCTCTGCACAGAAATGTGTCTTTGTGTTCAGGTCTGCCATTCCAGCTGGCTGCCAGTAACTCTGCATTAGCCAAGGCTTGGAGCAAAAGCCAAGTCGCTGTTCAGTGTCAAACCTTGGAAAATCTGTTCCTGTAAATAATTGATACTAATGTTACTACAGTTCTGATGTGCTCTGTAGAACAAGTTCTGCTCGGTGGTTGCCAGATCTGCAGTGAAGTGGTTGTTTTGTTGTCTCATGCAGTGTCAAAGAAGCACGGGAAGCTCATCACCTTCCTCCGGACATTCATGAAGTCGCGCCCAACGAAACAGAAACTGAAACAGCGGGGGATCCTCAAGGAAAGGGTGTTTGGCTGTGACCTGGGGGAGCACCTGCTCAACTCTGGCCATGATGGTAAGAAACAACCTGTTCCTGTGYTCTTCCTCTGCTGGAAATTTGTCAGGTTGATCGTGGCTGTTCAGGGTGCATGCTGGAGGACAAATGTGTGACACTGTGGCTGAATTCTGTCACACATTCTGTCACAGCCCAATCCTGTGGTTGAAAGGGAAACTGAGGCTAATGAGAGGCAAACGTCGTGCTTTGGTGTGGGAAGTGTCGTGGTTTGATGTGGGAGCACTGAAGGTGGCTGCAGCTCCTGCAGATGGGTTTTCATCTTCTTCAACTCTTCAAACAATTTTTTTTTCAGGAAAATAAGCTTTATTTGTATGTTAGTGATTAATTAATAGGCATGTTTAACCCCTACATTTCTCTGACTTGGTACCTTTTTTATGATTCTAGCACAATTTTCACCTGCCTTTTCCTTGGATTTCACAGAATTTACAGGAATTAACTGGATGTTGTGTTTCCTCACAGCTTACTTTTCCTCTCTGTCATTTTGTTTCCCTTCTGGGTCCCTTTTCCTTCCCCATCAGCAGTTCAGGGAGGCAGAGGAGAAAACCTCTCTATTTCAAGAAAAAAATGACACAATTGTTACCACTCTTCCTGGGATGAGCTTTGACTTCACTGGCTCTTTCCTGCCCTTTCACTGGACCATCTCCAGCCCAGGTTCCTGCAGTGCTGAGCAGCAGCCAGAGCACTCAGATGCTGTCCCAGGTCCCCAGGCATGGCTGGTCCCCTCAGGAGCCCACACCGAGGGCTGTTGGGGAAAGCAGCCTGGAGCAGCCATGGGTGATGGTGGTTTGCTTGGGAGTTAAGGTCATTGGGAAATCAGTGCTGGGATCTGCTGGGTGGCTTTGCAGCAGATCCCTTGTGCCAGAGTTGTCTGATGTCTCATAGCTTTTGTGTGCAGGTGGAGGGAGAAGTGACAGGATGTGTTGGGCAGGAAAGGAGTTTCTCTGTTAAAGTTGTTTTCTGTGGTGCTTCAGACTCCTTGTTCATCCAAGTTTCTTTTGGACAAGGGCTGGCAAAGGGCAGGGAGCCATTTCTTGCACTTTTTCCAGCTGATTTGGCTAGTAATAGTGATGTGCACTCCCTTGCCTGACATCAAAGAGTTTCACTACCAGCTGGTGCCGAGCATGTGCTTGTCCTTAKGGAGTCAGGACTGTGGCAAGGCTCCTTGGCTTAACTGGAACCAGYAGAGATCTTTATTGGGACTTGCAAAGCACCAGAGATGGTTTGGAGTCAGGAGCAGACAGTGACCCCTGTGGAACTGCATCAGGAGTAGGTAATTGCCAGCCCTGGGTGGCTCTGGGTTTTTGTGCATGCTGTGGGAGCAGGCTCGGAGGGCAGGAGCCTTGCCAGCAGAGTGAGCTCATTAGTGGGAAGGAGAGAATTCCCTTTCATCCCCAGCTCTCCTCATGTCTGTTTTTCTGAGGCACAGATCAGCAATGGCCAAAGCTTTTCCCTGCCCTCTGTGCTGACTCTTTCCCCTGGATTTCAGGGGTAGTTTATTTAGCATTTAGAGACATATCCTGGTCTAAACTAAGCTGCTTTAACTCCACTGGAGATTCATGCTTGACAGTCTCTGCGAGCTCTGTCCTTGTCCTGGTCACTCCCCACCCAGCAGAGTGACATTCACTGGGCTGTGCTAATGAGGTCCCTCAGCTCAGGAGCCACCAGTTGCTTTCACCCTTGATTTAATAACTCTTTCCTAACTCTCTGGAGTGAAGCAGATCCAATTTGAGTGTTGCCAGCAGAGGCACGGCTCTGTTTCCCACAGCAGGATTGTTTTCTGTGTGATTCAGCTCCCTGACCTGTATTCCAAGTGATGTAATTCCCAGGACGGGGCTTGTGGAGATGTTTCTGGGCCCCTGTGAGCTGAGCTCTGTGCATGCACAGTGTTTTAAGATTCCTTCCTCCTGTAGCATTACTGTGGCTCAGTCGTGGAGCCTCTTGCAGTGCTGACCTGCTGAAAGGTGCCTGAGGTGAGTTAAAGAAGCTCCTTCTCATTATCAGAACATCAAATACTTTTTCCAGGAGCTCAGAGCATGCTCTGGCTGTGTGGTACCTGCTGGTGACACTTTGGTATCACAGCCTAGAACGTGAATTCAGAAGACCAAGAAGAACCCAATACATTCATTGATTTGTTKAAGCTCATGTTGGTTACTAAACTATCAAAATGTTAGTTTTGTTGGTCAATGTCCAATCTCCAAAAATACTTCTCAGGGCTGAAGGAGCAAATGCCACTGTCCCCAGTGATTGCAGTGAGTGACAAGYCATCATGTGCATCTCAAAAATGCAGTATTGAACCGAACTGGAGTTATGATAAGAATTTTCTTAGTTATCAGCTTTGTGCAGCTGATAAATTCTCAAGAATTTGCTGAAAAACAACATGGGCAGCCCCAGTTCTGTAGCCATAAATTTCTGAAATTGTGCTCAGTTTTAGTGAGTGGGAAGTGGAACGAAGGAATAAAAAGGATAAGGACAAAAACTGCAGTAAGTGTAACATTTTTTTAATAAACCCTGCACTGAAGCAGCTGGCTCAGATTGCTTAGGCAGGAGAAGAGCATGTTTGCTCTGTACCCAGAGGGGATTTACAAACAAAGAGGAGATGTTTCACCTACTGCAGTACCTTATCTTTCTGTGGGCTCAGCAAGTAATCCCTTGCTGTGCATCTGCTGAGCCCTGGTCGGAAGGAGGATAAATTTGGCATGGGGTGCACAGGAGGAAAGCAATGCAGGAGTGTGCCCTGGTTTGCTGTTAGGGAGCAGGAGCCCTGGGATGCCAYCGTGCCAAGCTCCAYGTGCAGCACACGCCGAGCCCTGACCTAGCAGAGAGTTTGTCATGGTTACCTGAGTTTTGGGATGGGCCTGTGCTGAGGCCRTGCTCTCCCTGCTGGGAGGTGCCWCCCAGGCTGGCAGGATGGAACCTGCAGCTCCAGAGAGCAGGATATGATATGTCTGTGCCCAGGTTTCTCCTGAGGAAAGGGTGTCTGGGGAAAGCAGGAGGAGTGCAGCAGCAGGCTGGTGGTGCTGCTGCCCTGGGCRGGATGTGGTTTGTCATTTCCCTGTGTGTCCTGTGTGGAGCTGAGCAGGAACACTGAGCAGCTAMAGGTGAGGATTTAACAAGTGTTTATAGTAACAGTGTGAGGGTGAGCAGTGCACCCTAAAACCCTCCTGTGTTCCTGATGATTCGTGGTGGGGATTGTGGCAAGTGCTGGGCAGTGTCACAGGGGTTGGGTTTGGTGTGTTTGCTTTTCAGTTCCAGTTCGGTTTGTGCTGACACTCTGAGCTGACCAAACAGTRCTGGAGCCCTTCCAGGGCAGGAGTTACACCTTCCCCAAAGGCAGGACTGGTRAGGGGAAGGAAGCATTGCTGTCCGGTCTTTTTGGTGAGCTTCTGAGTCATGGGCCACAGGATTATTTTTCAAAATGATCTGTGCTCCAAGGTGCTTGGGAAAGACAGAATTGGGAGCCACAAAGCTCCTGGGCATGGGGCTGGGCATGCATAGGTGTGTTGCTTCCAGTGAARGTCTCAGCAAGGGTGTCCTTTTCTTCTCTCTTGTAATATGTCAGCACTGAATGATRGCTGGGACCTGCAGGAGTAAAACCAGTTTTGATATGAGGGATTTTGGACTTCTCTGTTGGCAGAGCCTCTGGTAATGCTCCCTTCAAGCACGTTGGTTTGCACAACATCTCTCCAGTCAGCTCCAGACACCCTGTGGAGCCTGCCTGAAGAGTCCTGTCTGCATCCCATGGAGTGCCTTACTCATCTYTTGGCTCCTGTGGAGCTTGGGATACTTCCCTGCCAGGGAAGCGTCACTTGGCAGCAGACCAGGCTCCAGCAGGGAGCTGCTGTTTCTCCATCACCCTCAGAAATGCTCCCASTTGGGTTGGTGCAGTTGCCACCTGCCTTGCTGGTTTGTTTTACAGAATCACAGGGTATTCTGAGTGGCGAGGGACCACCAGGATCACCCAGTCCAGCTCCTGGCCCTGCACAGACCCCCCAACAATCCCCCCCTGTCCATCCCTGGCAGTGCCGTCCCAACGCTCCTGGAGCTCTGGCAGCCTCGGGGCCGGGACCATTCCCTGGGGAGCCTGGGCAGTGCCAGCACCCTCTGAGGACACAAGAACCTTCCCTGAGATCCAGCCTAAACCTGCCCTGACACAGCTTCAGTCATTCCCTGTGTGGTGTCACATTTGCATGGAGCTGTGAGATACAGCAAGKCTACCCCAATCCCTGACTCCTGAAAAGGTCTTGTTCCTATTCCCTTTGTAGGCAGAGGTTCTTTCTTTTTTTCCCCAAGTTTTGCTCTCTTGAAGGAAACTAAATGAAACTTAAATTTAACCTGACCCCAATTAGCAGGATTGTACTGGCAGAGGAGGTTTGTGGAGTGTGGAAGCTGGTGGAATGCTGCATTGCAGCAGCTGCAGCGTGCCCTGGTTCCTGTATCGGAATGTTTGGCCAGGGAGCTCCCCACAGCTCCTGGGGGTGTGACACGGGTGGGAGTGAGGGGGGATGTGGTGCTGGGCTTCAGGAGAGGCAGGGTTGGGGAGCTGGGCAWGTTCACGTTCCTGATGGGCTGATGGAGGGACCGGGGATTGGATGGAGCCACAGTGCCCACGGGGAGTCCAGGAGCTGCCTGGGTGGAGGGATGGGTCAGCACAGAGCAGGGTGGTCAGCACCCAGCAGGGTGGGTCAGCACAGACCAGGGTGGTCAGCAGCCAGCAGGGTGGGTCAGCACAGGACAGCCTGGGTGAGCACCCATCAGGACAGTCAGTACAGACCAGGGTGGGTCAGCACAGACCAGGGTGGTCAGCAGCCAGCAGGGTGGGTCAGCACCCACCAGAGAAAAGCCATGTTGCTGTTCTGAGAGTGAAGCACTCCTGAGCTGCAGCATGGGCAGGGTTACTTTGCAATGTCCTTTGAATTAAGTACTGCTGGGCATCGTGTGCTGGGATTGCCTGGGCTGCAGAGTGGGGGGATACCACCCGTTCTGTTGAGCCAGAAGTGTTCCTGTCACCTGCCAGGCATTGGGAATGACCTTTCTCCCTCAGCAATTGGACTGAAGCACAGGCCAGCCCTGTGAGCAGGTGTCAAGGATTCATCTCCAGAGATAATCCATCATGCAGCCAGCTGCATCCACAGAGGATTTTGTAGGCTAAAGGCAARTGGCATTTTTTGTACCTCTTTATGCCTTTGTCACATTCATACATCATTAGCTTCCATCACTGGAAAAGACACATGCACAAATGGAATTCTTAATTGACAGATTTCCCATGGTGAAGGACCTATGCATGATTTTTTAATTTTTATATAATACCCATGCTGTGGGGTCAGCAGGAAGAGGCATTGACTTGCTGCTGAAGATGTACATGCCTGCAAAAGACAGAGCTCACTAACACTGATCTTGTTCTGTGTCCTTCCTGTTCTTCAAGTTTTCCACATTTATTCAGAATTAATTTGGTCAAGTGGGTACAATTAAATAAAAAATCAAAYGGAAGAGAATAGAAAATAGCAGATAGGGGATCTCCGTGCCTTTATATACTGGGCAGGAGCAGCAAGGATTTGCCAGGGAGGGTTTTATTCTCCTGTGCTGGTTCTGATGCTCTTCAGAAAAAATCACCAGCAATACCTAGAGGTTTCTGAGGATATCACAGTTTGTTTGGGGTCCTCTGGAGTTACCATCTCTTGGGGCTATCCCCTCCCTGCACCTGGGTGATGTATTTGCCTCTGATGGTCATTTCTGGCAGATTTGGATGTAGGGAAAACTGTTATCAGAACAGAGAAACACAAAGAATGAGATCTTGGCAGCCTCTTGGCTGGGATCTCTGAAAGCCTGGTTGCCCTTAGCTGAAACACAGGTTTGGCCATCTGGGTCACCCCTAGGCTCCTGCTGTTGATTTGAGGAGCCCCTTTTACCAGCTCAGAATTGTCATTATGATGAAAGTCTGCCTGGCTGGCTTGGAATCTTTGCCATCCTGAAGGAGGCCTTGATTGGGAATTCAGGACAGCTGACTTTTACAGTGATTTAGTGATTTCAATTTTCCTTGCTGTTTTAACTGCAAGAGGGTGAGTGTAACCAGTTCTCAGTCCCTCTYACTGCYGTGTCCMTGCCCATGGTAGGGGTGGSACTGAGRGAGCTCTAAGGTCCCTTCCAATCCAAACCTTGCTGGGATCCCATGTTCTGATGACCCAGGTGAAATACCTGCTGGTGATGTCCTGGCTTTACTCCCAGATTTTCTCTTCAGAAAGGCTTTGGAAYATTTGCAGGGCTTCCACCTGAAACAGCTCAGTTTTTACCTGCAGCTCTGGTGGCAGCACAGCAGCCTGGCCTGTTGTTCCCAGGTATGTTTGGAATTGTTATGCCTTGAATGCTGGCAGCCACATCAGTGGGATTGTTCAGGCAATAACAACTTGTTCTGTGCAAAGGTTCATTGAAGTGTTGGTCGTGTGTGACGTGTTTGACATTTCCCTCAGGATGGTGACAGGGCCATTGCAGCAGGGTGAGGGAATGCTGCTCTGGGTGAGGCCAGGGGTTGTGTTAGATGTGCTTACTCTGGGAGTGAACCCTCGAGGCATTGCTGTGCTTTCRGTGGGTGTTCACACAGTATCCAAGCTGACAAGTTTGGATATGAACTGAAAAGTTTCAAAGCTCCAAGCAGGTTCAGCTCTGRCATYCTCCTATCCCAGTTTTCCTTCTGCYTCTATTTTTWAGCATTTTTATGCCTAAAGCAKTTCGTGATTAAAACATAGATTGAGTTTTGAAGTTTTTGTTTGCAGTTCTCTTTTCTGCTSAGACTTTTCTTGTGTGACTTCARCAAGYCCCTTAAAACAGGATTCATCTTTTYTATACTTGTTATCCAAGCAGCTRAGGATGTYTGGAGGGTGATTCACCTTRTCTACCCTATTACAGGTGCTTTTCTAAATAGGGGATCCTRACTTCTCCATTGGCACAGCAGGAAAAATACTGCATCCTTACTCATCCAGTAATTTTTGTAATGCTGTCCTGGATATCTGGGCTTGATTGTTTATATATAGAGCTGCAGCTCACATATCAGGGCTGGATCTTGTGTTTCCTGACAAGGCCACCTAACTGGGGACRCTGGAAATCCTCCTGCTCTGCCTCCCTCAATAGTATTTGTGTATCTATATATAGTTTTCTATTAYGCAATGAAAAAACACTGGCCTGTCTCAGCATTTTCACTTGCACCTGAGTCCCTGTTGTGCGCACAGAGTAAATGAAGGGAGAAAGGTTTTAAAGTTGCATTCTGGGGCAGCAAGTCCGTGGGGCTGTTGTGGYTTGAGAACCTCTGAGCTACCAGGTAATCTGAGCAACCCCCTTCCCTCCATCGTGCTGTCCAGATTGTCCCTTTTGTAATTGAATTGCCAATGTATTGAAACCAGGCAGCCTCAAACATGCTCAAACCAGTTTCCTTTCAGTATTTCCCAAATTTTTTTAGTCAAAATCCATCTCCAAAGGATTGGGGCAGTCAATCASACAGCTGCACTCAGAGTTCTGGCCCTGAGCTGGGAGCTCAATGCAGTCTGYCCCACGATTCTGTGGCCTTGGGGAACTCGTTTGTTATCTCCTGTTCCATCTCCAGGCCTGTACAGTCCAACTAATAACCYGGATCTGCCCCCAAGGTGCCACAAGGTAAATTCCTAATACCCAGGAGGTACTTGGGAGATTAGGAGTGGGATATAAATATCACATAGTATTTATCCAAGTGCCAGCACAGGTTGGCACGTGACATCCAGTTGAGAATGTCTGTAGGAATTAAGTAGATTTACCTGTGTGTTCYTCCTCTATTTATTGTGTTCCTTGATTGGGTTTGCATCATCTGAACMTCGCTGATGTTGAATTGTGGCCAGCTAGAGTGTTTTAGGTGCCTGAAGTCCCCCTGGATGTGGCAGTGAGTGTCTCTGCACACCCAGCCTTGTGTGACATCAAAGGCAGATTCAGCAGCCTGGAAAAAATGGGAATAGTTGACCCAAATTGGAGATGAGCAGAGAACTCCCTTTGTTGCAGATGTGTTCTCTGCTGCACAGACTAACTGGACACAAGTTGATACTTTCAAAGGCCAATAGTTTAGAACTATTTTGGGCAAATTTCCAACCACAACAGGCACTGTTATTGCTTCACCATCTGCCCTCTGAGTTGCTGGAACTCGGATTATTGGGGATGGGGTCAGCRTTACAAAGGGGTACATGGGATCCCTGTGGGGAACCCCTTGTTTTGGGGGGATATCTTTGGATTGCTGAGCAGGGAACACAAGCCTTTGCTGTTAAAAAGGACCCAGTTTGTCTCTCCCCTCCTCGCTTGCCTGCWTGCAGCTGTGAGGAGAGAATTCTTTGTGCCTGAGTGACCCTGAGGACAGCAGGGAGTTGAATATTAATTTGCATTTTGAAACATTACAGCTGTGGGGGGAACAAACATGAGGAGAAATGTTACAGTCAGTACAGGAATTGCTTGTGCTCTTATCCTGCTGCTCTTAGCAAGGGGAGAACTTTTCCCCCCTCAGTTTATTGCAGAAAGTGTAATAGATCTAAACAAAAAAGCTGCAGCACACTGGCCAAATCTAAGTATTAGTAGTGTCTCTTGGATATTAGGAAAAATTCCTTCAYTGAAGGGATTGTGAAGCATTGGAACTTCTCAGGCTGCCCAAGGATGTGGGGTTGTGGCACTGGGGGACATGGTTCAGCCTTGGCAGGGCTGGGAGAGCAGTTGGACTCAATCTTAGAAGCTTTTCCAACCTTTGTGATTCTGTGATAATTTGTATTTAAAACAATTCAACCCAAGCCCWGGGAATGGAGTGTGTGCAGCCTGGGGTAGGGCTTGGCTGTTGGTGGTGGATGAGGGGCAGTGAGGATCCCCTGCAGCCCGCAGCTCCCAGGCTGTCCTGGCACAGCCACAGGGACCTTGCTGATCTGCCAGGACCTGCCAGACGTGCCTATCGACCTGCCCTGCCCGATGCAGCCCAGGGGAATTTCTGTTCCCTGAGCCTGACCTTTGGACTTTGCTTTTCCCCGGTCCAGGCTGAGCTGCCATAAAAGCCAATTCCAGGCTGAGGAAGCAGAGTCCAGTGCTGATCCCCTGGGAGCCCTGTGTGGAGCAGGGATCCAGCTCATGGGGTATGGTCCACTCTGCAGTGTTGCACTTCCCTGGTGCAAAGGTCACACTCCAGGTAAGAGCTGTGTGTGTGTGACCAGGAATGGGACAGCTCGGACTTTATTCAGCTCCTCACCAGTGTGGATCATTGAAATGTGGCTCAGGGCTTGYGAATGAGGGACAGGGAATTGAGGAATCACAGAATCCCTGAGTGGCTTGGGTTGGAAGGGAGCTCAGATCCCACCAGTCCCACCCCTGCCATGGTCACGGACACCTTCTGCTATCCCAGTTGCTCCAAGCCTGGCCTTGAGCATCTTAAAGGAAGGAAAGGGTCTGTTTGGTTGGTCTTGTATTTCTCTCGGTAATTCAAACAAGGATTTAGGAATGAGACAAAAGTGCTGAGAAGAGAATCTTTTCAAGCTTGATGTTTTTCTGAACGTGCAGGGGTTGGTGGCGTCCATATGCCTGTGGAATGACACGTGCAGGTACAATATTGTGTGACAGGAAACTCCTCATGCAAAAATAAAGAGAAAATCCTGAACCTTTCTCCTGTGCTGYTTTACACCTTTGTGTAACTTTCACTCTGAGGTGGAGGGAGGAGCTTCAGAAATGAGAAATTTGAAAGTCACAGGCTGAAATATTACAGGGTTTTTACTTTTTTTTTTAAAGGCAATACTTGGACAGTTTTTTGGAAAGTGGCCTTGATGATCTTAAGAGGCCTTTTCCAATTTAATGGTTCTAAAATTGAATTAAAATAGGAAATTATTGGAGTAAAAACAACTGCATTTCTTCAAGAGAGGATATTCGCTGTTAGGTTTTTACATAACCCTGCATTAACAGCAAGGGAGTTGGGATTTACGTGGGTAAGTCCTGATGTTTGAAAGTTGTCAGTCTCAGCCAGGCACAGAATTCCAAGAAAGGGGCTCAGGGTGATGCAGTGGCACTGMTGGCACTGTGCTGGGTGTCCTCAGGGTGCCTTTCCCTTCCTGTCCTTCCCAGCTCTTCCCAAAGGCARCCTGGACACAGGTGAGCTCCTGCATTTTACCTGATGTCTGATGGTTCCAATTTCTATCCTGGTGGCTCAGAGCAGTCTTTAACCTTCTGTTACTTGAGTCTGGATTTTCCATGTGCTTCCCAAGTGTGCTGGCACAGGATGCTGGTTGTCACCTCTGCTAAAGCAGAGCTTGGGGCCCTGGTTTTTCTGTGCTCCTGRAGGCTGAGCTCCCCTGTGGGTTTGCTATGTGTGGAATGCAGTGAGGAGCATTTCGGGTGCTCTGGGCCAGTGTCCAGCCCTGAGGCCTGGCCTGTGGAACCTGCACCCCACTGCTGTATTTTGGGAAAACRCCAGTGCCAGAGGGGAGCTTGGTGGGAGGCCTTGTGCCCTGGGCTGAACAAACACTTCTGGTTCCAGTTATGTGCTAATAAAATAAAATAAAACACAGGCAAGCCTCCCAAAGCCCAGGGTGGGAGCATTACAAAAGATTTTWAAAAAAAAACATCCAACAAGATGATGGGAAARGAAATGYGCCTGATGGGGGGATGAATCAAARTGTTTTTTGGGATGAAAACCATAAAACTTTTGCTTCCTCTTAATGGCAGAGATTTAAGCAGTTAATGAGCCCTCAGAGATGCAATAAACAGCTGAGAGATGCTTAGGAAGGAGTTGAATGAATTCCTTTGGCTGCTGAGGTGATGAAGTATGCTGGGGTCCCCTTCAGTGAGGCATCCACATTTYCAGCCCTTTGCACTTTGTCTCCTGCAACCACCTCGTATTGGAGACAGTGGAGGGAGGGAGGGAGAGGGGATTGTTTTTGGGGTGGCAGGCATGTGCAGTGTCCCACTGCAGAGCTGGGTGTTCCCAGGCAGCACCTGGCAGTGGATTTTAGCTTCTGGCAGCTGAGGCTGTGACTTCACTGCAGGGAGGTTTTCTGGAGTCATTGGATGGAGACCCCATGACTCAGAAAAGGACTAATATCACCCTGGGAATCAGTGATTTTTGTTACTTGCCTGGGAATGTGGCATTGGAAAGGAAGGGCTGTGTGCTGGGCTGGATAACGCAGGGGCCAGTTCACCAGGAACCAGGCAGAGGTCCCCTGAGTAGAGGATGGATGGGGCTGCAGGAATGCACTGAGTGTCACCCTGGGCTCAKTCCCTCCCTCCTGCCTCTCCCAAAGCTCCTGGGGGTTGCCAGGATCCAGCTGCTGACCCAGGTGGGCCTTTATGGCTCTTAATGCAAACCAAGTGTCCCTTCAAGTCTGGTTGTTGTRATTGCAGGAAACCACAGTAATTAACTGCCATTAGTAGAACTTTAGTGTTGCTGCTGTTACATCCTGTGAGAGGAAATCTTGCTCGGTTCCCTGCTGGGATGAGGCTGAGGTACCTGTCTGGTTCCAATCTGGCCTGTGGTTTGGCATCCAGAAGCTGCAATCAGTTCCTGAGCAGAGACGTTCACCTGCAGGGGAGGGATTTCTGCAGCAGATGGTCACAGGTACTGGAAAAGTCACAGTGTGGTGTCAGAAGCTGCTGTAGGTGATGGTCTGGGCACACTTAGTTTGCAAAATTAAGTCCTGGCTTGTGTTGTCATCCTGCCTTTTCCTTCTGAGGGAGCAGTCACTGTTCCCTGTGTGYGTGGATGTGCATCTCTAAAATGGGTATTCAACCAGAGGGCAGAGGGAGGTTAAACACACACCCAATGGCCAGATGTGATCTTTGTYCAAAAATCTGAAAAATGAAGTCACYATCCCAGCAAAGAGCCCTCAGGTACAATTTTAGCCCAATTTGACTTTCAATCCCTTCTCCAACCGTGCCAAATTCCCCCAAAATATCTGTGATGCTGGTATGGTATATTTAGCTTAAAGAACACATCGTCCTGGTAACCAGATGAAGAAATGCTTTGAACAAGCCTGCTTGGATCTTTTCAGGGTGCATTAATTGCTCTCACTGTGGCCAGGCTCTTCCATGACRAAAGAGAACTTGAGGCACAGCATTGGTGCTCCCTCAGCTTCCCTGCCCTGCCCCACACTGTCACTCCAGGATTCCTGGTGGGAATGGGGCAGACAGGGAGTGTGCTGTTTATTTATGTGTATCTTGATGTGTTTGCTTTTTAATTTATTTGCCTGTTCATTTATTTGTGTCTTGATTCATTTATTTCAATGGGCTCTGCTGATTCCAGGGACCCCTCCTGTTGTTTCAGTATAGACTATTAGCAAATATTTTTTTGCATAATGGCCTAAGTGTTACCCTCCAGAAATGTTTTTGAGACMCTGCAAGAATTCTGGGCCTTGTATTCCACCTGCTTTGCTGGTTCCTGTCCTTGTGGCTGACTGATGGACGTGTGTCATGGTTTTACTCGGTCTGATTTTTGGTGGTGGGGGATGGAACCAAGAAACCACAAACCTCAGAGCCAAAATGGATTGGCTCTAAAACACAGGGGGTAGGGCTCCTTTTGCTGGAGAAGGAGAAAGCTTCTAGAACTTCCTCACAGGAGCCATCTTTGTGGTTTCTTGGTCCCATCCCCCACCACCAAAAATCGGACCGAGTAAAACCATGACAGCGTGTCCCCAGCATGCTCTGAGGGTGTGTTTGGTGAGAACCTGTTGCCCATTCCATCTCAGATGGCTCAGAGTGTGTCTGGTGGGTTCCTGCAGCCATCAGCTGTGGTGCTCCTTGGAGCTCACTGATGCCACGGCTACAGAAGGCTTCACATCCACTGGTTTTCCTTGCCCGAAAAAGCAGCACTTGATTTCCAAGGCTCTTTGCTTGATGTACAAGGGCTCTGCTCACCCAAAAGTCTGCCCTGACTGGGGACTGGTGAGAGATGCTCTAAGTCTGTGGGAATGTAGCACTGGAGCCTGGCTGGCTCAGCTCTGGCTGTCTCTTGGTGCATCCCAGGTGCAGGATCTAATCTGCTCCAGCCGAGCCTGTGATTGACGTGCTGCAGGATTTACAGCTTTCACTCTGTCCTATGCTCCAGTGTGGAGCAGACATGCCCTTATCCCAGCATACACCTGCTGATTTCCAGGGAACCATCAGAAATGAGCCTTTCCTGCAGCTATGAGGGTTTGCTGGAGAATGGGAAAGCAGCCTTGTGGRGGCTGGGGGGAGCATGGAGCATCCAGGTGCAGCAGCACTTGGGAGCAAWGCCTGGCAGATGGCATTTGCTGCGTGGTGTAAGGGGATTTGCCACATGACCTGCTCAGAATCTGTGTCACGTGGCACATCGATCAGACTTGGCATCCAAAGAACAAACTGAGATCAGCAGAGGAGCTGCTGCAGAAAGGTGGCTGGCACAGGGATCCACAGGGATCCCAGCTTTTTCTGTGAAGATCTGCTGATGCTTACAGGAGCTCCTGTGATCCTGATTTTCTCTCTGTGTTTGGGGCAGTTTAATCTCCTGTTGTAAATCCAGTGCTTTGCTCCTCCTCAGGCTTACACGGATGGACACACAGCTCCAGCACTGGATGTGCATGAGTCTGGGAAGCCAGCTGGAAGGAATGGGGTGGTGAAGCGGCTGGAAGATTAACTTGACACCTAATTATATCCCCTGGGCTGATTTTTCCATTCTGTCATGCCCCTGCTCTGTCTGCACTTTCTGTGAGTGTGGGATGCTGTGGAGYTCTCCACATCCAGCCACGCTCCAGCAGACATGGGGGATGAAATTATCAGTTGTAAAAGCTCTCCTGGCTGTGCTGCCAAAAGTAGCATCTCCCTGATGTTTATATTTCCTTAAACCAAGCAGGATGGCTTAATCCTGTATATATTTGAAAGACAGTATTTATTCCATTTTACAGCTCTTCTGGAATGGGATTTCACACYACAGTTCCCATGGGAGTTGTCATGGGACTGGCACTGTTGCTGTTTGACCACAACAGCCTTTTTTTGACCTGATTCAAGTCCTGGCATTCCCTTGTTAAAGCAGGAACCCCTCTGACCAATTTCCACAACAACTCCTGAAGTTAAATTTCCTACAGGCTTTCTCCCCTAAGGAAGACCTGAAGCCATAGCCCATCTGGGAGTAGTTTATGGCACCTGCCTGAAGCAGGAGTTCACTAACCCCCAGCTGTTGTTGTTTAGTGCCCCAGGTCCTCAAGAGCTGCACGGAGTTCATCGAGAAGCATGGCATCGTGGATGGGATATACCGGCTGTCCGGGATCGCCTCCAACATCCAGAAACTCCGGTAAGGGCCTGCCCTGCCCCTTCCACRGGCACATCCACCCTGCAGGCAGCTTTCCTTCAGGATAAAGTATCAGCATCATGGTGTCACTGTGCTGTCATGTTTCATTTGTTCCCTCTCGTGCTGGGAGCCCTTGGGAGCAGCTGATGTTTCTCCCTTCTGCTTTGGGCTCCTGGCTGACCAGCAGTTAATTGGGAATATGCAAAGGATACATGCCTGAGTCTGGGGGGTGGCATTGCTGTGCTGCACGGGGAAAGGCCAGGAGTGTGTCCTGGTTAGGAGCTGTTCCCACCACAGCAAGCTTTATTCTTTGGTGAGCCTATTTTGCTCCTGCCATTTGGTGTGGGATGTTCTGCTGTGGAGCACTGGGAGTGGATGTGACTCATTGCAGCCCTGGTCCTGGGCTCATGGCCTGGCAGAGGCAGCACAGGGGTGTTTTCCATCCTCCTTGTACCAGCTGTCCCCTRTTCAGTGGGCAGGTTTGTGCTGTGACAGTGGCTGTTCAAACCCTTGCATGGATGGGTTTGTTCTGGTTCAGATTAATCCTGTTTCTCATCCCAGCATGTCCCATTTTAAGAATCTGGCCCCAAGGTTTTGATGAAGGATCCAAAGGCCCTGACTGGAGCTGTGACTGAACAAAACATTTGCCATTGCTTCTGTTACATCCCTTTGTTCCCCATTTTGACTTGTGCTGGACCATCCTTCTAATCTTTGCCCTAGTCCATTTTTTCCCTTTGTGTTGCCAGGACCATTTTCTCCTTTATTGTGTATTAAAGGTGCTTTAAAAATGGTTTTCTAAAATTGTAATGGTATCATTCCTGTTCCAGTGCAGAGAATGCAGTGACAGCCTGTTTCCCAGGTTTCTGAGATGTTCCAAAGACAAAAGGAAGGGAGCACATGGCATAACTTACTGACACTGTCCCTGTTCACGTAAATCACTACAGATATTGAGCATTTGATGAACATAGGACACATCTTGCTGCAGTTCCCATCTGTATATACAGGGCAATCTTCTCTTTCCAAAACTGGGGCTGCAGTATCCCTATAAACGAATCACTGTGCTTAGGTTTCCCATAGAAGAACTGGATCTCCTGGGTCTAAAGGGCTTTTTGGTTGGGGAGAAGGTTAGAGAATTTATTCTGTGTGGGACATTTCCATGTGACAGGGATTGGCTCTTCAGCAGGGCAATAGCTGCCTTTATTTGGCAGGTGGGCAAACAAAGCCCATTGATTTGGGGTGTTGATCCCTGTGTCCCAGCTCTTTGTGAGAGCTGTGGAGTTGTATTCTTTTTGCCTAACAAAGTCTGCCTTTGGGTCAGAAGGAATAACATGAAGCCCTGGAAACAGCCAGTTCAGAGAGGAGGGTTGAGTGTACTGGGGTATCCCTCTCTTCCCTCCATGTTCACTTCTGCAGGGGAGCATCTGACACAGGGTGAGCTTTATTCTTAGGAACAAACATTGGAGTGGGGCAGGATATGGGCAGGGAGTTTGAGCCAGGGCCAAGTGTGTTTGTATGGGGTGGGCTGTTCCCTCTGAGCCTCTGTGTGGAGCTGACTGCAGGAATGGAGTTTCTTTTCCAGATGTGAGCAAGGGCTGAGTCAGAAGGTGCCTCTGGAAGCGCTGTGTGCTGGKCACTGAGGGCTGTGGCAAACAGAATCCTTCCTTTCCTCCTGTGCTGTCTTTGGGGTGAGGAAGGGATGGGCAGTTCACCCTGAGGAAGGGGGATCKCTCCTGCTCCTCACCTGGTGGAGTGTGAGGCTTCCCACAAGCAGTGTCCGTGTCCAGGGATGAAAGGAACTTGTCCTGATCCCGGCAGGGCTCAGTTACAAACACCCCTGGTGCCCTGGGCACATTCTGCTCCTCAGAGCTCGTGTGCCTCCCTGGGCACAGCCTGCCAGCTTTGGGCAGGGGACAGGACAGGGACAGGGACAGGGGTGTGGCCACCACACTCAGCCCCAGCTGTGCTTGCAGTACTGAGTCCCCATGGCTGTGTGCAGCCTGAAGATCCTGGCAGGGACCCCGAGGTTCTCCAGCTCCCAGGGCCTGGCTCACCACACTCATCCCTCCAGAGTGTCCTCATTGGAAATGGCACTTCCCAGAACACATTCCAGCTGTGAGCCAGCCCTCGGCCTTCTGAGCTCAGCTTTTATTTCATAAAAATTGGTMATTTGGGGTTTTTTCTCTCTCTGAAAAGCAAGGGAGTGCTATGGGATTTTCTTCATGTGGTTCCTGGCTGTCTTTTCCCTGTAGCAGAGGCAGGCTCAGCTCACCAGCTCATACCCCRGGAATTTCTGCACTCACTGGTTTCCATGTGCTGCCGATGGCACTGCTGCTGGCATGGCATTATCTTTGCCATTTCTAGGCCTTTGAAATGCAGAGGGGCAGCAACTTTCATCATTCCTATGGGCAATCCCAGTCATAGCCCTTGAGAGTTAAACTTGTCCTCGTGGTCTTGGAAGACCTTCTCTGGAGACTTTGTGAAAAGCCCTGATGCAGCAAAAGGGATGGCAGCCAATTGGTTGTAAAACTAACTGAAAATGCTTTATTAGAAAAAAGAAAAGTTTCTTTTTTGGAAAAAATCCCCACTGGCTGCTCCACAGCCGTGGGTCMTGTGGCTTTGGTGACTAAGTGTTTATTTTTTCCTGTAAGTAGGAAGGCCKTGCTGTAATTTGTGCTGGGTTTGATTTCATTTCTCCTCCTCAAACCCCTTCACCCATTTCTCTGCTCTCCTTGCCAGCCACGAGTTTGACTCTGAGCAGATTCCCGACCTGACCAAGGACATTTACATCCAGGACATCCACTGTGTGGGCTCCCTGTGCAAGCTGTACTTCCGTGAGCTCCCCAACCCCCTGCTCACCTACCAGCTCTACGAGAAATTCTCTGTGAGTACGAGGCAAATGTGGGGCACTTCCCCTGCAGTGGGGCTTCACCTGCACTGGTGGAGCAGGGAAATCCTGGAAGCTGGACCTGCCTTCCACACACTTCCTTCTCTGACTGCTCTGACTCAGTTGGGGTTTTTAGAGCCAAGAAAGGGTGTGTCACCAGAATTCCCATTATGGTGGGAACAATGACACCATGTGCTGCCCATGTTCCAGATTCCATCYTGCCATTGCAGAAGGGGCTGCCAATGCCTTGGGTTCTGAGGGGCMTTTTCTGTGTCCTGTTTAGGTCACTCCCACGTGCCTTTGTGCCCTGTGCCACACTGTGTTGGTTCCACTTGTGGGGCCCCAGCAGAAGGTCCCTGGAACACTTCCCATGCTTTGCAGGAATTCTCTCGTTTGCCATTTCTCAGGAATGGGATTAGAAGCAAATGCTGCTAAGAGCTGAATATCTTCTGTAGGGATTCTCTGTGCCATTGATGTGTCCCAGGTCATGACTTACTTGGCCTGCCTTACATGATCCACGTGCTGCTCTGCCCCCAAGACAGACCCCTCACCCAAGGGGGAGAAGAGCAACAAAATCCACCCCACTCCCAAGACTGGCACGTTGGGGTTTTTTTTTTGCAGCTAAATCCTTTCCTGCCTCATTCCAGGATGCTGTTTCTGCTGCTACAGATGAGGAAAGGCTGGTTAAGATCCATGATGTGATCCAGCAGCTGCCCCCTCCCCACTACAGGTGAGTGCAGCCTTTGGTGTGTTGTGGGTATTTCGTGAGAGGAATTCTATAAACCCAGTTTCACTCTCAAGACAGCCACACTGCCTCTGCATATTGAAATGGTTATGCCCATAGAAAATAGATTTCTATTTTAATTAGCCCATTACCAAGCACTATACACTAAACATGGTCTTACTTCTCTTCCTTGGAAACTCTGTATAGGAGGGAAATAGAAGCTTGTTATGTCAGAGTAAGGAAACAGTTTTATTGCAGGTGGGGCACTATACCAGTTCTAAGAAGGTTAAAAGAAGGTGAAATATAGCCAAAAAATTGCTCAGGCCTTCAAACTTGGTGAATTGTATTTTGCCTCCAGTTTGCCCCTCCCTGCAATAATAGTAACTAGCAAATAACAACAATACTCTGTGAGAATAACTGACATAATTAATTTAGTGTTATATATTAGAGTAGCATAATATGGTGTTTAAAAATCACCAATTAAAATACTATATTCAAGCTAAYTAGTAGTAATAAGAAGTCRTGCTATATGGTAATGAGTCTTGACTAAGAACAACATTTAAGGGTTTTTAATATTAAAAGTTATGGCAGGGTATKGTGAAAAGGCATCAGACAAACTGGTATTGGTGACTGGCTTTAATAACTACATAAAATGCTGTATGTTAATGATATTTTAATATTAATAACTAGTGATGCATGGTAARTAGCATTCACTAATTGTGAATTGTAATTGGTAGAAATAGCTAATGACAATGGATGGTGAAAGTTCTTTACAGATCACTAACTGTTGACTGGGCCAGTTGCTCTGATTTGTCCCAGTGGTTTAGGTGACCATTTGGGGTGAGTGCAGGCAGTGTTTGGCTGTTTATACCTAATTAAAATACTTCATTACAATCWTCATTGAGTACTGTAATGTGTGTTAACCAGCAGGATCACTTAGAATTCTGGTCTAAGTGGTCAGGTGTAACACAASAGGACAGCTATTGATAACTATTTATAGTCATTTCTGCTAATAAGTGTTTAAATTTCAGTTACTGTGATGTGTGGTGATTACCTGGGCAATTGCAATGCTGCAATGAGTGGTATCAATAATTATAAAAGTTTCCTGGAATTTATTTAACTGATGTGGTACAATTGTGCTACTTGCTCTTTAAGTAAGGTTGGCTAGTTGGTGCAGCAGCTACTGCTTGTAGTAACTAACTGCAATATTATATTAAATGAGGGGGTGTGGCCCTTTCAAAAATAAACTGATCTCTTCCTTTTTCTTTCACCTTTTCCCTGAAATCATTTTACTTTGTGGAGCTGGTTAAATGGGGTGCTGGTACCCATCAGCACATCAGTCTTGGAGAGGGGACACAGCCAATACCTGGCTGTGGAATGCTGTATGTAGGTCACAGGGTGCTGTTCTCCTTTSCTGGGGGTTGCTTGAAGAAAGGAAAAATATACTTCATTTTTCTGCTACTCAGTGATGAGAAGTTGCAGGCAGGAGGTGTCTGTCTGATTTCCAGCCAGAGCCCTCTCCTTCTCTTTCAGTCTTGTCTGTTTGTGGAATTTTGAGCCCCAGAACACCCTCTCTGCTCCATCCCACTTTCCCCCCAAAAAAAGGACAGTCTGTGAGACAGACACAAGGCAGGGGCACCAGGAGGGTATTTCACTGCCACCTACTGCTCCCTGCTCCCCAGCATATATTAAACACAACASTGCTTAATATACCAAAACCACCATTTTTGAATGTGAGCAGAAACCTCTGAAGTTTAACCTTCTATCTGCCTGACCCACCTCTAAGAAACCTGCAGCCAGGAATTTCTGAAGTAGAACTCAGGTACAGTTGGTTGATTTTCAGTATCCTGGAGTGTCTAAATCAATATTTTCCTCCTTCCCAGGATTAGCATTCCACAGCTTTCCCCACACACCCCTGAAGAGCCCCTCAGGGCTGTCACAAACCTGCAAAGGGAGTTTTTCTGGAGCTGTCCTTTCCTTTAGGCTGGACAAGTCAGGAGAGACTCTGTTCAGCCTGGCCTGTGTCTTTCTTGCCAAAGGCAAGGCCAGCATGGGGCTGAGGGGAAGGAGTTCAGTGTTCCTTCCTGGAAGCTGTCAAACCACAAGGAAATAATGAGCTGGGTTTGTTCTGTGGATCATGGCCTGGCTTTGCTCAGTGGTGCTGAACATTTGCCTCTCTCCCATTTTCCAGGACACTGGAGTTCCTAATGAGACACTTGGCTCGTCTGGCTGATTATTGCTCCATCACAAATATGCACACCAAGAACTTGGCCATCGTCTGGGCTCCAAACCTCCTCAGGTACTCCGGGATTTTCCCATTTCAACACAAGATAAATGTTTGTATTTATAAACAACAGATACTCCAGAAAATCCCAGCTTTCAGCAGCTGGAAAGAGCTCTTCCTTTCTTCACCCAGTGTGTTCTTCTCCTCCTGTAAAATATAGGAGATAATTCTAAGCAGGATTTAAGACCAACTGTCAAGTTCTGACCTAGTGATGTAAAACAGCCCCTGTATTATCTAGTCTCACACAACACAGTTCCACTGACTGCAGTTCTGTCAGTAGTGACAAGGAAGAATTCCCTCAACCTTTTAGTGGATAATTTCTYCTCTCCCAGTTAGATGGGACTAGTGTGTCCTTGATCATCCAGGAAAATTTCTTCAGTGGCATCACTGATTTCCCACTGCATAAGTCTCTAGAGTCTAATTTGACAGCTTGTTGCTGCAAGAATGGAAACTTATGGAAATGATCTTGGATAAATCTGTCCCCTAAAATCTGTTTTGAAGGTGCACRATAGGGCACTTTAAAATTAATGGTTTAACTTAAAAAATGTGCTTTAAAAGAAAAAAATTACATCACTCTACCCTCAATTTATTGATTTCTGGCCTGCTGTTGTTACCAGCCAGAGAAATCTGAGTGTGCAGTTCATCATGGAATCCCAAAAGGGTTTGAACTGGGAGGGACGTTAAAGCTTATCCAGCTCCACCCTTGCCATGGGCAGGGACACCTTTCACTATCCCAGGTTACTCCAGGTCCTGTCCAACCTGYCCCTGGACRCTCCCAGTTCATGCCAGTGGGCTCTTCTCTCCTGTCTGGCAATTSTCCCACGAGCAGTGGAGCTGGCCTGGTGTTGGAATTTGCTTTAGTGAGTCCTGGCACACTCGCCCAGCAGGATCAGTTGGACACACTCCCTGCTCTAGGGAAAATCCCCTTAGAGGCCACAGTGAGGTTTGTACAACAGCATTGCCTTAAACTGTGCCAGTCGTTGAAATGAGTTAACAATAAGCTCCTCATTTTGGGTGTTCAGTGTATTTACCTCAATTCAGAYCTGTCCCACACTCCCTTCTCCTCCCAGCCCAGTGTTCCTCTTGCCCTGTCAGTAAGATTGGAACCTGGATGTGAAGTTTGGCCATAAATCCCCCCAGTCAGTGACCATTGGAAGCGTTGCTGAGATGCAGCCCCAGAAGTGCCCTGCAGCTGTTTCAGCCTCTCCCCTCACTCTGTGTCCCTTGGTGCAGGTCCAAGCAGATCGAGTCKGCCTGCTTCAGCGGCACGGCTGCCTTCATGGAGGTGCGGATCCAGTCGGTGGTGGTGGAGTTCATCCTCAACCACGTGGATGTGCTCTTCAGCTCCAAGCTCAGCTCTGTCATCCGCGATGGGGCAGGTGAGTGTTCTCTGCTGGGCAGCAACAGCAGCGCTCTGGGGGTGTCCRGGCCTCCTCTGGCACATTGAAATGGTTTTGTTGTAACCTGGGGGACACATTTCTGGGTTGGGATGTCCAAGCCCAGACAGAAATGGCCTGGTTTTAGAAATTGCTCTCAGTACCTTTCTTAAAGCCAAGGATGCCCCACAGGAGTGCAAAGATGAACATTTGGCTTCCGCTTTTATGTCCTACCACTGAGAAATTGTAAGGAATCACTTAAATCTTTGTCCCCTCTGCTCCCTCTCCTTTTTAAAACTATCTTTACTGTTTCTCCTGAATACTTACCCACTGGRGCTCTGTCTGCCCTCATCCATACCTTAGAACACAAACAGGAACAAACTGATGTAAAGCAATCTCTCTGCTTTCACTAATGCTGAGGCTAAGAAACTGAAATCTTGGTCTTAAAGGGCTATTTTGACATCGCTGTGGTGGTTATTCCTTCTGCATAGCCTGTGTGAGTGCATGAACAGGGGTGAGCAGCCACATGGCCAGGCTGGTKTTGCTTTAGGATGAGGGATAAACCTGGAGCACCTGAAATGTCATCCAGCCATGGAACCTACAAATTCCCTTGAGTACCTGAAACCATACTCCTATTCCATGGAGAAGGAGCAGAGTTGCACCAGGAGGGAAGTTTACTCTGTGTGTCTGTGGCTGCCACAAGCTGCTCCTAAGCGGCATTAGGGCTGCACCATCTGCCTTGATAACCTTGATAACCTAGAACATGCACAGCCACTGCAGTTACCACCACCTGGGACTGCAGRGGGCTGGGTTTACACTGTATTTGCTGCTCTCTTCTTTTAAACAATCCCTGCCTCTGCTTAGGCTGGTGGAGTTGATCTAAGCCCAGCTTTTTCTCCTGCTGGAGGGCRGTTCCAAATGCATGGGAGCTGGGGGTTAGCTTGGCTGAGCAGTGCCAGCCCCAGCAGGCTGACTCTGCCAGGGGAGGGAAGATAAGCATGCTCAGAAWCCCAGCCAGATGATTATCCAGGCTTAGAATGGCCCATGTAAATTTGGCTAATTGTTTAATGACTTGGTCATTTGCATTCAGTGGCTTCGAAGCAGGCCTGGCAGGAGGAGGGTCAGGCTCTTGGGCAGCACATTGGCTGAGTGCCGGAATTCTGCATTCCAGAATGGCTTCCTGGGAGCTCTGGGTGTGAGCACAGCTCCTGCACCCCCTGGGAGAGGGGGAAGTGGTGCTGCCAAGATGTTTTAACCCAAACTTCACCCAGGACAGCATTTACAGCTGGYACACCCCCCACACTGGGCATCCTTCACACAGAGCTGTGCTGCTCCAGGGACAGCCACGGGACTGGAGCAACCAGGATGTTCTGCAATGGCATATCTCCCCCACAGCCCTCAACTCACCTGGGAACAGCCCTAGAAACACCTGTACGAGAGGCAGATGCAGATCCTACAACTGGCTCCCTGTAATCTGCTCCTCACAGAAGCTGTCAGCAGCAGGAGGCAGCAGAAGCTACTTTCATATGTTACACATTCATCTCCAAAACCAAGACACAAGCTGTAAGAGGCCACAGGCAGGACACGCAGCAGATTCTGTTTGCTGTGTCCAGCTGCACTTTCATTTGTAGCAGCTTCAGTCACACATGGCATTTCCTGCTGCACCAAGAGGTGGAATCTGGGAATGACTCAGCTGGGCTTTACACAAAGGAGAAAAAACATTTTCTTTATAGGCTCTTGCATACAGATCAGTAAAGTATGTCACAAAGGTTTCCATCTTACCTGCTTCCCTCTGCTTTCTTTTTTTCATACACTAAGCCATTTTTCTTTTARTCGTAAACATATCTCTGACATGGTGACCGCATTTTGTCCACATGTTCCAATGGTGGGGATAACAAATGCTCAGAAAAACACAGCACCTCCCTAGACACACAGAGCTGAGCTTTGATCTCTGCACTGCTGTTTGCTGACTCCCTGTTGCCTGTGGTTTTCCCTTGCAGGTCACAGCTCTTTATCCCGGCCCAAGTCTCTGCTGGTGTCCTCTCCATCCACGAAGCTGCTTACGCTGGAGGAAGCTCAGGCACGGACACAGGCCCAGATCAACTCTCCCATCGTGGCAGACAGCAAGTACATCGAAGTGGGAGAAGGSCCAGCAGCTTTGCAGGGGAAATTCCACACAGTCATAGACTTCCCATCTGAAAGGTAGAGACAGGTTTTCTTTCCAGCACTGCCATAACTGTGTAGTTTTGAATACAGYAAGAATTTGCTTATATTGACTTGAGAGTCATTACATATGGAAAGTATTGTAGCCAGTTTTCCAGCTGCTGTGGACTCTGAGGATTCAGYTCACATCAGTGGTCTGGTAAACTTGGTATAGCCAGGTACCTTGTGCTCCACTCCCTTGTTTTTAGTGGGGTTATCATTAAATGTATAAATCCATGTTGTCTGTGATGCAGAGAGGTRCCTGGACCAGTCACACATAGAAATGCAAACAGGGTGAATGCCTGCAGATGTKGGGATTTTCCAGATCTCAGGACTAAGTGCCAGTCAAAAACACAGGTTCCCTTGCAGTGGAGCAGTTGGACAGGCTTKAGGACACTGAAAATTAAATATGTCAGCGAGGGAGACAAAGGTAGTTTTATAGCAGGAGTGAGAGATGCTTTTGAACATTTTTATGGCTGYCCAGCTTGCCAGAGAGCTGGGGCTTCTCCCATCAAATCCATCCCTTGGCTGCTGGGCTGGACAAGGAGGAGCTTTTGCTCACCTGCCCTGCAGCTGATTTGCAGGGGAAATTTGTTGGGGGAGTTTACCCAGCAAGACTTTAGGGCTGAGCTGGAAGAAAGAAAAYATCCTCAGTTATGGAAAAGAAGGAGTTTCCAAGCAGAAACCAGAAGTTTCTGAGCAGAAAGGAGAGAGTGCTGATCACAAGCAGCCAGGATTGAGCTGCAGCTCCCCCCATCTATGTGTGTTCCATTTTTCTCYCCAGGAAAAGGCCTCCCAGCAAGATGAAGAAGTCTCCAGTGGGGAGCTGGCGTTCCTTCTTCAACCTGGGAAAATCCTCCTCCGTGTCCAAGCGCAAACTGCAGCGCAACCCCAGTGAGCCCTCAGAAATGAAAGCCATAGCCCTGGCAGGTGAGGCCCCCTTCCAGAACCCGGGCTTTTCAGCAGTGCACAGTGATGTTTCCAGTGGGTTTCTATCTCCTTCTAGTGTCCAAGCCGTGCATGGCACCTCCAGTAGCTGCTCTTTCCCATTGGATCTTCGGCAGCTCTGGAGCCTGCCGGTGCTCACACCTCTGTGCTTTGCTTGGAGCAGCTTTGGGAAGACAAGATGTGGGTGCTGCTGTAATAAGTCACAGGATAATTCCTTCTGACACTCATTATCAAATGAGAATACAGTTATGGCTCCCCATATTGCTTTCAGAAGATGAAACAAGGGAAAGKCACCTTCCCACAAGCACATTTCCTCCGAAAGCTGTACCAGAATATTCAGAGAAGGCAGCCAAAATCCCTTTGTAGCCACAGTCAGGATATGTAGGTCGAATTCTCAGCCTTTTCTATGTATAATTTTCTGCCTCTTTCCAAACTTAAAAACAGCAACGATGTGTTTTTGCAATAAATGACACYACAAATCCCAAAGCATGGGCCAGTGAGAACTTTTATCCCCTCCTCTCCCAGGTCCATCTTAAAATTCTCACCCTCACAGTCCTCACACACTCTATGACGCCCTTTGTGACTGTCTCCTCAGAGACTGAAATTGTATTTGTTAAGTGCCCATAAAACAGGKTGTGTAAATGTTCCTTCCTTCCCCCTTTTTGAGGGGTTTTGCTTGTGAGGAGTTGTTTCCCAGCCTGTCACCTGCAGCAGTCACCACTTGGGTTGGTTACCTTTTCCAGGTGAAATGAGAATCAAACCCACTCTCAGAACAAAACTACTCTCGGGCCAGTGATGTTGGTGTTAGGAAAAACACAAATGTGCTTCTGCCACCATTATCCAGCTAAATGTAAGCCCTTTTCCTAACTGATCCTTTCCCTGTGTGGTTCCTTCCCTCAGGAGGACGAGGAGACAGCGGGACGCTCCGGTCGGCCAAGAGTGAGGAGTCCCTCACCTCCCTGCATGCTGTGGATGGTAAGGCCAAATGCTGCCTGCACTTCAAAGAAATGGGCATTAAGGGAGGCACTTGGACATCTCTGGCTGTAGATACTCAACAGGGMAGGTTTTCCACCCCTCCAGGGGAAGCTGAACTTGCGAATTGGTGAAGCAGCTTTGTGCTSTCAGCACAGATGGGTCTCACAGAAATGCTCTTCATGACTTTTTCTGCTTTTAAGGTTAAAAAAAGCAAAGCTCTTGCTCTGGTATAGCTGGCACTGCTTACATTGATTCCTTGGCACCTCCCCTTGCTGTTGCAAGGTTGACAGGACAGCGTTGGGAAGGAAAATGCTCTCTAAGAAAGGGCTTCAGCGCATTTAAACTGGCTTTGCTTGTGCACACAGCTTAGCCTCAGACTAAATCACACATGGCAAGTGCTGTAAAAGAGTTTAATAAGCAGTGAGTGCCAACGCTGTGACTTTGTGTGCAGAGATCGCCAGGGGAGCCTGTGGCTGCCTTAGGACCGCATTGGGCCAGGTCTCTGGACAGGGAGCTGTTGTCACTAACCCAGTGTGTCCCCTCACTTGCAGGTGAATCCAAGCTGTTCCGGCCCAGGAGGCCCAGGTCCAGCAGTGACGCCCTGTCTGCCTCCTTCAACGGGGAGCTCCTGGGGAACATGAACCGCTGCAACTCCTACGACAACCTCCCCCACGATGACAGCGACGGCGACGAGGGSCTCATCCACGTCCCTGCCCTCATCTCTCCCCGCTCCTCAGAGGACGTGGATCTGAGCCCGCCGGACATTGGCGTTGCTAGCCTGGACTTTGACCCCATGTCCTTCCAGTGCAGCCCCCCTCAGGCRGAGTCCGAGTGCCTGGACAGCAGCACCTCCCTGCTGGAGTCCATYGACATCAATAAGGAGAAGCCAAGCCTGCTCAAGAAGGATTTAGAATCAGGCAGCCAGTCCCAGACCCCAGGCAGTGCCACGAGCTCTGAGCCAGTGTCCCCTTTCCAGGAGAAGATGAGTCCCTTCTTTACGATGGACCTGAGCCCCACAGAAGAGCAGGCCTGCAAACCTCTCAGCTTCTCGCCCAAGACGGCCCGAAAGCCCATCAAATCTCCACCGCTGGCCACAGAACCCACCTCCTTTGTGCTGCCCAGCCGTGTGCCAGAGGCCATGGGAGGAGTGCCCACCATACCCAGGAACTCCTCCGCTTCCAGCTGGAGCAAAGGGATTGGCATCACTGAGATCACAAACAGGTCCCCAACCCAGATGTCCTTGCCCCTGAAAAACAGTGAAACAGGAGCAGGGGAAGGAGCCCACCAAGAGCTGCAGCATCCCCAGCTAGTGGCTGCTGGCAAAGCAGAGTTGCCAGAAGAAGGGGAGAGAGCCATGCCAAGCAGTCAGAATAAGACTGTACCCAGTGGACACACACAGCCAGGTACAGTGCATTTTCCTCCATTCTTTCTTTAAGTTCCAAAGGGGAGCTGCTCTCAGAACCGTCCTCCTCTGCGTGCCTTTAGGAGAGGGGATTGCCCATCAGTTCTGATCACGAGTGTCTTGCAGGGCTGTGCAGATCAGTAAGGTCTTAACCTCTGCCTTCTCCCTACATCACACAAATCTCGGATAATTTCCATAATGCTTTATATTGCGCTTTTTTTTCCCCATCCTGTCATACGTGAAAATCTCTAGCATGTCCTTCTCAATCATTTCAACCAATAGACCATCTAAGACTTTTCCTTTTTAAATTAAAAATCTGCCAACACTCGAAGAAGGGACCTTTCCGCCTAAAACCTTATGATCAAAATTGTGTAAGGGTATCTCATTCTCTGCTACCTCCTTCCTACCTCTCTAGAAATGCAAGAGGAGCCTTTTAGACAATCTCTTGGGTTTTTTCCTCTTTGTGATGAACTGCTGTGCTGTCGAACAGCGTTTGCCTGTGAGACACAAGTGTTTCACATCAGAAGGAACTGCCACTGTGAAAGTGTGGAGAGCATCTATTTTTTTATAGTAGTCGTTAAGGTCACTCTCCTTATTGGGTAACATAAAATCACTCTCTCTCTCAATTTTCCCCCCATTAGGAGCAGTTGCCCTCGACTCCCCCCAGGATCCTGTTCCCGTCAGTTCTGTGTCTCTTATCCCTCCTCCTCCTCCGAAAAACGCAGCGCGCATGCTGGCCCTAGCGTTAGCCGAGTCCGCACAGCAAGCATCCGCCCAGTCCCACAAAAGGCCAGGAGATGCTCATGCTGAAAGCACAAATTATGGAGAGGCTGAAGCTGGCACAGCTCTAGAAAAGCTCCATCTCTCTGCGGGTGCTCCTGACAAGCTCCACCTGTACACTGCTCTGCCCGAGAACCGCCTGCACTTCCAGCCCGGGGCACCTCTAGAGCAGGACTGCCAAGGCACGGCCGGGGAGCAGAACCACCCGCCCGGCGCACCTGGAGGCCAGGAGCCCCCGCCTCTCCACACGGGCGCGCCCGGGGACMCGCCTGGCAGCAGGGATGCGGAGCAGGAGCAGGCCAGCTTCCACCCTGGCAGAGCGGGGGACAAGGAGCCCTTTCCTCCCCGCGCTGGGGACTGGGAGCACGCGGCCCTGCACGGCCCCGGGGCACTGCCGGAGCGGGAGCGAGAGCCGCCTGCCTCGGAGCTGGCTCCGGAGCAGCCCCACCTGCGCCCCRGCCTGCCTGGGGACAAGCTGCACTCTCCCTGTGTGGCCGAGGACAAGCTGCAGTCTCCTCCTGTGGCTCCCGCCGGGGACAAGGGTGCCCCGGGCACGGTGCCCTACCTGAGCACTGTCCCCAGCGCGGCCGCCGAGCCCCGCGCCCCGGCCGGGGCCGCCCCYCAGGCAGATGTCACCGTCCCGCCCGCCCCGCACGTGGCCCCGGCGCAGAGGCAGGAGCACCAGGCAGCCGTGGGACAGGTGCCAGCGGCCAAAGCACCCAGCGGCTCCGGGCAGGTACGTGCTGCTCCCTGCACAGCTCCTCTGGAACGCTGAGCACTGGGAAAGTCGGTCAAAATCGAATGGCAAGAGGGGGGATCTGCAGACTYGCAGCATGCTGGGAGGGATGTGGGYCCAACACARACACAGCCTTGCGGGAAATCATGTACTGCTTTCCTAAGGGARCATCCCAATATACCCACTCTCCTTGGTTTGAAGGAAAAGAGTATCTGCAGGGGCAGCTGACAGAGGCAATCATAGTTCAGAATGCTCAGAAACAAGACGTTTTGCATCCTCTGACAAGGTCCTCTTCCGGCATCCTGGTTAGGCTCTTGTCCAGTCAATGACAGGATGAGAAGACATAGTCTTAACTTGCACCAGGGGACGTTTAAGTTGGACAATAGGAAGCATTTCTCCACAGAAAGGGTGATTAGGTACTGTAAGGGGCTGCCCAGGGAGGTGATGGAGGCTCCATCCCTGGAGGTGTTCAAGAAAAACTGGACATGGCAGTCAGTGCTCTGGGCTGGTGACAAGATGGGCTCGGTCACTGGTTGGACTCGATGGTCTCAGAGGTCTTTTCCAACTTCAGTGATTCTGGGATTCTGTTAAACAAAGCAGATCAGATTGCTTGTGCAGGATTGAAACATGAAAGTGTTCCCTCAGAAATCCAGCACCCCAGCCTGTGAAACACACCCAGCTGCAGCCCGTTCTAAGCCCCACAACCTCCTTTAAGGCAGGAATTTCTGCTCTGTTACACTCCTTGATTGTTCACCAGGGCCTGAGGAGATAAATCCAGGGACATTTTCRTTAAGATCATATATTTAAAAGCAGACCACCAAACAAAGCACTGAGGGCACTGTGTGAAGAGAAAGCCACCTCCTTCTCTTCCTCTGGTTTRGCATTTGGAGAACACATCAATTGTGATGGGTCCCAAAATCTGCCAGTTGGCACCACACTGGCCATGCTGAGAGAGGGAACTGGTAACATCTTTCCTTGCCCAACACACAGAAACCAGGCACAGACACCCTGGAATGGAGCTATGAGTGTCTGGGATGTTCTGACTGCAGAGCAGCAGGGGAAAAGCTGCTTGCCCTAACGTTGGCTGCTTTCTCCCCTGCAGGTGTGGAGCACYGCTGCCCCTGAAAAGCCGCCAGAGCCTACGCCTGGCTTTGTCTCTGAGAGTAATTCCACTGCCCGCAGCTCTTCCTCGGTGCCCGCAGGCCACCAGAGCCACTTGGAAAAACCTCGGGAGAGCACGAGGGCTCCACCGCTGCACCTGCGCTCCGAGTCCGTCCCTGCTCCCTCCTCTTATGGCTTCACCCCTCCCGTGCCGCCCGTGAGGACGCTGGAGAGCAAGATCGCCGCGGCCATGCACTCCAACAACACGGACGCCATCAACAACTCCAACTACCACTCCTTCCTGGCCTCCTCCATGCTGGCATCTTCTGTGGAGGAGGCGCTGCTGCCACCRCCACCGCCACCCAAGCACRCGTCCGTGCAGCCGGTGTACGTGCCGCACCCCAAGCCGGAGAGCCTCCCCGAGCCCGCGGGGCCCGACGGCTACGTGCACACCAAGCACCAGTACCGGCCTGAGAGCATSCCTACCCACGGCTACCATGGTAAGGCCGAGCAGCACCAGCCCTACCCGCCYCGGCCAGAGCCGCCCGTGGCCGCAGGCACGCGCTACGGCTCCTACGGCACGCAGGGCAAGGGCTCCRCCACAGGCCTGCACCCCAAGCCCCGTGGCCGCACTGACTTCGTGTCCTCGGTGAATCCCTCGGGGCTGCGGGGCAGTGGCTACGCCGAGGAGGCCCCCCCGTATCCCACCATCCGCAGGGTGCAGTCACTGCACGTGCCCAGCCCGGCCGCCGCCGCCATCCGCTCCGTGCCCATCTCCCGCACCGAGGTGCCCCCGGATGATGAGCCCGTGTACTGCCCACGGCCCCTCTACCAGTACAAGCCATATCAGCCCCACTCCGACTACCACGTCACGCAGCTCCAGCCTTACTTCGAGAACGGGCGGGTCCATTACCGCTACAGCCCCTACTCCAGCTCCTCCGGCTCCCCCTATTACGCCGCGGCCGACGGGAGCTTCTACGACCTGGATCCCTACAGCACCGTGCGGGTCCGGCCCTTCCACGGACTGCCCGGCCGCGAGTTTGGCCCCTACGCGTCCCGGCTGCAGGGCAAGGGGCTGTACCGCTACCCCAGCCTGGCCGCCTACCCCCGGGCGGGGCTCATCAACCACCTGGGCAAGGAGCACAGCTTYGTCAGCAGGGACGTGCCCCCCGCCCCCGACGCCAAGCACATGTACATGTCCTGGGACCTGGAGGACATGGAGAAGTACCGCATGCAGTCCATCCGCCGCGAGAGCCGCACGCGCCAGAAGGTCAAGGGGCCCCTCATGTCGCAGTACGACAATGTGGCGCCGCTGCTGCCGGATGAGCTGGGGGGCCTGGACGCCGTCCACCTGCGCAGCAAGTCGGATCCCGGCAAGAGCGGCCTGCTGACRGTGGCGGAGGGCAAGGAGGGCAGGTACCCGGCCAAGGCAGCCACGCCCGAGGGAGACGAGCGTTACTACGGGCAGCATGTGGAGCCCGAGCTGGACAGAGCCCACTACCACAGCGGGGGCTACGGGAACGGGCAGCCCGAGAAGCCGTCGCTGCCCCAGAAACAGAGCAGCATCCGCAACAGGAAGATGCACGAGCCGGGCGGCRGCAGCAGCAGCGAGCACAGGACGCACCTGCAGCAGGAAGCGAGCCATAGGCAGCCTTCCGAACCCAAAAACGGGCCCCCGTACCCCGACTATCGGCCCAAGGGTGGCCCCGAGCCCTCCGAGCCCATGGGCTACCAGCACTCGGGCAGCAAGTACATCCCGGCCGGCCAGGACACCCTGCGGCTGAACCACAAGGAGGGGAGGTTGGCAGAAGACAGGCCAGACCTGGAGAGGCCCCGAGGCAGGCCACCCGTGGAGAAGCACTCCAGAGACTGCTACAAGGAGGAGGAGCATGCCGCCCCTCCCGCGGCACCGCCGCCCAAGCCCGAGCGGAGCCACAGCCTCCGGATGCAGCACCCCGAGCCCATGGAGAGGGACTCGGCCCTGCTCTACCCCTACCAAACCCTGGGCAAGCGCCAAAGCACGATGACTGTGGTGTCCCAGTACGATAATCTGGAGGATTACCATACCCTGCCTCAGCACCAAAGAGGGGGCTATGCTGGAGCAGGGGGCTTCGTGCCCCCCGGCTTCCCCCACGTGCACAGCAGAACTTACGCCACGGCGCTGGGGCAGGGAGCCTTCCTCCCCACAGAGCTGTGTCTGCAGAGGCCCGAGACAGAGGTGCACGTTGAGTGAGCTGGGGGGGACGAGGGATAGAGTCTAAGCAGCCTCTGCTGGACAGTGGACTGTTTTATTTTTTCAGTGATGGAAAAAAAGCCCCCRACCCTGCCCCGGTGAGCAAAGCAAACCCCCCTCAGCCCCTCCGGCCCCCTCACTGTTTTTATGTAGTACAGCTATAGATTTTCATGTAGTTTTGAGGCACCTGGGAGGACAGGGCAGGCCGTTGGCACATGGGTGATGTAGGGCTGACACAGATGCTCTTGGGGGAGGGAGGGAAGGAGTTTTCCCTTCTCAGACATGACGCTGGCTGCTCCTCCCCATGCCCAGGGTCCCACGCACGATGGACTGTGCCTGCAKCTCTGTCCAGCTGCAAACTGCCCATCCCAGCTGGCTCCCTGGGACGGGACTCCCTGACACGCTGTGGGGGAACCACTGCTCAGCTGCTCGGAGCTCAYAGCAAGCGTGGGGCTGGGGGCAGTGCTCCCCAGGGATCCCTCCTTGGTTGATGCTGAGCCCCTGCCTCTCCCRTGGGTGTAGGGCACCCACTGCAGCTGCTCTGATGTGGGTGGGGGCCTGTTTTGACTGCAAGCTCGTGGAATAGGCTCTGGAGCCAGCTCACAACATGACACACTCATTCCATTGCTTGCTTAACAAGCTGCTTCTGCCTCCTAGAAGTCCAGTTCCTTCACATTTTTCTGTATAAGCAGAGGCCAGCTGCGGGAGCCATGTAGGGCAGGTTTGCATTTCTCACACCAAAAGAAATAAAACACAAAACTACACCAAACCCTGCCCCCAGAGCTAGAAACAGCACAGCCATTCCAGGCCAGCCTCTCTTTGCTGTAAGGCTTTCCGTGGTCCAGATGAGCTCATTGCATCCTGTGGCTGGCCAGACTCTCACTGCAAAAAATACTAGAAAAATAAATTACAGCAAAAGTCGATGGTATTACATAAATCAAAGCCCACCTTGCCAGCTGTGTGTGACAAGTTGTTTGCATGAGCAGCTGCCCTGGGCCAGATCCTGCAGCAGTTCCATCAGGGAATGCTCCTGCTGAGCTGAAGCTGAAGGTGTCCAGGCTCCCTGAAGCTTCTGAGTTCCATGTAGGGCACGGATGCCTGTGCAGTTGTGGCACACAGGGAGCAGTGACGTGCCCAGGTGTAGCTCCCCCAGTACTCCTTGAGTTGGGACAGAAGGCCAGTGCACCTAAAATACACCAAAAATGGTGTCCAAGCTGTTGAAAAGCTTTGATATTGTACAAGCAGCCTGGCAGCCCCTTGTGCTGTCTCTCAGACTCCCCAGGAATCATACCCCTGTACAAATGAAGCACATCCATCCCATTAGGCAGGGCTTGCAAGCAATAYATGAGATTTAGGAGTTTTTTAATGTTCACTGATAAATTCCAAGGCCGTTCCTGTTCTGTGTGGTTGAAGAACTTCTCTACCTGTTTCAAATCTCTGATATTTTATGAAAAACCTGGAGGTCCTGCAGTTAGAACACAACTGCTAAAGGGAGCTTAGGTGGGGTTTTTTGAACAAGAAGTTTCATGGCTATTTTGGAACTTTTAAATCCTAAGGAAAACCTGCTTCTAGTTGCTGACTAGTCTGTAKCTGTTTGCTTCTTTTAACCTTGGAGCCTTGTCTGGGGCTGTTTCAGTAACTACCTTCTGGTTCTATTTTATTGTGCAATGCTGGTGTTTTAAGCATTTTGTTTAGAAGAGTTCTCACATGTTATGGAACGAAATCTGGCAGTAGGAAAAAAAAGGAAGAAAAAGAAAAAAAAAAAAGAGAAAAAAAAGCAGCACTGTGATCCAGGTTACCACAATCTCCTCGTGAGGAATTCCCAGGTAGAGAGGTTGGGGTTTTTGGTGAGGGAATGCTTTTTGTAGTGTTTTCTTTTAAAGAAAGCTACACAGAACTACACAGAGAGGGGCCACTGGGTGAGCTGCCCTGTCTCCACCAGCAGTCCCAGGAAAGGCTGAGCTGCCCCAGGTCCCCAGCAGCCAGGCTGGGTTATCCATGCTCTCAGCAGAGCTGAGCCAGGGCCAGGACCAGCCTCAGCCCCTGAGGTCTCCAGGCGAAGCAGGGACAAGTGTTTGGTTCWGGCTATTTGGGATTCAGGCTATTGGGATTCAGGTAATGAGAGCTGCAGGTCCAACCTCTCTCTCGGTGAAAGCCTTAACTCCCCCCCTGCCCYGCAGCCTCTCCTCCCTCCGCCTGGGCCTTATGTCAGCCAGGACTATCCTGCCACTACGAGGGGCTGAGCCCAGCTCCCACGAATTGTAAACGCCTCTGGATTTTCCTGCTCGAAGCCAGTGTCTCCCTGTAGAGCCCAAGTGCCATCCTTGGACAGCCTCTGCTCCTCAGCGCTGCCGCTCCCTGCATCGTGTGAAGTCAGCCCAGCGGAACAAACCTTTCAGCACCTTCCCGAAAGGGCTTCTGGAAGTGCACACCTGTACCCTGAACCCCAAAGGCTGCTGCCAACAGCCTTTGGGGAGTGAGAGAAAGAAGAGAGCAGAGCAGTGRCTCGGAGCTGCCCTCCCTCCCTCGCTCGGCCGGCTGTGCTCCAAGGGTGGAAGCTCTCCGAGAAGCCAAGCTCGTGTCCAGCACTGCTGAGCCACAGCACAGAGTTACAAAAGGTGATGGCACCAGCTTTTTCCCGATCACACAGACCCAGCAGCTTTCTTTTGTTGTTGTCCTGCCCACGGCTTCAGCACCCCGCACGATCCCACCCCGCCAAGCCATACAGTGAACTATGCAGTCCTGCTGCTCTGGGCTCAGTCTGCTGCTCCTGCAGAGATTTTTACATCCTCATTAATCCCAGAATTTCTAGGTGAGGTTGGAAAGGGTGTCTTGCATTGGAGCGAGGCAAGGAGGTGACACCAGGTGTCTCCGGTGGGTGAGCTGGAGGAAGGTGACAGCCCAGTCCTGTGTCCCAGCAGAGCAGTGGGACAGCACGGGGACAGCAGCACAGATAATCCTCTAATCCAAGTGCAGCAGTGCTCGGGCTCAGTCATTTCTTGCCTAACCCATCCCCATGAGGGGACAGCAGCTCTGTTCCTCAGCAGTTCCCTCAGATGGGCACTGTCTGCATCTCCAGCTGCCACTCCTCCGTTCCAGCTGAGGGTCTGCCAGTGCACGCAGGAATTGGGTGCTGTGAGTGAGCTCCAGCTCTGGATTTTCACCTCTGCTGTGGAGCAGGATGTGACCCCCAGGAGACCTTCCTTGGGAAAGGGAGTGCAGTCAGTAGGTGAGTAATGAGGATGTGGCCCCTATGAAGTCTTAGGTAAAGCATTGATTTCTGATTTTTGCAGAGTTTTATCAGGTGATAWCTATATGCATCTCTGAGAACACCCCCTCAACTTTGTGCCTATGTCTTTGCAGTGATCCCCCTCCCCTGCTCATCACTGGGGGGATCAGTAAGGATTGCACAGTGGTAGTAAGTTGCTACACAAAACCAAAATCAACTTGAAAACGTCCTGTTCCTCTTTGACCCCAGAAGGGACAGAACCTCAAGTGTGCTCTGCCATCCCCCAGGCTGGTGACAGGGCATTGACTCGAGTGATGTGTTAAATGTCAGGAAATCTGGGTGAGAAGTTGTTTTCCTTCCTTTCGTTGCGGCGGCTTAGGCATGTTCCTGTTTTCCCAGAGCCTCAGATCCCGGTGTGAAAGGCATGGTCTGGTGTGAGCAAACACCACGATGATTCCTCGTGTGCAGAGTCCTGCCTCGTCCAGCTGGGGGGGAGGGAGGGAGGGGGGGAGAAAAGGGTTGTTTTGCCGTTCATTTTCCTGCTGTAGAAGACTTGATTTTTCTTTCCCTGAGCCGCATGAGAGAAACATCCCAGAAAGTCTTGGGTTACCTTTGGAGTTCCCTTCACTTTAATTTATATAGTGTCTTTTTTTGTGAACTGGTGTAAAATGTATATGCCGACAAGCTCATGTATTTTTATGTAAATATTTTTTGTGGTTTCCCCACTTGCCCTTCTCTGTAAATATTTAGAATTCTCATATTCTTCTCACCTTGTATGATGCAGATGTGGTTTTGTTTCTGTTTTTTATTTGTACTGTAATGCAACAATCCAGACTGAGGTGTCTTGTGGTATTAAACAAAAGCAACAGTCCCACTGAGCTCACACTCAGATGTGCAACTTGACAGCATTAATCAAGCCAGGTTAAAAACTATTCTGGTGTGTCTGCGTGTATTTTTTCCTCTGCCTCGTTAATTAACAGTGTACTTAAAAAACAAAACAGGAAGAGCCAGCTTGGGGCTGTGCTTTGGAGGGAGGGATGCTGGCAGGCAGCTGAGGATGAAGGAGGTGACTTTGAATTCCTGTGCCAAGGCTGGGGYTTATCTGTGCCACTCCACCTGTGCCCATCGCAGCTTCTAACAATAAATAAACCTGSCTGGGCTGTTTGAATGTCCCTTTCCTCTCACCCAGCATGACAGCACAAGCAGAAACAGCCTGACCTGGCACAGAAGGCACAGGGCAGATGAAGTCAGCACAAACAGATGGCACAGGCCACCTTGGAGCTGGCTGGGAGGGATTCTGGGCACCACAGTCATACTGCTCATAGTTAGTTAATAGCAAAAAGATGATTAAAGGAAGCAAATTTCAAATCTTTTTAACACTCTGAGAAGGAATTCTCAGTCCTTTCATTCAGTAAATGTTACGGGGTTTAGAACTCCTCCTGCCAGGAACAAAACCCACCTGATTCTTCTCTGCTCATGGGGATGGATGATCCGCTGCTCACAGACCTGTGGGGCAGGGGTGACTCTTGCTGTGCAATCCAGCTCTGCCCAGAGGCCTTTTTGAGACCACAGAGGSACTGGTTCAAGGCTTTGGAAAACTTTGCCTCATCTGCTTCCAAATCCTCACTTTCCACGCCAGGTCTGTTTGTTAATGCACATCCAAACTCTGCCCATAAAMACTGCTGGGCTTGTAAGCTCCCACCAGCAGACCCAGCAAGCCCTCCTGTCTGAGCCTGGAATTGCTGCTCTCCCAAGGCAGAACGGGGCTTTGCAGAGGCTGCACCAAAGGGACCCTCTGTGCTCAGGGTTTCCCTGCTCATGGCAGGACACCAGAGCTGCCCTCGAAGGGCAGGACACGACCAGGCTGACTTGGCAGATAAAAATCTTGAGTTTTAGGTTCAGTAGACAAATTCACATCTGAACTAAAGTGTTTGTGGCTGCTCAGCCCATTTTCTGCACAGCACATGGTGAAAAGGGATGGGTAAATCTACACCAGGACACTCTTGGCTGGGTGGGTCAGGGAACAGCAGGAGGATGAACCCCAGGGGTGACATYCCAGCTCCCCAGCTTGGCTTGGCCTGAAATGCTCCAAAAGCAGCCCCGTGGCATTTCCTTTAATGCGACCAAGATCCCAGTGAGCCCAGAGTGGGCTTACTGCTGTAAGGACAAACTGGGTGGAAGCTCAATCGCTCTCAGGCAGCCTGTCCCGAGCAGCTGAGGTCTGTGGGCAGAGCACGAAAAGAAAAAGGACGGGTTTAAACTGTGCCAAAGCCTGGTACAACCCTAAAGCGAAATCGCTTTTCCTTCCGAGCAGCTTCCAGCAGGCAGCGCTGTTAGACCGCCTTTGCCTCTCAAACCCGACCTGGCTGGCCAAAAGGATGATGAGAATCCTTTCTAGCAGTTTCTGCTCGGGTTTCCAACTCCTTCCGTCTAGGGGTGAATTTCTTTTTAATTTTTCATGTTAGAAGAGATCTGCAGGGTGCTGTATGGCGGCAGCATCCTGAGGATCATCCTGAGGAGCAGCCCCATGTGAGCACCGGCCCGAGCAGCCTGGCTCACCCCAAATGCCGAGCATCCCGCTGGGAGCTGCCCTGCAGACCCCGGCACGGCACTGCTGCTCTGCGGAGAAACCGCCGCCTGTGCCAGGGCCCYGTCCCTGAGGAACACAACAATCTGTTCACTTCCACACTCAATCAGCCAGAAACGGCAACTGATGCTGGAAAAGCCAGGAAGAGGCTCAGTCCCTCCTTCCTCCTTCCAGCTGGGGCAAGATTGCCCTGCTC
>NW_026623433.1:597376-603232 GCF_030028575.1 Malurus melanocephalus
CCTCGGCACGGCCGAGCCTCCCTTTCCTTTCCTTTCCCTTCCCTTCCCTTCCCTTCCCTTCCCTTTCCTCTTTCCTTTCCTTTCCTCTTTCCTTCCCTTTCCTTTCCCTGCTCCTTTCTCAGCCCCAAATCTGGGTTTGTCTCCTCCCGTTCCCATCCCCGGGGTCTGAGGGGCCGGGCAGGGCAGGGCATTGATTGTGCCCCGATCCCTCCAGCCTGGGGGCTGCTGATGCCCCTCTCCAGCAGGGCTGGAKGGAAGTTTGGCAGCATCACAGGAGCGGGGGAGGGATGCGGGAGTGACCCCAATGCCCGGGATTGGCATTGCTGGGGCAGGAGCTGCTGCCAGCCGCTGCCGAGGGCGAGGATCCTGCCCAGGCATGGCCACTGCGGCCACTTGAGAGGGATTTGTGCCCACAGCAACAGCCACAATGGATGGCAAAAGCAATCCTTCGTGTTCCTGTGATCCTCCCCGGGGACAGCGGGAGCAGGGTCCCTGCTCCGGGGCTGTGCAGCCTCCTCGCCCTCCTCCCTCGGGAGGAGCACAGAGGGCACTCTCCTGCCCTTTGCTTGCCCTCTGCAAAAGCTTTSAGGCCGCTCTGCATCAGGAATTGTCACAACACCACTCCCCTGCCCCTCTGCCAGCTCTTCATCAGCCTTTCCTGAAGGGTTTTTGTTAATCCTGGGCCAGCTGGGTGCTCATACACAGTGGGGTGTTAGGAAAGGCTGGGGTATCCTGACCAAGGGATCCCCCACTATTAAACCTGGGGGTTGCTGAGCACACACCGTGTCACTGCAGCGTCCTGGGGGTCACCAAAGTGCACCCCCACACTGAATTACTATTATTATTATTATTATTATTATTATTATTATTATTATTATTATTATTGACTATTATTATTATTAATGACTATTAACTGGGGAGGCAGCAGAGCCCAAAGCAAAGGTGTGACCTGCAGAAAGCACCCCTGGAACAGGGAATGGGCTGTCCTGCAGTGAGGACAACTCAGTGCATTTCACAGGGGAATTAAAGCACCCCAACTCCATCATGTGCATCTTCATCCTTCCRTTCCAGATCCTTCCCTGTGGGCCAAGGCAGGCACCTTGAGCCCGGGCTGCATCTGTGTTTTACACTCAAACTGCAGGACAGGCTGCTCCAGGATCTGCCTGGGAAGGTCTCCAGGCCCCACACAGCCTCCTCCAGGCTGTGCCCAGAGCTGCTGTCCCACTGTCCTGACACATTCCCTGTCCTGATACACTCCCTGTCCTGACACATTCCCTGTCCTGACACATTCCCTGTCCTCAAACATTCCCTGTCCTGACACATTCCCTGTCCTCAAACATTCCCTGTCCTCAAACATTCCCTGTCCTGACACATTCCCTGCTGTGGCACCCAGGGCCTGCCCAGCATCACAGGGGGACCTTCACTGCTCAGGGTCCCTCACAAGGGACAGTCCAGATGGATCTCCCCAGAAGCATCCAGGGATGATGTGACTGAATTCATGAATTCCAGGCAGGATGAGACTCCCACCTCTAAATACCAGAGGCAGCAGGGAAGAACGGGARCCTTGTACAGATCTGACCCATGGGGATGTTGTGTGTTTAGAAGGATGCAAGSATTGTGACAGGTGAGAAAGAGGGAACGGGTTACAGAAAAGGGGAGGTTTTCAAGTAAAAATGTGTTCATCCATTTTTTAAAGAYGCTGGAGAAGAATATGTGACTCCGGCAAGTGCTGGAACTTTATGCATTATTCAAACTGTGTGAACGTTTGAAGCCTGGAGACCTGGAAACCTTCACTGAGAACAAGTCTCCTGGCACATTCCCAGGGAGGAAGTGTGGGTGATCCGTGTCATCCCGGCACAGGAGGCGGCTGCAGTGGTTTTCATGGAGTCTGGCTCTGCTCTGCACCTCAGCATTCACAGCAGCCCTGCTTCCCCTCCAGCCTCCAGACCACACCAAAATCCCAGGGGATGCACTCGGGGCACCCCAGGGAGAAGCTGCTCCTGCCCCGCCAGTGTCACCCAGACAGTGCTGATGCAAACACAGAAATGCAGCAGCACGGCAGAGGCAGAGGGTGCAGATGAACACAGCAGCCCACGCTGAACTCGCAAGGGAAAACCAAACCCTCCCTCCTCTGAATCCACCCTCACCCTCCCAAAAGCCAATCCCATCCACAGCTCTATTCCAGAGAACTTCATTCTGCTGCACTTCGAGCTATAAATTCAAACATCAGAATAAAAAAAGAGGTGCCAGACAGGGCCAGGTTTTCAGACAGGCAGGCAGGCAGCCAGCAGCACAAACACGCTRAGCACGGGCAGACATCTGCCTTGCCCCCTCCTCCTCCCCATCCCTGCTTTTCATTTATTCCCATATTGTCTTTTTTTCTTTTCTTCCTATTCCCTCTGGTTCTTTTCTGAGTGGGATCTGCATCACCTCGCCCATGGGGTTTTGTTTCTTTTCTCTGAATCCAGCTCAAGCTCTGCCAGCCTTTCTCCCTGGATCCAGCCGCACCAGGATGGGAACTGGAGCAGGATCTGCAGCCGAAGGCAGCAGGGGAGGGATGGCTCCTCTGGAGGAGCAGGGGGATGGATCCCACCACAAACCCACTCTGTGCTGCCCAGGAACTCCACTCTCCTCTTCACTGATACAGAGAAAGTGGAATTGCACTGAAAATGCAGCAACTTCCCAACTAATCTGAAATACAAAAGGCACATTCACACACGACAGAGCAGCCATCGACTGCTGCAGGGGAGCAAGAGAGGCTGCCTTAAACTGCCTCACATTCCCCTCGTGTGAACCCTTTTGGAAAAGGAACCGATGTTAGAGTGCCACCACTTCATAAAATACTGTCCCCAATCAACAAAATCAGTTCCAAACCAAAATAAACCCCCAACCCACAGCCTTTTCCCTTGCACCTCAGGGGTGATTTCAAGCTGAAGGATGAGGGCAGGCTCAGGGTCCCCACTCACAGTGAGCTCTTCTCATGGAAGAGGGTGGAGGTTTCCCTCAGGGCTGTAGGAGTCTGGAATCTGCAGGGCAACTGGGAATCAGGGAATGGTTTGGGTGGGAAGGAACCCTTCAAGCTCATCAGCTTTGAGGGACAGATGGGCCATCAGAAAAACGGGGAAAAGCCCCTTCCCAAGAGCCAGAGGGGTTGTTTGCTGTTGGTGAAGCAGCAATTGATGGTATAAAAGCCCACAAGGCTCTAAGTTAACCACTCTCTTTTCTAGAGCAGGATTTGAGTAATARAGGGGCAACATGAGACCATGGGAAAGAAGAATATTTAATGAGGGCTGAGCAGGTGAATGTGAACCATCCTGTACCCCACAGGAGCAGGGCTGGCAGCCTTGGAAAATGAGAGTGGAGCTGCCCAGACACAAACCATCACCTGGCTGGACACAAAGGTGCAGCCTGAGCCCTGCTGGTCACTGGAGTCGGAGTCATCCTCGGGGATTCTCACTGTGGGTCTTTCTGTTCACAATGTCCATCCTCCCTGGTCACAGCACACACCCTATCCCCAGCCCCTGTCCCTGTCCCTGTCCCTGTCCCTGCTCAGTGGGGAGGGTGGACATTGTGAACACAAGGAGGGAGCAGAAATGTCTGTGCACAGTCAGAGCAGGCAGAGGAGCTCAGCCCTTGGAGCAGCAGGAAGCTCTGAGAGTTTGTGTCTCACCACAAAGGCTCCGGTGGGGAAAGGCCCTGGCAAAGCCCTTCAGCATGGAAGGGATGGGAGAAAACAAGGGATTTGATTTACAGGCTTTTCCCCTGCAGATGCTGTGGGCTGGGTGTGACACAAACAGATGCTGAGCACCCCTGTCCTGTTGGTGCCATGGGCTGGGCAGGGCCTCAGGGGTGATCCAGCCTCACCTCTGGGAGTCACAGGGGGGCCTTGGGCCTTTCCCCCACCAGGACACAATTATTACAGGCTAATTACCCACTGACAGCAGAGCCTGCTCACAGAATCCATCTTTGTGAGGAGAAGGGTCCTGCACTGGGAACCTGGGCCAGCAGCACCTTCATGGATACCCCCAGCTTGTGGCAGGGACACAGAATGTGTCAGACACACCATTATTCCCTAAAGGACTGGGGAATGGAAGWTTGCAGCTTGGATGGGGCTTGGAGCACCCTGGGATAGTGGAAGGAGGTGGYGCTGGATGAGGTTTAAGGTTCCTTTCCAACCCAAACCACATTTGAAAGCACTCCAGTTTCTAATTCCAGGCTGTGGGCAGCACGTTTCATGCCCATTTTACTGCAGGAAACCCAGAATGTGAGCTCAGTGAACTCAGGGAGTCAAACAGCACCTGGGAGGTGGCAGTTGGGACCCCACAGACATCGCTGACCCCAGGGGAGGCCACCATGAGGGACTGAGCTCATTTTCCTGCTCTCAGACTCCAGGTTGATCCTCTCTGGTTTATCCTGGCTCAGTGATGGGGCCAGCTCATGCTGCAGGGCCCTCCCAAGTTCCCCAGCCCTCCAATCCCCACGCTCAGATGGCACCAAGGAAATCCCTTCAGAGCTAACGAAGCACCCAATCATCTTTGGGCCTCTAATCACAAGCTGGAAATGCAAATCAGATTTATCCCTTGGTTTCAGCAGCAGAAGAGTGGGATGGAGAGCTGCAAGGAGCTGAGACTGACCCCTGSCCAGCCTTTCCTGTCCTGCAGCTTGGCTTTTGGACTTGCAGGACTCCTACCGAGTACTCTGAATTCAGGAGAGCACTCTGCACTTGAGGAACAGAAATGTTCAAACATTTAACTCAGAAGAGGCTCTTTTTCTCTCTGTTCCTTCAAATTCTGTGAATTCYCTCCAGTGTGCACAAAAATCTCCCCTTTTAACATTGATCCAAGTGTTTTCCCGGATCCACAGTCAGGGATGGATGAAGCAACATTTCCCTTTCTGCAGAGAACTCCTGGGGTGTGCCTGGAACYCACCCACGTGCCACTGGACATGGCTCAAACAGTGGGAAAAGGCAGATAGCCCCAAAGCTCTGGACAAGGCCACCAGCMAGCCCTGACCCTGCTGGACACCACCCCAGAGTCCAGCTCTGAGTGCTCCTGCTGTGCCTGAGGCAGAGCTGTCCCCACCCTGCTGTCCTTCCCCCTGCCCGGCTCTGGCACGGACTGACAGCTCAGCAGTGGATCTTTCCTGCAGAGGAAAACCCCTGTGGGCATTTCCCAGGATCCAGAGCCCTGGGGAAGGAGGCAGGAGCCAGACAAGGGAGAAGCTGAGCTCACCTGCCTTTGGCCTTTCAAGCTTCCTTTGGCCTTGTGGTCACAGCAAAGCCCCACAGTTCCCTCAGCCACCCCCTCTCTGGGCTCCTCTTGTCCTTGCAGCCTTCTGAGACTGAGTCCTGGGGAAATAAATGTGATCCCTCCCTTCCAGTGATCAATCTGAGGCTGAAACCTCAAGGAAAACATGTGAGATAAGGACATTTCCCCAAGGCCTCAGTGAGCAGCAATAAATCCTTCAGCTTCCTCCCAAAGTGATTCTCCACAGTCTCCGAGGCCTGGAGCAGGTTCAAAGGCTGTGCCTTGTTTCTGTGCCCATTCCCAGCAGAAGGCACAGCTACCCCAGGCTGGGGCTGGGTGGGACAGTGGCTTTGTAAAACCCAAACACCTCATTTCCTGAGCCAGGGAAGGGAGACAGGGCAGGGGAGCTGCTGGATGCAGCCCCATCCCACCCCAGTCCTGCTCACCCCATGCCAGCCGGGTTTGCTGCCCCCACAAAGCATCCCCAGGGACAGGACACAGCCCCCACCCCCGTCTGCAGGCTGGGGCTGGGCACAGCCAGGCACCTCTGTGAGTCCATCCTGGGGCTGGGCACAGCCTCTGTGAGTCCATCCTGGGGCTGGGCACAGCC
>NW_026623433.1:604011-605813 GCF_030028575.1 Malurus melanocephalus
TGATCTCCAGCCCCTTGGCAGCCTCTCCAGCAGCCTCATGCTGCAGCTGCTGTTTGATGCCACTGCAGAGTGAAGGCTGTCCTGACACACAGGCACAGCACCAGTGACWACAGCTGAACAATAACAAAAATAAAAACCACAGCAGGGTCCACTCCCAGCCACGGGCACCATCAAACCATGCATTCATCATCCAAACACATGCACAGTCCTTTGTCTCCACAAGGACTTCTAGCAGGGAGTTCCACAGTCTTTGGGATTAAAAAATATTTTTAAAACCCTGTATTTAACCTGAATCAGTTCCAAATGAGCTGTCACTTTCTAAATGTTGTGCCATTCTTGTTTTGGTTTTGTACTCCACCTCTCTCCCCGCTCAGGGATGTGACATTTCCATAATACACTGGGTTCCAGTGAAACTGAGATAATTCCCAGGCTGTGGCCTTTCRGAAGGCAGGAGTCAGGATCAGCTCTCCTTCATCTCAGTATCTGTGTGCCCTCTCTTCCCTCAGACAACCCCAGAGCTATGCCAGCCCARGAGGAAAGGGCAGGAGCTGTGGCAGGCACATGCTGCTGCACTTTCATTATCACAGTCACAACACGGTGCCAAGAAATACTGGGGGAGTATTTTTAGACTGGGAAAGAAAAAACCTGGGCATTTATCAGAGAATTATTAATAAAAAGGAACACTAATATTAGCAGTGTTCGCTTTTCCCTGTACTTACACAAATTTGGCTTGGTTTTTTGTCTCTCCACCTTTTCTAGACAAGGAAATTCATGCTTCTCCATCACAGAGAGGTGTTGGACAAAGGCACAGGACAGGGGAGCAGGGATGGGGAGCTCCAGGCCTTAGGGGGTACAGGGATGGCTTCAAAAGGAGCCCTTTGAGTCCTGCCATGGACACCAAAGGCTGTCAGAGCCCATAGGGGGTTCAAACCTTGGCACAAGCATGGGGTGACACCCTGAGGATTCACGAACCAGGAGTGTTCCTCAGAGTGTCCCTGCTTGGAGGAGACTCGCTGACATATGGGGGGGAAGGGCTGCTCATCTGAGTCAGATCTGCGCAGGAAAATGGGATGAAAGCCTGGTGAGGACCCAGTTGGAGCAGTTTCATTTGAGTCTGGAGTAAACAATTAAAAGTTGCTTTTGTCCTGGCCTAGAGCAGCCACACCAGGGTCGTTTAAGGGACCCACCTTCAATTCTGGCCAGTGTGGGCTGACTTTCACCCCAGCACCTCTGACCAAACACAGCTGCAGCAGGACACAGAGGGGCCCTGAGCTGACCCAGGGAGTGCTTTGGGAGCAGCCAGAAYAGATCCAACACCAAGCTGAGAACAATTTCACTCCTTCTGCAGTGTCTCTGAGCTGCCTCAACCCTCAGGGGTGAGCTGAGACCACAGCAGAGCCCCACAGGTAAAACAATCTCAGGATCACAGACTGGAGCCCCTGGAGGTGACCCAGCCCAGCCCTGCTGCAGCTCAGGATGGCAGYGTGGTCCATCCCATGGCACGGGATGGAGCCCAGGGGGATTTGGTATCTCCAGAGGAGACCCCACAGCCCCCCATGGCTCTGCCACCCTCCCAGGCTCTCCTCACAGGACACAAGCTCCAGTCCCTCATCATCCTCCCAGCTTTGMATTCCTGCTGCGTTTGCTCCTGGATTTGGTGCCCAGGCAGCCTTCAGCCCGTTCTTCTCCCAGAGMCATTTCTGGCTGGGCCCTGCATGAGGTTATTTAACATGAGCCCAGGACAGGRGGGGCAGGCAAGGAGGGATTTTGCTTCTCCAGAGAAAGCTTCAATGAGTGAAATA
>NW_026623433.1:606557-608277 GCF_030028575.1 Malurus melanocephalus
AATGAAGGGGCTGCACTCATGCAGAGCAGTGATGGAGGTGCCCATGAAAGGCTCTGTGCCCAGCAGGAGCAGCAGCTCCCTGCCAGCCCTGGGCTGCTCACAGGACCAGGGTTGATCCTGCTCCTGCTGCCACACCCCACGGACATGCTGATCTCCACGGGCCTGTTCAGAGCAGCAGCAACAGCAAACACKGGAGATATTACACAGCAACTCAGTGAGCTGGAAAGAGACGTTCTGGAGGGGGTTTTATCGAGATAAGATAAGCTYGGCTGCTCGGAATATATTTGATCTGCTTGGCCCCTTTGAGCTGATTTATATTTGGGGAAAGAACAAACACAAACACATATAAATAAATACCTGAGACAGATTCTGTCCTCTGCAAGGAAAAACACACCTACAGACAYTGGCACTCCCAAATTTCAAGCTTCAGTGCATCCCCCAGTACARTCTTTACTGAAAGCCAGAGCCAGGAGCTGCTGGGAAGGTGACATTTTGGAGGAGAAAAGTCCCAAAGATAACAAAGTTCTGACAAGTTTTATGGGAACAGCAGCCAGGCAGAGGRAAAGAGCCCCCATGGCTGCTTCCCTGGGGAAAGGCTTTCACAGGGGGCAAATGTCAGTGAGSTGCAGAGCCCCTGCTCAGAGCAGARACCCYCAGACCCTGGGCCTGACAGGAATKCATTCCTCCATCACATCCAACCCCAACCCAGCTGCAGCCAGGTTCTGAACAGCGATGGAGTCTGAACCTACACTGGAAACTGCAGCTGAGCAACTGCTGCAGCTTTTGAACTGATGTGTTTGCAGTTACAGGATCTGTTTTTCCCAGCATAAACAAGGCCATGGGTTAAGTGCAGCTGTTCCATCAAATACAAGCAGGGAGAAAACAAGGATATATCAGKGTGTGAGCTAAGAGAATAATTACTTTTACTTCTTTCTGCTCACAAATGGATTGGAGCAACTTAGAGTTTTCCTGGATCTATTTATGATGGGAAATTCGCAAGGCTATTCCTGCAAATAATTAGTTATTGATCCCTAAGTTTGCTTAGGGAAAAGCAAGTCAATCTGTTATTCAAACCACATTTGTTTAGGGGTTTGTGGCACCGGAGCCACAGTTTTGGTCTCCTACTGACAAAGCACAACTTCAGGTTTCTCCATGAGTGAGGAAGGTGTTTAAAAATCCCATTTTTCAGAATCAATCTTTTTTCCTCTTCTTCCAATAAATGCTTTTCTCCAGTATTTGCTTAAAAGATTTTGAGTATTGCTTGGCAAAAAAAAATCTAGTTATTTTATTAATACTCTAGGAGCATTTTCCCAGCATTTAGATGTTCTAAGTAATAACAGCAGCATTAAGTGAGTCCTTGAATTCCTCCTGACCCTRAGGGGCACACAGCTGGGGACAGAGCTCTCATTTCTGCTCAGCTTCCTGCTCCTTCTCAGAAAAGCTCTGACCATCAAAACACCACCCAACACACTTCTTTTAACAAATCCACTCAGATTTCACTCAATCATGCCACRCAGCCTTTTCCCAGAGTCAGGACCAGGCACGTGGCTGGGATTCCTCAATCCAGTGAAATAAAACCCCATCTAATCCTCTCAAGGGCAGGGGTTTCACTCAGAAGTGTGGAGCCCTCACCATAAACTTTCCTTACGTCCCTTTTCCCAGAGCTGGGGGAATCAGCACTTTTCTCCTGCCCCCACTTTCAAGAAGCATTTATTGCCCT
>NW_026623433.1:609452-611381 GCF_030028575.1 Malurus melanocephalus
CCAGTGCCATTCCCAGCCATGCAAATCTCTATTTCCACACCATGATGGGCTCAACACAAAATGGCATTTCCAGAACAAAGGGAGGAGATTTGTTCAGTTTTGGTTGGGGTTTCATTTTTTAAAGGCAAGTTGTGAAAAAAATGAGAGCTTCTCTTAGAGATAAATCTGCCTCTGTAAGCTAAATAGGAAAAGTGCATTTCCATGGCTTTCCATGCCTCAGAGCCTCTTTGATAGCTCAGGAGTGTGTAGGCAAACCTGGCCTTAGGCACAGGCTTTGCATTGGAAGGGACCTCAAARAYCATCTWGTTGAAGCTGAAATCTGTTTTACATTAATTCAAAMTGCATTTCATGAGTGATTCATCCTCACAATGGGATAAGCATAGGAACTGAGCCTCAGAGAATGAAAACCACAGAACTTTAGTGCATTCATGGGATGATATGAACCTTTATCCAATCAGGAACATCCTGTAAGGTGCCTTTACACAGGGAAAGTGTCAGCAGTGCCATTATAGTGGCCACAAAAAGGCCAGAGCCAGGGGACTGTGACACTCAGGGCTCAAATTCCCAGGGCAATGTCTGGCCCTGCCAGTTATATCTGCTCTTACATGAACAAGGATTTATTTCAGTGTCAATTGAATGAGAAAAAGCAGCCCCAAGAATTTGCACAGAGAGTTCTGAGTTATCCACTGATTGTCATAGCAGCTTTCAAAAAGCAACTTCAAAAGTCCCAGTGGTCCCGAGGACTGTGACCCYTCCCTGTTAATCTGAGCAGGATCATAAATTTGGCTGCCACCCAAATTTAGAGGCCAGAATCCCCTGGCCTGTCAGTCAGTGAGAAGTGGCTGCCACAGCCCTTTAAGATCATGTTTTGTACTSCCCATAATCCAAGACTATGCAGAGGAAACCAGGTGTTCAGATTTTGAACACTCATAATAAGAAACTCTTTCAAAATGGAAAATCAGTAGGCAAAGCATCTCTGTGCTGCAAATGTGACATCAGAGATGAGACCAAAGAAAGGATCCCAGGCCTTGGCTGAGCAGCCTCTGGATGCAGTTTGGGGAGGTGACACTTCACAATCTTTAATGCACTTGGAGGCCGTGCCCTGCAGCAGACTGTGTGAAATTAAATGGGCTCCTGGCCTTGCAGTGAGGGAGGCTGGAGCAGCCTCAGGATTGCTCAACTCCCTGCCCCAGATAAGCCTGTCATCAGTGAATTCCTCCTYCCCCTTTTCTTCTTCCCATATTAATGCCCTTCATCATAATAAGGATTCCTTCCCAYTGCCAAAACTCAATTTACACTATTTACTTTAATGACCTCATTTGTCATCCCGGCCTGTGCTGCTGCCTCTGGGACCACAGCCTGTCCTGCTGCCAGGAGGTCTCATTTACAGTTTGCTCTTTCATTTTTTTATTTTTTTTTAAGATTAAATTGCTTCCATTTCAAGGCAAACAGTCTTGGACAGTGAGATACATTCATGCATTTGATCAAGACATTTTAGGGTTATGGACATCCTGGTCCCARCTGACTCACATCCACTGCCTCATCCGGTTATTTCTGTCACCTTTGGCTTTGTTATTCCTTTCAATCCTTTCAATCCCTTGTTGCTTGGGACATTTGAATATTGCCACAACATTGAGTTGTGGGAGGAATTTTAACTCATTTTTGGGGTAAGAACCAGAGTGAGATCATTTCCTTCCCCAGTGCATCAGTCTGTGTGTCTGCCTGAACCCCATTTCTGATATCCCAGTTTCTCTGCTCCACAGAGCTACATTCCTTCCCATTCGATGCTATTTCCCTCTCCAATCCTGACATGCTCAGTAAAATTCAATGGTAATGAAGTCTTGTAAACAGGTTAGGGAAGAGAATTATACTTCATGTTTCAGTGTGCCCCATATGCTGTGCAAACAGCACCACACAGAGGGCAGGGAT
>NW_026623433.1:611701-626835 GCF_030028575.1 Malurus melanocephalus
CTGGGATTGGGGCTGGGATTGGGATTGGGCTGGGATTGGAGCTGGGGGAGCCTCCAAAGCCCCAGAACACACCCAGCCCAGGCAGCAATGCCCCTCAGAGCAGGGCTGTTGGAGAGATCTCTCCTGTCTGGTGCAGGGCTGCAATCAAAGTTCCCCTAGGCTGTTTGCAGAGAGTTGGAAAGGGGAAGTTAAAGCCCATTTTCCAGTTTAGGAGTAGCTGCTCCATCCTTTTGCCTCCTCCCAGCTCAGCTCCCTCCTGACTGGCTGGGACAGGATTTGGCCACTGCTGCACTCTGCCAGTCAGTCTGGAGCACTGGTCAGCCATGCTGGACATTCGCTGGACACCACTGGTAAATCCCTGCAGAAACCTTAACCAGAGCAAACAGATTAATTGCCAAGTGCCAAACTGCACATCACAACATCACTGGTCCCTTCACTATTTAAAAATCATTTTCCYAGGAGAACAGAACCTGTTTTTAAACAAACAGCAGTGAAACTCCCCTCATAACAAACTTTCAGARCTCACAGTTATTCCAGAGCTAACAAGCACCTGCCTCCTTTTCCTCAGCCCTGCAACTACAGGGCTTCTTCCTTCTTGTTTCCTTCATCCCAAACATTTGCCTTCAGTCCCAATAAACATCACCCAACCCCTTTGCAGTGATTTCCAATACACTGATGCCTTTCTCCAGAAGCCTCTTCAGTGAATAAATTGTTCCTAAAGTAATCACTGTTGTTATTTATACAGACACAGCCTTGCTCATGCTGTCTCATAAGTGGACTTCAGCAGGAATATAAGGAATAACATCTTTTCCAGATAAATTTGAGTCTGATATAAATGTAAGTAGTTTCTGCAGAAAAACATGCTTCAGATTTCTCATCAATATTTATACATAAAGCTAAACCACCTCTTTAGGTTGCTTCTAGATAATATATGATGGTAACTTGACAATAACRCAATTTTACAGGTTATGTATGATACAAAAAAAGCACATAAATACTACTTACTGTCAGAGGATCAGGTTTCTGGTGTGTGGGGAGAAGATGGAAKTTGTTAGAGCACTGTCTTCCCTGGATTCCCTCAAGCCTTGCCCTGGATCATCACATGCAGATGATGGGAAGCAGCAAGGCTGAGGGAAAACAAACCAGAACTGACAACATCAGCCCAGCCAAAGCATTTCCAGTGGTCTGAAATACTCTGCTAGCATCAAATCTCTTGGAAACATCAGGCAGTGCCAAAAAGATGCAAACATTTTAGAGATTTTGCATTAGAAGCCTGGAAAGCAGCTTTTACACTCAATACTACTTTTTTTTTTTTTTTAATTTTTTTTGGTACCCTTTTTACCTTTATCTGTGCAGGACTTGTGTCATTTCTTTGCTCTGCTCACTGCAGCACAGAATGGTTTTTACCTTTATCTGTGCAGGACTTGTGTCATTTCTTTGCTCTGCTCACTGCAGCACAGAATGGTGATGCCTGAGGCTGGAAAGGACTCTTCACTGGTTCTGTGAGTGCTGCTTTCCAAGGAAACACGGGGGAAATTTAAGTAAAAAGAACACGTTGGAAATCCCATGGAATTYGCATGTGAGGCAGAGAAGAATTCCAATTGTTCCTGGTTTACTGGTAGAGACAACCACCTAAACCATTCCAGAGGAGCTGGGAACGAAGAGGGAGAGCTTGGAAAGGAGGCAGAGCTGTGATCACGGGATCTCTGAGTTGGAAAAGCCCTCCAGGATCATCGACTCCACCCTGTGCCTGATGCCCACCTTGTCCCAGCCCAGAGCTCTGAGTGCCACCTCCAGGGYTCCTTGGGCACCTGAAGGGATGGGCACACCTCCTCCACACCAKGGCAACSCCTTCCCATGGAGAAATTCCTCCTGATGTGCCAGAGAAGGCCATCTCCCTCAGCCCAGACCCTACCAGGATCTTCACATCCTGCTGTGTTCAAAATCATCTCTCCCTGCCACCCAGGAGTTCCTGAGCCCCTGAACCAGGACAGAGCCTCTCCCTCTTGCTCCTGGCATCTCCCAACACCTTCTCCCACGTGCAGAGCAGTATTTGTAGTCACAGCAGGTAAACGAGCTGTGGACAGGGAACACAACGAATTTAATGGCATGAATTATTTACACACACATTCAGCAAAGCCATCTTGCTACACAGCAGTCCCAGCAGCAGGGATTATTAATTTATAACCCAACTACAGCTACATTAAACAGAACGAGGCTTCCATAAAAACTTAACTGTGGAGCCACAGGAAATATTGCCCAGCACATCCAGGCAGTACAACAGGGTTGTATGGGATATGGCAAAACATCCCCTGGGTTCCATCTGGTGCCACCCAGGCAGATCCCTGTCTGCAGTGCCCATCCAAACAATGCACCTTGAGCAGGATTTGCCTTTAAGCTTTTGTGTCGTTCTAGAACAGCACCAGATTCCTCCTTCCCACCAGCAGTGCCAACAGCCCCCTTCCCTAGGGAACAAAACCTTTGCAGGGGTAACAGGAAGCACCCCCACTCCTGCCATGTCCCCTCTAGGCCCTGATGGCAACAGGGGGAAAAGGGACACCCCAAAGGGAGGGCAGGAGAAGCCTTTGGGGSTGGGACAACACAGGATTTGATGAGAAGCTGCAGAACATGAGGAAAGGGAGAGAACTGGAAATACGTGAGCAGAGTCCAGGAGAAGGAAATGGGGCATGGAGCACAACTGGAGCAGAGTCAGAGTGGGGATTGGGGATTCAGGCAGCACAGAGTGGTGCAATTCCCTCTGGAACAAGACACGCAGATGGTGAGTCTGGGAGGAGGAAGCTGGTCAGCAGTGGTGAAAGGAATGAGAAGGTAGTGTTTTTACAAACAGACTCTGACTCTAGGGTGAGATAAAGCTGATATTGAGAGATAGAAAGAAACAATAAGAAGGATTTGCATAAAAATTTTACTGATTGGTTTACTTTAGTCTATGTTAATAGACTACTTGAGTAGAGACACAGAGATGTATTTTGAAARGGGGCAATGTWTAATAAAAAAGGAGTTTYATCAGGCGTTTCAGGGAGCCTGAAACTTTCAAGTACCTCAGCCAATRGGGAAAGAGAGAGGAGACTGCGGCCGAGAAATTGAGATACAAAGAAGCTGCGTCCTCTATGAATTTGAGAGACCCCATGGGAAATGCCCATGACCTCTCYCTTTATTCATGAATAAAGTTGYGWSACTCCTSTGTCTCCTTTTTGGACATAAACCTCTAGTGCTTGTAGATTAATTTTCCTAACAGTGGGGAATGCAGCCTGGGAATGGAGGAGGAGGAAGAGGGAAGGCTGAGTATGGGACAGGTGAGGAGCTCCATGGGCAGCTTCCAGCACAGCCTTTAGCRCTGGTGTCGGTGTGACAGACACCCCAGCCCGTCCTGCAGGCAAACACGGCTTTACAGCAACATGGGCACGGCAGGGGCTGGTCCAGGGCTCCACACACCCAAACCCTGCTGCCCTGTGCTGCCCCTTCTGCAAGGACATGGAAACCAGCGCTGCTTCATGTTCTGAGCACTCTGCTCATCCCAATGAACGAAGGAACAGCTGCACTGCTGCATCCTCAGCTGCTCTTGCACCCACTTTGTGGCTGAGGCAGCAGATTCATCTCCACAGAGCAGGAATTCAGTTCCTCTGGATGACTGGAAACCYTCCCTGCTGCACTGAGAGCAACCTGGAAAGATTTCCCCCAGCACAATCTTGTGGCACAGCAGCCCCGCTGCTGACTCTGCCTGGGAGGATGTCCCGTTCCTGGTGACTCTGAGTGCTCCTGGAGCCAGGAGAGGGTTTGGTGCCTCCTGAACACACAAATGATCCCACTCTGGGGCCAGAGAAAAGGTTCCCAGGGGTGCTCCAGCCCTGCTGGGTGCTGGGGAGAGAGGGAGCCCACGCTCAGCCCAGCCCAGCAGCGCTGCCTTCGCCTGCCACAGGTTCACTGCTGGCACTTCAGGAYGCTGTGCCTGACCTACTTAGGGATGGATCACTCTGTGGCACTGCTCGAGCCAGTCCCAAAACCCAGAGCTGTCTGTGCCAGAGCAGGAGGGGCATCCAGCTGTGCCAGCACCTCCTTGTGCCCTCCCTGGAACAGTGTCAGGAACCTCTGTGCTCCTCGCTCTGAGCTGGGCTGGGGTTCAGCTGCTGCCAGKCCCTGACAAGGAGCACCCCTGTCACTGCTGTGGCTCTTGTGCTGGCCTCAGCTATGCCCTCAGAGCCCTGCTGAGGGGCAGGGAAGGCTCTGCCATGGAGCAGGACAGGCAGGAGGCAGCCCCAGAGCCTCCTGAAATAAATAATCCTTGAAAAGACAAAACCATCGCCAAAGTAAYGGAGAAATTATCCATTAGCTGCAAATACTGGAAAGGCAGGAAAGGTAATGATCCCAGCAGGGTGGCAATTCTCCTGTGTGAGGGATTTCAGGCAGCATTAAGAGCAGCTTTGTACTGCATTTGGAAGGGAAGAGACAATGGCTGCCAGGTGTCCAGTAATCCAGTGGGACAAGCAGGAGGCAAAGCCTTGGAAAGGCCAGAGAGGAGAAACCCCAAAGCCACTTCAGGGACTCCCCAGAATGAGAGGGACTCACTCTGCCACCAGCACCTCTCTCCAGAGGCACTGCAGATTCCAGCAGGGTTCTCCTGCACAAGCAGGAGATGTGCAAGCCCTGGGAGCTCTGTGCCTCAGTTTCCCCCTCACAGATGCATCGTGGAGGTCCCCAAGTAGGTCTAAGGGCAAGGTGGGCAGTACCTCACTGACTCTTTGGGCTGGACTCCTGTTCCTGTAGCCAACGAGGAATTTCTGGTTTTTGTTCTACCCCAGCCCTGTCAGCACTGGGGAGGAGGTCAGAGAGCTGACTAGAGGGCTCATAAAATTTTCTCAGACCCAGCAAGTTCCCATCCAAACCCATTTTTAACATTTATCCCATTACCTGCCTGCTCTGTGCTTCAGTTTCTCCCTCTGCACAGGTAGAAAGTGGCCCCAGCTGCCCATGGAATACCCTGGAACACAAACCCTGCAACACSAGCTGCAGCTTGTGCCWCTGCTGAGATCAAACAATGCAGCCTGGAGTGGGGCAGGGGCAAAAGGGGCTTTGGCAAGAAGCCCAGGGACAGGGCAGGATGGAACTGTATTAGACTGGCCGTATTCAGTGCTCAGCAAAGCAAAAAGCACCCCTTGACACAGACAACTTGGTGCTCCCACCAACTCTGGCAGCGCAGCCAGACCCTAAGGCACAGCAAAAACACCCAAAGAGCYGCTCCCAGTGCACAAATCCCACCCCAAGGAAGGTACCAGCACTGGGCACCCTAAGGAAATTCATTTCCCAGAGGCTGAAGGCCTCGGAAAAGAGCCACCTTGTTTTTTTCCACACACACAATAAAGCAGCAGCATGAAAACTCCTTCTGTTTTCCTCCCCTCCTGCTCCTCTGAGGCTGCTCCTTTCCTCAGGGAAGCAGGGCAGGAGGTAGTACTGAACCTGAACCTGAACCTGAACCTGAACCTGAACCTGAACCTGAACCTGGACCTGGACCTGAACCTAAACCTGAACCTGAACCTGAACCTGAACATGAATCTGAACCTGAACCTGAACCTGGACCAGAACATGGATCTGGAGCTGGAGATGGAGCTGAACCTGAACCTGAACCTGAACCTGAACCTGAACCTGAACCTGAACCTGAACCTGAACCTGAACCTGAACCTGGACCTGAACCTAAACCTGAACCTGGACCTGAACCTAAACCTGAACCTAAACCTGAACCTAAACCTGAACCTGAACCTGGACCAGAACATGGATCTGGAGCTGGAGCTGGAGCTGAACCTGTCCCTGGACCTGTCCCTCCCAAGCTCAAAGCAGCAGAGGAGTCGAGGAGAAGCCCCCATGGCCATCAGGAGATTGGAGCCCCTCCAGCCAAACCAAAGCTGTTTTCTTCCCAGAGTAAAACCAAGTTCAACCCCCACCTTCATCACAGAAAAACACAACAGAGGGACCCCAGAAACCTCTGCCCTCTCAGCAGCTGGGGAGAATCCTCCTGAGGGTCTGGGGATGTGCTTGGGARCAAACCACATTGTTCCCACTTAGTGACTTTGGTTTTCAGAAGGCAAGAGCTGAAATCCACCCAAAATAATCCAGTGGGGTTWATGAGGACTTTGGGAAATGCCAACTTAATTCATAGCATCTCAAAACCAAGCAAGCTTTTACATGTTTCCACTCTGTCCACAAAAATGTGAGTTGAGAATTCACATTTGCTTTCTTTTTCTTCTATTTTCCCCTTTTGCAGAGTGCCTGGGGAAGAAACAAGCAGATTTTATTTTCAAGTTCTTGCACAAGACTGTAATGAAAACTCAGGGATTATTTTTTCATGAAAATGTCCACTTAGGAAAAAGGCAATTCCCTTCTCTTTCAGGAAGAAATGGTTTCATTAAAAAGCAATAAAAAGGTAAAATGGTACTTTCTAATGAGAAGCTGGAGTCTCTTCTCGAGTTATCGAGTAGCAGCCCAAGCCACACAAACACACTTTGTTATCTTCCCCAGTTTCCACTCCTGCAGCAGGAGGAGTTCTTGCCGGTGCTTTGGAATCACCAGCAGCACTTCAGTTAGGAAAAGATAAAAATCCGTCTGGAGCACAGTCTGTGTTTGTGATTTACAGTCAGGCTTTGTGGCTTAGCCCGGGTCACAGCTCAGCTCTGCCTCGTTCAGCAAAGGCCCTGGGCTGTGGTGCTGGCTCTGTGCTTGCAGCAGGGCTGGAAGTGGGGTGGGGAAGGCATTCCCGGTGTTTGTGTCCATGGCAGCCTTCGGGGGCAAAGGTTCTGTCCAGTGGGTGCTGTAGGGATGGCACTTGCCATCCCAGAACCCACGGAATTCCTGGGAAGGCTGAGCTGTCACAGCCAGGTCCCCGTGTCCCTAGGCACAGTAGGACACAGCAGGACACAGCAGGGCACAGCACTGCAGCCCTGGGGACACAGAACATGGGGGATTCCAGGGAAGGTGGGAAGGGTCGGGGTGAATGCACAGGGTGACAGACACCCCTGCACAGGGTGACAGCTCTGGGGACAGYGCTGGCTGTCCCTGCRAGGCTCCAGMTGGACARTCCCTAAMACAGCCCTGCTGTGTGTCCCTGCAGGAGGTGCAGGAGGTGCCGGCAATGGCAGTGCCAGGAAGGTGACCCTGATGTCACAGCAGGACTCTCTGCCATCCCCAGATCTGCTCTTGGCTGCTGCAGCTTCAGCCAGGTCCCCAGGAGCCATGGCTGGCACAGAGCCCTCAGCACGGAGCTCTGCCACTACCAGCAGAGTATTATAACCATTTTTATAACTGTATTTATAACCACGGTATCAGCGCCCTCCTCACAGGCCTCAGATCCCTGTGTGCTCTGAGCCGAGCAGGAGGAGAAGGGCAGAGCTCCTGCCCCAGAGAATTCTCCATTCGAGCACCCTGAAGGCAGGGACAGACTGTGGGGTCAGGTGGACACACAAATGTGGCCTGATAACCAAATACCTGTGTTCTCCCCTCACTGCTGACCAGGAAAGTGTTTCCATGCATTTGCAAGTCCAGAAATTGTGTTCAGATTGTCTGTCCCTGAAGCACTGGATGATTCAGATGTCTGTCCCTGAAGCACTGGAGGCTTGAGGCTTTAGCCAACCATGCCCTCACCCCGGGGTCTGTGAGCACAGGACCCTGCTGCTCCCGCAGCTTCAGAGCTGCTGATCCTCTCCCTGCTGATTGCAGCTCTCCCAGCTCCTCATCATTGCCTCTCCTCCTGCTCTGCCACACTTCAGAAGGGTTTCCTGGGGCCTTGACAACCATCCCTGCTYCCAGCAGAAAGCTGGTGCAAGATTTTCTTAGGGAAGAAATTATTTAAGAGAACTGAAAGAGGATTAAGCCATTGAGGAAGAAGCTCCAGTTTTGCATCCCATCATGCACAGTGAGGGATGATCCCTACAGTCAGAGGGAAGGGAATCAGGGAACTCCAGAGCTGTTTGGGTTGGAAAGGACCTTAAATCTCATCCCATCCCATCCCATCCCATCCCATCCCATCCCATCCCACCCCATCCCAGCCATGGGCAGGGACATCTCCCACTATCCCAGGGTGCTCCCAGCCCCATCCCCCCTGGCCTCAGACACTCCCAGGAATCCAGGGCTGCAGGGCTGGAGATGCTTCTGGGAGCCATGGAGGCTCTGGCTTTGCTCTGGACTGATAACACAATTATTCATCTCGAGTGGATGAAGTGCAATCAAGGCAGAGCCTTTCAAAGCATCTTGAGACAGGGAAATCGGAACACCCAGACACAAACAGGTCTTGCTGAGCAGTGTGAGGGTGACTGTGTAGCGCTGCCTGCTCTGGGGCAGGTTTTCATCACTGCTTTTCATGCTAGAGCAGAAATCTCAAAGGGAATAAATGAACCCTTATTTCCCAGCACTGAAAATGCCTTTAGGYGTCACATCCAGGGTGATTTGCCTCTCTGGAATGTTCTGTGTGTGCTGTGGCCCTGRTGACAGTCCCTGTGTACCCTGTGCAGCAGGGGATGGGGTGGGCAAGCACCTGTAGAGCTGGGCTCTGTGAGCTTGCCTGGCACACCCAGACCCCCAGAACAGGGCCAGGGAGCTGTGCCCCTCACATTGCCAAGGGTCATTGCCAGGGATCACTGCTGTGCAGGGCCAGGAGGRCTGAGCTGCCTCTGCCTGGCTCCTGCTGAGCCCTGCTCCATGCGGCTTTGCTGGGGAAATAATTAAACATGGGCTTCAAATCCATAAATCAAAGAGAGAAAGACCTCGGATGAGGGAACAAAAGGAAGAAAAGAGGACTTAAAATTCTGCCCTGTGCTGCACAAAGCTCAGCCAGGTTCTGTGCAGGCACAATTGTGCTCAGGAGCAGCCTGCTGAGAGCTCCCTGGGAACACCRGTGGGGGAGGCTTTGAATCTCCGGCTGCTTTTGTGGATCTGAGTGCTTGGTTCGGCTCTCAAACCACAGCCCTCGGTTCCTGCAGGGCCTGCCGGGGGAGGCAGAGGCTGGGAGCTCCCCAGGGAAAAGGGGACAAGCTGTGGCAAAACACCCTGGGAGAGTAGCATGGAGATTCCCCTCCACAGTGCCCGGCCACAAGGAGAAAATGAACCCAGAAAAGAGCTCCAGCAAGGCCTCCCTCTGGAGCTTCAACAYTTCATCAGCATCAGGGGAGCCACAGAAGAGCTGAGAAGGAAAACTCCCCTTTCACACCAGAGGAGAAACTGAGGCACCGGAGGGGGAAGGTGTTGCAGGTTTGGAAATGCTTCTGAAAGGAATGAGAGGGATGTGTCTTTGCAARGAAACTGTGGGGTCTGCTGGGAGATAGAGCCAGGTACTGACAGGTGAGAGGAGCAATAGGAGGAACCATAAWTTCCAGAGGAATTCCACCCATTGAMMMRRMYKRRKWWYMRGKWMYKRMCCMARGSMRGGSYWAAWYCCYKGGSYKRRRRRAAAARRAMMRRRRMMMMAWRRAWWAAAARGGGGGATGCACATTAGATGGGGTCTGTGTTAGGGGATTGGGGTAGTCTGTACCTCTCGAGTACCTCAGCAATGGGGAAAGAGAGAGGGAAATGTGGCTGGGAAATTGGGATGAAAGAGGCTGTGTCCTCTAACARTTTGAGAGACCCCATGGAAATGTCCCATGGCCTCTCCCTTTATTCGAATGAAGTCACAGGACTCCTCTGTYTCCTTTTTGGACACAAACCTCTGSTGTTTGTGRATTAATTTTCCYAACMCTTCCCAACCAACCTCACRTGTGGGCACTTCCCTGCCAGGAAGCCAAGCTGTGCTGGTTATGGGTGGCATCTTTCTGGCTGTGGCACAGCCCTGGGGTCCCTTTCCAGCCCCCTGCCCCAGCTGCCCAGGCTCCAAAGGTGATGCCCAAGGCCAGGAAAGCCCCTGGCTATGCAGGAAATCTCCAGTTAAATGAGGGTGGCCAAACAGCCCTGGAATTCATCATTTCTGGACCAGGGAGGTTTGATATTTTGAGGAGGCCAGGCAGATGCTTGGGCAAGGTTTAGAGAAAATTATCTCCCCAGATTTGTCAGAGCTCCTCGGTGAGGATTGTCAGGCTGAAGGGGAGGGTAAGGAAGGTTTGTGGAGCCCTCCAGCCACACAGAGAGCTCCCCAGAACAGGCTCTGCCAGGAGAGCTGGAGATCTCTGCCCTTGGCTGCTGCTCAGAGCCATGCTCTTGTTTTGCTTTTTTTTTCCCCAAACCTCTTCACCTGCTCTCTTACACTGCAGAGCTGGGAGCCTTTTGTTAACTATTTCCTGCTTCAGTTTCCATGGAAAACAGAAAGTCACATGCACCGTCTCCCAAGAGATGGCACAAGTGCCTCTGGCCTAACAATCCCTCTGCCTTTAACAAATGAGGCCAAAGAGAAAAACCATCAAGATGCAAACCAGGGATTTCAAATCCATCTGCYCAAGCACCACAAACCCTCAGTATTTTAGAATGACCAAGTGCTAAAATATTACCAAGCTGTTTAGGTAAGTCCACACTGAGGCATTCTTTCCCCCAGAAAGGCAAAAAAAGAGGCATTAAGCCTGAATATTGCTAGAATCCTGGAGAGAAGTGTAATATGCTGTGATTTAAAGCATTTGATCCTGCTTTTCCCTGGTGGCAAACTTCTAATTCTCATTATTTCTAAGCTTTGGGCCAAGGTCCCATCTGTCACACCAGGRTCTGGCTTTCCTGAAGTTTCAGCTCATTTCCCCAGGGCTTCTGCTTGCTCCTGGATAACACAATCCACCAGCAGGACACCCGCAGCATCCAAGGTCCTCCAAGTGAGAGGCTCAGTGCCCGAAGCTGGGGTGAGGTGTCCAGCAGAGGGGTGCCTGCTCTGGGCTCTTTGCAGCCCTGTTTGAGGACAGATTTCAGCACCTTTGAGCCTCAACTTCAGTGAGAGCTATGACAAACCCCTGAATGCATCTCTCTGCTCACCCCAGGATGGCACAGAGGGGAATTCAAACACCAGTGATGTTTGCAAAGAGCAATGATGTTTGTGTTTCTTTGCTCTGCAGGCATCACCCAAGGCCCCCTCATTCTGTTTTGGGCTGAACCCAGGTCCTGTTTGAGTGGTTTCAGCTGAGCAGCATCTGCCCCACCACATCTGAAGCACAGGGAAACTGAGATTCAGGTTCCAGGAACAAGAAGGAATGTGGAGAAGACTCCAAGTTCAGAGCATCTGAGAGTAAGATGAAGCCATCTGGGGAGGGAGAGCTCCTGTTAGTCCATGCAGCAGCAGAGTGCAGCGTGGGGCTGCTCTGGGGGCAGATTCCTTGGAGGCCCTGGATCCAAAGTGGAATTCCTAATGAAACAAAAGTGCAGTRCTCTAAATTTAGATGCTCTATTAATGTCTTTAAAAGCCACAGGGTGGCTGAAATCTCACTCAGAGTGGTTACTGCCATTGGGCCAAATCTGAAATCCTGGAGCCAGTGGGGAAAACCTGGTGGGTTTGAGTGCTGGGCTCCAGTTTGCTGTCCCTCCCCACCCTTGATGGCCCTTCCAGGGGTGGCTGTTGTTCCTGAATAACACAATCCACAGTGGTCAACACCTGTAATTCCATTTGCTGCTTTAGCCTTTCTGGCAGCAGGACAGCCAGGGTAGAGCTGAGTTGAGTGAGACAGCAAATAAAGGCCAGAGAGCTGCAGTGCAAAGAGATCCCACCCTTCAGCATCAGATCTGTTAGTCTGATACCCTTGGTTTGTGCTGCAAAGCAGGCTCTCGATTGCACTCCGGCTGCAGCCACATCAAATGGGCCATAAATCACAGAATAATACAGGCAGGAGCTGGGACTTGTCTGGTAAATCACTTTGTGCTGGTAATGTGCTGCTCTCTGTGGGATGGGCTGGGTGAGATCCCTGGATGGAAGGCAGTGCTTGCTGTGACAGTTACACACTAGGGATGCTCATGGCAAACCCACTCTACAATTTATTGTTTAGTCAGAAAAACTCCCCTTGATGTATAAATATTTCACTTSAGAAGAACATCCACGCTAAATCTAAGCACACAGAGAAGCTTGCCATGGCCAGGGATGATCCAAGAGATTGGCTGGATGGGTGCTGGAGGCTCCAGAGGAATTCCAGAGCTGCAGCTCCTCCCTAGAAAAGCCCATTAAAACAAACGGGAGTGCAGCTCACGCTTTTCCATGGGATCATCGCTAGGTGTTAATCTGCCCTGATTTCCCCCTTGCAGCTGAGAGGTGAAGTGATGATCCGGGGTCACAAACGGCTCTGGGCTGATTTGCACAGAACCCGGAGAGTTGCAATCCTGGCAGCGTTMAAGAGCGGATTAGAGCTCACCTGTCCTGCCCGGCTCCCTGCTCTTCCCTAAGCTCGGGAAGCCGAGACTGCAGCATAAATGAAGCAGCTTCAGCCCCGTCCCCCAGGGCTGCCTTGATCTGTCCCGGACACCTCTCGCTGCCAACAGCCCCGTTCTATTTTTACGGTGCAAATGCTTTCACGGCTCCGCTTCCCCGCGCTGCCCACTTGATGTGTTGTTCACACCTCGTTTGCTCTTCKCACCCCTCGAGGACCTGGTGTGAAAGGATCCTCCCCCGGCCAGCGCTGGGCTCCGACAGGAACGGGGAAACAAATAGGAACCAGAGGTGCTGTCAGCACTCGAGGCGTCGGGGAACGGGAGGGAAAAGGGCAAGGGAGGGATCCTCAGCTCTTCAGCTGCTGTCCTGATAGTCCCTGCTTTCCTTGGAACCAGCTTGGAGTCGGCAAAGAACAGCATCATCTCATCTAGGGCTTGAATTTCTGCATCCAAACTGTGACTTTCCTGCACTTTTCCACCTGGGAGTAAGGGGCCCAACACAGTCACTGATAAATGCCCGACTACTGAGGAAATTTAAGACCCCCACTCCCAAACGAGYAATTTAATTGTTGAACAAACTTTCCAGAGGTGCTAAAGGTTCCCTGTGTAATCACTGGGATCACAGGGGCCAGGCAGGGTCAGCTCACCCCAGTCTTTGGGGCTGCTGTGCAGGATACACATGCCTGTCCTTCAGCACTTCCCAAGGCTTCAGCAAGCTGTGCTCCAAGTGTGGCTGCTAAACCAAGTGTAGTCTTGGAAAYACTCCCAAAACATCCATCTCAGTGACAATTAGGTAAGAAATATGGATCCCTCGTTRTAAGCTCAGAGTTTTTCCAGTAACTTCCTACTTCATCTTTGGAGCATTCACTAGTCAAAGAGAGAAGCACAGGTTTAATTGGGAGAACAAATGCATAAGCCAAACAATTTGACTTTAAGGAACAACCCCAGTTTTTAAAACCTATCAGTTTTGCCCTCCCACCTCAGTTATTAATAGCAGAGGTGCAAAAGCAATCAGCCACTTTTCCTGGGATGACCCACAATGGGTGGGGTGGCGTGGGGCTCTGGAAGGGTATCTGGGCACCTGCAGGTCAGAACATTGTGTGCAGATGCTCTGCTGAATCCAGCCTGGCTGTGACTTCCCACTGCTAAGAATAAACACTTCCTAAAAATAAACCTGTGCTTTCCTGGCTTTCTTCCTAACTTTCTTTCTCTGTTTGTTTTCTTTCTCTCTTTCCTTCTGCCYACCTATCCAGCAATCTCCTCTTCTGCGCTTTGTGTGGATCAAATATTCCAAAAATCCTCTTTCCAGCCTCTCAGCACACAAGGAAAACTACAGCACTTTTCAGATCACTTAYTAAAATCACTGATATGAAAATAAGCCACTTTGGAGCCAGGCCTGTGTTTTACAATCATTTGCAAAACCTGTAATTCCATCCTCGTAACCATCAGCAGACTGTGCAAGGAGTGAATCACTGAATTGATTTGGATGAGGAAAAGGCAGCTTTTCCATGTCAGAATTACAGCAGCAAGAATTTAGAACCTGTCTTCAACTGAAAAACAAATGAAATGGTTCAGAGACTACAGGATACTCAGAGGCAGATGATGGACAAGTGCCACAATAGCACAAAATTCAATATTGTGAAGCCCTTTCTTTGCTGTCACTTCAGGTCAGGTGTCCCTGCATCCCCCAGGCTCCCTAAAAGCAGCAGCAGTATCAGCACAAAAGGCGTGAGAAATCTGTAAGGCTTTCATTTCTTACACCCCCACTTCTCATTCTTCCCAAAGGAAAGTTCCCAATCCAAGGGAGAGTTACCAATTCCCCACATGTCATGAATAAGGGGTCTGGTTCTTTGCTCTGCCATGAAGACCAGGGCCAAAATCTGCATCTGTGACTGAGAGRTTATTTTGGAAATCCAGCTGGGTCTGCCTCAAGGGAACCTGCTTTTCCCAAGCCATCAGAGCACGGATCTCACTCACAATYTCTGAGCTCATTTTATACTCAGCCTCTCCTGTCCCTCATACAGAACAACATAAGTTTAAGTGTTGTCATCCCAGCTTTTCTCTTCCCACAACCCTTTCACACCAGTAGGGATGGCGGGAGCCCTCCCCAAATGTATTATTTCATTGAATGTTTCCAACCAGGCTACATTTTTCATGGTCTTTATTTGGATCAATCACGCTAAAAGCTGATCTAGCATTATTTAATCTTTGACAGGGGGAGAATTAAGATGCAGGTTTATTCACTTGCAGAAAATGTCAGACTAGAATTAGATGGTCACKTAAGGGATTGAACTTAACTAGGAAGAGAGCTGCTTTTTCAAGCAGAAAATGTTAACATTCTTGCCTTATTCCTTCCCTGGGTTCTGGTGGCATGAAAATGGGATTTGTTAGAACCTGGAGTAAGTTTGGGCTAAATTATCCTGTTCTTTAATTCAGTGCAAACAACTGATAGCTGAMTATTCAGCACCAAAGTGCACAAGGCTGGTTTGGGGAGCACCCTGGGCAGTGCACACACAGAGGAATTTTAAGGACTTGTGCCTGAGGGCAGGTGAGACTGGCTGTGCAGCCTGGGTCTGCTCTGGCTCCTGACAGCCATGGAGCTGATGTACAGGGCCAGGACAGCTCCTCTGCAGCTGCAGCTCCACACACCCAGCACAGTGTCCTGAGCTGCCAGCAGGGTGGGACTCAGCACCAGGGACCCCAGGGACCATGGCATGGGACAGCCCAGGATGGGTACAGCTGTCCATGGCCAGCGCTTTGTCCTGGGGGCCGAGGAGGCCGGTGGTGTGTCCAGGGAAGGAGGCCGGTGGTGTGTC
>NW_026623433.1:626955-634322 GCF_030028575.1 Malurus melanocephalus
CGGTGGTGTGTCCAGGGAAGGAGGCCGGTGGTGTGTCCAGGGAAGGAGGCTGGTGGTGTGTCCAGGGAAGGAGGCGGTGGTGTGTCCAGGGATGCATCGGGAAGAGCACTGCTGGCAGCTCAAGGAGCGATCCTGCTCTGCTGCCCAGCCTGGGGAGGCACATCTGCACTGACCCTGTCCCTGTGTCCGGCCCTGGGGCTCCTCTGCACTGACCCTGTCCCTGTGCCCTGAGGCTCCTCTGCACTGACCCTGTCCCTGTGCCCTGAGGCTCCTCTGCACTGACCCTGCCCCTGTGCCCTGGGGCTCCTCTGCACTGACCCTGTCCCTGTGCCCTGAGGCTCCTCTGCACTGACCCTGTCCCTGTGTCCTGGGGCTCCTCTGCACTGACCCTGTCCCTGTGTCCGGCCCTGGGGCTCCTCTCAGGGCCGTGTCCGGCTCGGGCCCCTCAGCCCAGCAGGGACAGGGAGCTCCTGCAGCGGGGCCGGCGGGGCCTGCGGGGGTGAGGAAGGGCCGGGAGCAGCTCCGTGCCCGGGAAAGGCTGAGGGAGCCGGGGCTGCTCCGCCTCCAGAGGAGCCTCAGCTCAGAGGGGCCCTTGGCACTGGGTGTCCCTGGCTGTCCCTGGCTGTCCCTGGCTGTCCCTGGTGTCCCTGGTGTCCCTGGGTGTCCCTGGCTGTCCCCGGGTGCAGGGGGTGCTCTGAGCAGGGCTGGGCTCTGTTCCAGGGTGGGGCCCAGAGATGGCTCCTGAGGGACGGGCAGGGACTGAGCCCAGGGAGCTCCCCCTGCACAGGAGGCACAACCTGTGCCCTGGGCACTGAGCAGAGACCAGAGGGGCTGTGCAGTGTCCCTGCCTGGGGCTATTGCAGAGCTGTGTGGACACTGCTGTGCCCTGTGCCCTGGGATGGCCCTGCTGGATCACAGAATGGCACCAGTGACCCTCTGTGATCCCTTCCAGCCTGACCCACCCTGGGATTCTGTGAAACTCTGCTCCTCCTGATACCCTCCCACGGATCAGCAGGCCATTGCAATTCTCACAAAATTAATACCAATTAAATACCTCAGTAATGAAAAAGCAGCTCTGTAGGCCTTGGTGATGTGGTGAGCTGAGCTCCCATGGGCCTGATGAGACACCCTGCACCATTCAGGAGCCCAAGCAGCACAAACACCCCTGGGGGCATGGAGTTGGCAGGGACCCATCCCTTCATCCCATGGGGATCAGCAGCAGTCCAGGGATCCACCCTTTGTGGGGAGCACCTGCAGATCCAGGGATCCATCCTTCATTCCATGGGAAACACCAGCAGCTCTCCATGGATCCAACCCTTCATTCCATGGGGAGCACCAGCAGATCTCCATGGATCCATCCTTCATTCCATGGGAGCACCAGCAGATCCAGGGATCCATCCTTCATTCCATGGGGAGCACCAGCAGATCCAGGGATCCATCCTTCATTCCATGGGAAACACCAGCAGCTCTCCATAGATCCAACCCTTCATTCCATGGGGAGCACCAGCAGATCCAGGGATCCATCCCTTCATTCCATGGGGAGCACCATCAGATCCAGGGATCCATCCCTTCATTCCATGGGAACCACCAGCAGCTCTCCATAGATCCCTCGTTCATTCCATGGGAAGCACCAGCAGCTCTCCATGGATCCACCCCTTCATCCCATGGGGAGCACCAGCAGATGTCCATGGATCCAACTCTTCATTCCATGGGGAGCACCAGCAGATCTCCATGGATCCAACTCTTCATTCCATGGGGAGCACCAGCAGCTCTCCATGGATCCACCCCTTCATTCCATGGGGAGCACCAGCAGATGTCCATGGATCCATCCTTCATTCCATGGGAAACACCAGCAGCTCTCCATGGATCCATCCTTCATTCCATGGGAAACACCAGCAGCTCTCCATGGATCCATCCTTCATTCCATGGGAACCACCAGCAGATCCAGGGATCCATCCTTCATTCCATGGGAACCACCAGCAGATCCAGGGATCCATCCTTCATTCCATGGGGAGCAGCAGCAGATCTCCATGGATCCACCCCTTCATTCCATGGGAAACACCAGCAGCTCTCCATGGATCCACCCCTTCATTTCATGGGGAGCACCAGCAGCTCTCCATGGATCCACCCCTTCATTTCTAACAGGGCCAGAGCTGCTGCTCCCCCATCTCCTGCAGATGCACCCCCTAAGGAGCCCTGGTGAGGAGGGGGTTAACCAGCAGCCATGCTCCTCCTCCTCCTCCTCCTCAGCTGAGCTCTCCCCACAGAAGGCCCAGCCTGTTTTCCTGCATGGATTTCCTCTTCCCACTSGAGGGGTCACAGATTGCCAGCCCTGTTTTAATGAGCTGTGTCCTGTGAATTTCACAGTCACTTCCAGTCTAATAAGGGAACCCACAGGGGTGGTGTTTTCAATTTGCTCCTCTTTCCTGGAGAGTTTGTGCCATACATCACAYGGAGCAGCTCACAGCTGGTGCAAGGAGAAAAGAATTAGCTTGTATTCCCCACGCAGGGGTTTGATAATTCAATATTTATTGAGATTGGGGTCCTCTCATCRGAAAGGCCAAACAGTTTGTTTTACTGTGTGTGGGATAGATTACGTTAATAYAGTGAACAAGGGCTCCCAAGAACTAATTTAGTGAGGGTGTTGAAAAGCCCTGCACATGACAGAAATATTATGAACAAGTCAGAATCCTTAATACTTTGTCTAACCAAGCCCTGTGCATACAAATTAAACATAATTGGAATCCCTGCTCCAACCATCAGACTGAGGGCTACTTTACAACTGAAATGACACCTAAATGTCTAATTTTAATTTTAAATTCACTCTATAAAAGCACAGCCTGATTGTTTTCCTGCCTTCCAAAGAGGATTTATGAAAAAAGAACAAATCTAAGCTTTACTTAAATGTATATGAATGAACACAGCTCTCAGTTGAAGCTCCTTCCAAAGCAGAACTCCTTGAATATTCATTAATTCTTCCAGACATCTGATATTCCCCTGTACACACAGTAGCACAATCCTATTGCTCAGTAAATAATACCAGAATCCCATGAGAAATTCAGAGATCTGGTTTCAACTTTTAATCTAAAAGCAATGTGAAATATTCCATCATTTTGGAATATAAACCACATCAATATTCACATAGAAAACTTTGTATTTGGAGACTCAGAACTGGAAAAGCCCTCTAAGACCATCTATTCCAACAGCAACCCCCTGGAAACRGCAGCYCAGCACTGCCAAGGCCACCACTGAATGATGTCCCCAAGTGCCACCTCCACRYGGCTTTTACATCCCTCCAGGGATGGGGACTCCTGTGCCAGGGCTGGACAAACTTTTCTTTGAAGAAATGCTCCCCAATATTTCCACTGCCCTTCCCCAGCCCAGCCTGAGGCCRTTCCCTCTCCTCCTGTCCCTGTTCCCTGGAGCAGAGCCCGACCCCCCCGGCTGTCCCCTCCTGTCAGGAGTTGTGCAGAGCCACAAGGTCCCCCCTGAGCCTCCTTTGCTCCAGGCTGAGCCCCTTTCCCAGCTCCCTCAGCCMCTCCTGGGGCTCCAGACCCTTCCCCAGCCCCATTCCCTGCCTTGGACACCCTCCAGCCCCTCAATGTCCTTCCTGTCCTGAGGGGCCCAGAGCTGTCCCCAGCCCTGGAGGTGCCCCAGCATGGCCAGCCCAGGGGTCAATCCACCCCAAGGCCCTTGGCTGGTACAGCCCAGGGGCCAGTGGCCTCCTGCCCACCTGGGCTCGTGTCCAGCAGCTGGCATGGCATRCCCAGGGCTTTTCCCAGCTTTCCAGCCACTCTGTGCAGCCTGGAGCTCCATGGGRTGGTTGTTGCCTCAGTGCAGGACCCAGCACTCAGCCTTGGTGACCCTCGCCTGCTGGCCTCAGCCCATGGATCCCACACAACCCAAGACCCCATGGATCCCTTGGATTCCACAGACCCTGCAGACCCCACAGACCCATGGATCCCACAGATCCCATGGACATCCCACGGACCCCATGGACCCCAAGACCCCATGGATCCCACAGACCCAGCCTGTGCAGGTCCCTCTGCAGAGCCTCACCCTGAGTGCACCCCCAGCCCACCCTGCTGTCACTGCCCAGGGTGTCCTGTCCCCTGTCCYSTCYCAGACCCCGGGCACAGACASGGGTCAGGCCAGGCCCTGGGCCAGAGCCCTGGGGACACAGCAGTGCCCGGCTGCCAGCTGGATTGAACCCATTGCCCACCAGTGTTGGGGCTGGCAGGGTCAGGGTTTCACCTGAGAGCAGGGGTTGCCAGGAGAATGCCCTGGGAGGGGGTGCCAGAGGCTTTGGCAAAGCCCAGGTACGAGCATGCAGCCTGTCCCACCCCAGCAGCGTGTGCTGGCTCTCCTTAGGGCCTCTCCTTGGCTCTGGGGTTGGCCACCGCTGCTCCTGTCTCTGGCACGAGCGGGGGGCTCCTGGCAGCTCCCTTTTCCCCCCATAAGGGCCCCTGGGCCGGGACCCCCTGTTGCCTTGAAAGGCCAATTTTTAATAATGACACAGACATGGTTAAGGGGATAAAACGGGTCGGTATTTGGTCCCTCAGGTATTTGGGATCTCAGGTGCAACTTGATGGCAGAATGCACACCCGTGTACAGCACAGGTACAAGTTTTATAGGTTTCAGGAATTAGCCTATCTATCTAGGATTCCCCAATGAGAAACTTCACAAATGCAGTAATGTCCCCCTATTCTAATGAACCCCCCTCAGATGAGGTCAGAGCTCAGTTTACACAAGATRTTCTGGACAGAAGGCTTCACCCAAGGCTGGAGCCTCAGATTTAAGATAGTACAGGGCACACTGACTCTTTCCTCAGGATGTTTGGTCTTTCTGCCCAGCAGAACTCTTAGATTAAGCTGGAATATTAGGGTACAGGAATTACAAGCATGTGGGATAAGGGGTGCAGGGGAATGCATAGAGGGTACAGAAAGTGTAAAAAGGAAAAGCAAAAATCATCAGGCATCACCCCTGTGCCCCTCCTGCTCCAGAACCACCCATCCCAGTGGCTGCCTCCCTCCTGGCATTTGGGGATTCATCTGCTCCATTGAACAGAATTAAAGGATTTAATTTAGTGAGGTTTGGCTTTAGCTCCTCTGCTGTCCATTAGTGTCAGAGCTGAGCTATGGGTCCGTTCCAATAAATGTTTGTACAAACATGTTTGTACACAATCCAGGCAGGCTGTGCATGCAGCGTGAGGCACTTCTCACTGAAGTGAAATCCTCAGTTCTCACCAAAACATGCACAGTGACTCACCAAAGATGGGGAGGGTTTCATCCTTTTGAGGGAAGGATTTTTTAATTAGCCAGTAAAGTTCAGTAGACGACACATCATCCCAGAGCGAAAGAAGGCTGCTGTTAATTGGTAGGAACTTCCCAAATGAAGAGCAGCTCATGGAAGTGTTTTTTCAACCATCTCTCACAAATATTCCTGCTTTGGATGTTTTCTGCTTAAACTGTTTGAGTTTAATGTGATTATTCAGTTAAATGAGTAACAACAAGAGGTTCCTCAGCAAAGGGTGTGGCTGGAAAATGAACAGGTGTCTCCATCATACCCAAATTCCCACCACGTGCTCCTGCTTTTTTGCATAAACTGTGATGAGAGGCAGCCACTCAAGGAGCAGGAGGTGCAGAGGGTCTTTTCAGCGACCTTCTGGTGTGCACAAGACACTGACCCACACTGAGACCCTGCAGGTCAGTAGCCAGTCTTGTGTCCATGGACCCACTTTACAGTAGTAATGGGCTCAGAGAGACATTATTAACCTTAAACCTACGTTTAATCTTTCCTGTCCTGCTGGAAAACCTCAGAATGTCAAGGAAAAAATTCTCCCAAGTGATTCTGGAATGACTTTCTTTGGCCTGGAGAGCAGGAGAAGAACAGAGTGTGGAAAACAAAGAAACCCAGCTTTACCTCACACCGCAGTTAATAAAAATTAAATGTCAGATGGGACAAGAAAAAGTGRTGTGGTAACATACAGAGGACAGGATCCATGAGAGATTCTGAGCAATGAAAAGGTCAGGGGAGCCTATAAATAAAGCCTGAGGCTGGCGAGGTGTGGGGGGTAGAGAGCTCGTCAGGGGGACAGAAACTCAGGCAATTCGTGGATCTGTTTTATGGAAATGGAGCAATTACTRTTCAGGTCCAGAACCTGTCCTTGCTCTACACATCACGGATCCCCTGTCCACCCCCAGCACAAGGTAAAGGCTGCTCCTGTTCCCTGGACTGGGCAGGGCCAGCTCAGCCCTCGGGGTGAGGAGCCATCCCCYTCTGCCAGGCTGCCTCATGCAGGTGTGTCCCAAATCCCACCCGCTTCATGGCAAAGCCTGGGGGTCTGCAGCTTYTGCAGGTGGGAAATGCTCCAAATTTGCATGATCTGATACTCCCACAGCTTCCCTCTCCCTGTTTGAGTCTCCAGTTTAGTTCCCCCTATCTGGACATGGTTTTTCCTGGTTCTTACCCCCAACATCCATGGCTGGTGCAGCACAATCACAGGGAGATGTCTCACAATGTCCTGTGCCAGTGCCTCCTGGATTGAGAAACAGCTCCAGCCTCAATTAAACCCCAGCCATAAAGCCCCAGCTCTAAAAACCAACCCGTTTAAAATTCAGGACATGCTCGTGGGCATTCCTGAGTCAGAGCCCACAAAGCCACATGTGTGAGCACTCAATTGTGCGGGGTCAGTGGGAGCCAGCGATAAATCCAGGGCTGGGAATCAGCCCCTGGTCAGGGGGCCTTCCCTACATTGTGTGGAGTGAGGGGCAGCTCCTCGTGCTGGGCTGGCTGCTCAGGGACAGCAGCCAGGACCAGGAGCAGCTCCTCACTGGGCTGATTTTGGGGTGTGTGATGCAGTGGGAGCTGATTTTGGGGTGTGTGATGCAGGAAGGGCTAATTTAGAGGTGTGTGATGCAGGAGGAGCTGCATGGGGACTGATTTTGGGATGTGTGATGTATGGGGAGCTGATTTTGGGGTGTGTGATGTAGGACGAGCTTAATGGGAGCTGATTTTGGGGTGTATGATGCAGGAAGGGCTAATTTAGAGGTGTGTGATGTAGGAGGAGCTGCATGGCGGCTGATTTGGGGCTGTGTGATGCAGGAGGGGCTGTTCAGGGGCTGATTTGGGAGTGTGTGATGCAGGTGGGGCTGATTTTGGGGTGTGTGATGTGGGACAGGCTGATTTTGGGGTGTGTGATGCAGGAGGAGCTGTAGAGGGGCTTTTTTGGGGTGTGTGATGTAGGAGGAGCAGCACAGGGGATGATTTTGGGGTGTGTGATGCAGGTGGGGCTGATTTTGGGGTGTGTGATGTATGGGGAGCTGATTTTGGGGTGTGTGATGTATGTGGAGCTGATTTTGGGGTGT
>NW_026623433.1:635056-638293 GCF_030028575.1 Malurus melanocephalus
GGCTGATTTTGGGGTGTGTGATGTACGGGGAGCTGATTTTGGGGTGTGTGATGCGGGAGCTGCCCCGCTCTGCAGACACAACCCCCGAGCTGAGCTCTCCCGGCAGCAGATGGGGAGAGGAGCCGGGCGGGTGAAGCGCAGGGCAGCGAACAGCCCTGATGCAATAAAACCTGACACGCTGGGAAAGTGCCGTCTCTCTGCTCTCAGAAGCCCTGTCCCGGCTGCCCCACGGGATCGGGGTCCCGGCCCTGCTCGCCGTCCTTTCCCAAGCGCCGTTCGTGTCCCTCCATCCGCCTGGGCAGCGGCTCCGCCCGGGAAGGACAAAGCGCTGCCGGGCTCCCTGCGAGGCTCCAGCAGCCGGGGCTGTCTCTGCCCGCAGCTGGCACTGCCTCCCCCGCTGCTATTCCGGGAGCAGGGCAGCAGCTGAGCAGGCTCCGAGGGCCGGCAGATGGGGCACGGAGTGGCTGMGCTTGTGCTGCTCATTTGTTCGGCACAAAAAGTGACGGAGGGTGAGCACTCAGGAGCTCTCACCATCAATAATTTTCTTGTTACTGCAAGTTCTCCTCCGGATTCAGTGATAAACCKACAGAGCCATGGAGGGTTGCAGTTGTCAGCCTGAGTCTCTTTTATTTTTCTTTATTGCTCTGATTTCCTACAGTGCATTTCTTGCATTTTTGGGCAGTGGGAACAATTTCTGTGTCCCTGCTTTGAGAGCTGCACACGAGGACATGAGGCACTTCTGAGTACTGGGGTAACAGAAGTGGAATTGGAGAAGCGTTTGTTCCTCTTTGGGATGGAAATACATTTTTTATTAACCTTGGGCTTTATCTGCATTTAGTTTTCATCTCTAAATCCACACAGGATATGAGGACCTGAGTAAAATTAAGAAAGAACAGATTTTAAGATTAGCATTTTTGGACAWCCATCCCCCAAACATTCATCAACCAGGACAGCGAATTCAATGGTTTTCAGCCTAAYTCAGAGCTGCTGTTTGTACACACGACAGAAACACAATTTCTTTCAATCTGCAGAAAATCCCAGAAAGGAAAATATAYTGAAAGAAAGATGGGTCAAAAATATGATGCATTTGCACTCCTAAAAATGCAGGCTAGTCTTGCTGAATKTGCACATTGTAACTGCAAAAGGCATGAAATCCTTAAAATATTCCTGCAATGGTCTTATGCTGAATGRAGATCTTTATGAATATTTCAATTACAAGACGAGGCTTGAAAGGATAGAGTTGTTTCAATTTTGAATCACCCTTCCTTAAATAACTCGCCCTATTTGGTAGGAAACAAGTCTCGGTGAAATCCGACACAAGCTGGGTAAGGATGGAGCTCCCTGAGCTGGAACCCCTCGCTGTCCCCCTGTGCTGCTCTGGCTCCACTGGGGACACACCGAGCTCCTGTCACCCCTGGGTGACAAACAAGGRCAAACAAACCCTGCCTGGGTGGCTCAGGGCCTCCCCTCCTCCTCCTCCTCGCCCTCGGTTATTTGCAGCATTTGTTAAATGGAAGGCTCAGCTCTTTGCTGTGCAGTGCTACACCTGCCCCTCTCTGTGCCTGGAGATCATCCTGTTCCCCTGGGATTTGAGAGGCACGCAGAGAGCAGCAAATCCTGCTCTGCTGCCCTGAGCAGCTCTTTTGAACACCCAGGGACAGAGAGGGCCTTGATTTCCTCATCTGTCCTACTCAGAGATGGACTGCCATGCAAACACTTGTGAGTTAAAGCAGAGCTTACAACCATGGCATGTCCTRGTTCTGATCTCACTAATCCAGCCAAAACACAGCTCTGATTCGGAGCAGCTACTCCGGGTTTTAGTGGAGTTGATGAAACCTGGCTGCTGCTTTTTGCATTCACTGAGATCACCCCGCTGAACCAGAGGCTGTATTTGCTCACRTCTTCAGTGCTCTGAAACAGCTCTAGAACCACATTCACCCCAGCACATGAAGCATAGGTTTCAGTGGAACTTTGGATTTCACCTTCTTGGGAAAGCAKCTGCACCTTTGTGCTGCCTGGTTCCAGCTAGGCAGGACAGCTCAGTCCTACAAGGAGGATAACAAACTTCCTCCAGCAAGGCTGCAGAATTAGGCTCTACTTTTCAGCAGAAATGATCCACCAGCACCAGTTGTTCAGCACAGACACCCCTTAGTGCATTTTCTTGTGCAGAACAGTGTCTGAAAGTGTAACTTTGCCCTCCATTCCCTAAAGCAGAACTTAGGAACCAGGTTCTGGTCTGACAGATGGCACAGCTGAGGCATCCACTGGGCTCCCCTGGAACCTCTCCCCATTTCCCTGAGAGAGAATGATCACCAAAAATGAAATCAGAATTCAGCCCTGACTTTCTCAAGGAATAAAATGCCAGAAGCTGGATTCTGCTGCTCCTCACAGGAACCAAAGTGACCAGGCACCCCTGGAAATGAAGCCCTGCCTGGTGTCACTCCAGGCAGACTCTTGGTTGTTCAGCACTGCTACACTGGCCATGGAATGGAAGTGCTTTTCTGAGAGTCTGCCTGGTTTCCCTGTACCTTAATTAAGCATCTTCTCCTTCATCCACCAAACTGCTGCTCAGCACAGCCTGGCAAGCAGCCCCTCATGTATTGCAGGAGATACAGCTGGCAGCAAACAGAGCTTATTGCTAGGTATTAATTACTTGAGCATAAATAACATTGYCTCTTCCCTCAGCTTCGTGATCCACCCTTTCTGATGGAAATACATTCATAGTAACAAGGGAGAGAAAACAATGAGGCGGCAAATTTAAGCCTAAAATGAGTGATGAGTCTTGCAATGAGTRAAAATTAAAGGCAGGATAATAAGAATGAAAAATAAAAGTACATTTCTAAGAGGGACATTGATTTACCCCTGCCCAGAGGCATCTGCCAAGACAAGGGCTGGTTTTTTTCATGATCTCTTCAGAAGGAATAAACTCCGGCCAAAATCAAAAGTCTCAGTAAGCACAAAAATGGGAATTCCTACAGGAGAAAGAAGSACCCAAGGCTCACAGGCCAGCTTGGCCCTCCACGAGCTCCAGCGACACTGCCCAAGGGCAGAGCAGTGCAAAGGCTGCATCTGGGGAAGCAGCTGATAAAATAAATCCCAGGGTGTGCAGGGTTCACCAGTGCATTCCCAGAGCCTCCCACAAAACGCAGCTGGGCACAAAGCCCCTCCTGGGCTGCCCTGCCTGCTCCATTGCCCCCTCAGCTCTCCTGTGAGAGGTGCTCCCCAGCCATCCTGCTC
>NW_026623433.1:638795-642241 GCF_030028575.1 Malurus melanocephalus
CAGCTCCTCCCTGCTCTGCCCTGCTCAGGGGGTTGGTGCTGTGCTCTGGCTCTGTGGTGTTGGGAAATGCTCTGGAGGTGTAGCTTGGCTGCTGGGGACACAAAGCACACCCTGGTGTGTGTAGGGAGCACCTGGCCCGTGTTTCATACCCCAGCCYTGTTCAGATGCAGGATTCAGGTGGGAATGTTTGCACACACAGCACTGGCAGCTTCGCAGAGCTCCTGGGATGAGCAAGTGGCTCCTGCACGAGCTGTGCATGGATTCTGCTGCCAGTCTGGTTTATCAGTGATACATTCAGAAAGCAGATGTTTTCCATGTTTTCCATGTTTGAATATGTATTTTTAGCTTGTTTACTGGGTCTGTTAGGGAAATGTGAATGGTTATTCGTGGGTGAATAGTGTGTGCTTACAGGTTATAAATGTTTCTTGTGGAGTATTAGTTAACATTTTTAAAAGTACACTGGTGAGTGTAGAGTTTATATGGGATATTTACATGGGTGGATCTATCCTGTGTGAGCTACTTCAACTCCCAGAAGAGATGCAGCCTTGTATTTAAATGTTCATTACAGCAAAGAGTGGGTCAATTGTGCTTTTATTCCCATGGTTTATTGTCCTGCACACGCTGGYGAGCAGCAGGGAAACGGATCCAATTGTCAGAGATGATAACTCTGGAAGAGGTGTTCTCCAACACCTTCAGGAAAGTTCAATACATTCACTAAACAAAATCTCTTTGAGGGAAAGGACAATCCTGGAGCCTGCCTGACAGGCTTTGGAAATGTCCCCAAAYCCACACAAGTGGTGGCCAGGCTGCACAACTTGAAAATAGGCTTTGAAAATACAGGGAACACAGGGTGCCCCCAGCCCTGGGGGGATCCTGTGCCCTGGGTCTACTCAGCTCAGTGAGGAATGCAGAAGGAGATTCCTTCCATCTCCAGAGCCAGGAAAGCTCCTGGGCTCAGCTCAGTTAGGAACGCAGGAGGGGGTTCCTCCTATCTCCAGAGCCAGGAAAGTTCCCAGACTCAGCTTAGTTAGGAACGCAGGAGGGGATTTCTCCCATCTCCAGAACCAGGGAAGCTCCTGGGCTCAGCTCAGTTAGGAACCCAGGAGGGGATTTGTCCCATCTCCAGAGCCAGGGAAGTTCCCAGGCTCAGCTCCAGGAGGAATGCAGGATGGGATTTCTCAGGCTCAGCTCATGCAGGCACTGTTTGAAGCCTCCATTCAGGAGGTCACTGGGCCATATTTGCAGATTCCAAACACAAAACAAGTCTTGTCCTACCCCCCACACCCTGGGATGGATTTGCACATGCCACTCCTCATCAGCAATCCCACCAACAGCCCAAATCCCTTACRTGAGGACACCTGGATTCCCAGACTCCACAGTCTCCGGAAGGAGCAGTTCTGTGGGATGGAATCTCAAKGGCAATGAGCAGACAGAAGAGCTTTTGGGATATTTGCAGTGACCAGGGCCATTTTCCAGGCTTGCTGGCCTCACCAGAGGGACCCACCAAACCTCTCTCATGCTCAGCTGGGCTGGACAAAGCAGGTCCTTGGGCAGAGCTGATGTACCACCCCTCTGAGGGCTCCAGCTCCTCTGGCTTGCACAGCCCCACTTCAGTTTTACTTTCCATTTCCATCTCCTGCATTAGGAGATCACTTCAGCTACAGAGGAAAAATATCTGAAAACCAGTTTTGACACCTAATTCTCTTGCAGARGTCRGGTGAGAARAGGTCTCAGAAAAGGAATGAGCCAYTYTAAGGATCTCRTTTTTCTCTCTGTTTTGTTCTCTCTGTTCCTCTGAGGCTCAGGATGGCAAAGAAGAACCTGAGCAGAAAACTAAAAATGAGACCTCTGGAAAAGTTCTGCTTTCTCCAAGGCTGCAAAATGCGTTCTAGAACTGATGAGCGTTTCCATCAGTGTGCTATGTAAGTGAGAGATAATTCCTGTAGTAGGAATTATTCTGGAATTATTATTATCCTGGCTGCTGGTTCCTAACCTGGTTTAACTACAGAGCCATGCCATRGTCATTTTTCCACTCCCTCACAAAATCCCCACAGAGTTCTCTTTTACCTACATTATAACATTACACGTCTAGGTAAATGGTATTTCTGACCACYATGGATTGTGTTCTCCTCCTTGTTTACATGCCAGTAAGACCACTGCTTTCTATTTCCAGTTTATCCTGTCTTTGTATGAAAATCAAGATGTAAACTGTATTCAGATCCCAAGTGTGCAGCTCAGTCCAGGTAACAGACATTTATTCCCCAGATATGGATACAGTCCTTTCTCTATAGAAAATAACTCTTTTATATTCTTCATTTAATTTTATTAAAGAAGTAATTCTGCAGGTATCCTATTTTTYCCACCAAAGTTTGGAGGAGCAAGGSAAGAGATTTTCTCCAACAAGGCCATTTTTATTTTTCTGTGTTGTTGAAATTTGTGCAATCTTTCATCTCACAGACTGCTTTTCTTCATTCCTTTTCTGGGTGAGACAATCCTCTTTGGGAAATCTGGTTCTCTGCCTCTTTCTAAAGATCAAAATTGTTGGCTTCAGTGATGTCAGTGTGTGTTCCCATTACCTGCAGGAACATCAGCACCTCAACCTTTTTTTTTTTAAATACGGGCCTTGCAGAAGAGCAGAGAATTTTGCAAACTGCCACTTACCCAGGCTACCTACTCCAGAGCCTCTGAAATTCCAGAACATTCCAACCCCCAGGTGGTTACTTCCTTTGTTTTAAATCATCAATTGGAWCTGCAACTGGGACATTCAGGCCAGGAAAAAAACCACAAAACTGGAGCAACATCTAAACTTTCTCTGACCATGGGTAGCCTGTGAAATGTGTCAGAGATTCCATGAAAAGAATGCATGAAACATTTCCACTGGAGAAAMATTGGATAAACATGTTAAAGGTCTGCAGGGAAACTGCCCCGCTCCTATCAGACATTTTGCAGGAAACCAATCCCAGTGTCTGTGAACCTGGAAGAAAACACTAAAATCTGTTTGTAAAATTCATGAAGGCAAAACACTTAATAGCAGAAAGRTTTTCTACTTTTCTTTTAATTTCGCTGTAACAATGTCTACAATACACTGACTCACAGATTAAGTGAAGGTATGAAATCACATTCTTCATACTGAGACGGGACATTCTGGACTGGTTAAACGCCCTCTCAGGAGGGGCAGAGTCCTGCACAGCCAACGAACACCTTTTGAAAGAGCCAGTGGTGGGAATTTTGGTTTGAGCAGTGGTGAGAAGAGTGAGCCTTGTCCGTGGAGATGGAGAAACTTTGCAGAGGAGGCAAAGCTCAGAGCCCCGGGAGCAGGGAGGGAAACTGAGGCACAGTGCAGTGCAGTAACTCCCGGGATGAGCAGCAAAGCTGGCCACGGGTCCTGGCTGTGGCTCTGGTCAGCTCCCAGCCAGTGCAGTGTCCCAGGTCAGTGCAGTGTCCCA
>NW_026623433.1:643023-648086 GCF_030028575.1 Malurus melanocephalus
CTCTTGGTGCCCCTCTCCCGCAGTCCCGTTGGCTCCGCTCAGTCCCGCCGCCTCCYTGCCTTCCTCCTCSTCCTTCTCCTCCTCCTCCTCGTCCTTCCTTCCTTCCGCGCCTCCCTGCCTTCCTCCTCGTCCTTCTCCTCCTCCTCCTCGTCCCCCCTGGCTGTCCCTGTGTCCCGGCCCGGCCCGGGCAGGTGCCCGAGGAGCTGCCCCTCCCGGCGGGACTGCGCCAGCTCCTTGGCGCAGCACACGGGCGTGTGGGTCTCGTAGGTGCTGTGGAAGCTGTTATAGTCCACCTCGTAGAAATCCTTCTCCAGGGTGAGCACGGGGGTGAAGCGGTGACCCCACAGCACCTCGGTGTCCATATAGGAGCTGCGAGCCTGGCAGGTCATCCCTGCGTGGAGAGAGAGGGATGTTAGAGGCAAAGCTCCCTTACGTGCTCACCCAACCACGCCTGGCACTTAAAAGCACTTTCGTGTCGTTTCCGTACCTGATTGCTCTGGGACACACAAAAGTCTTCACTTAACGGGACTCACAAAAGCCGCTATCGTGAGTAAGCTGAGCACCCAAAGGGAAAGAAATGGATTCCTGCGCATCTTCCGCCTCTAAGCCTCCCGAACTTCGTGCTCAARGCTTTGCGGACTGGCACCTCTAAGCAGCTTCTCTCTGCCTCATCCTGCTCTGCTGAGGTGTTGCTTGTGTGGCTGACACCAACAGCTCCCGATGGATCCTGCTGAACACCCACCAGCCCTGCCACTGCTGCCCAGCCCGACCCACACTGCCCTGAGCACCGGGAGCCACTGCCCTGCCCTCCGCTGGGGCTGGTCCCATCCCTGCTCCTCGGCAGCAGTGCCACAATCCCTCCTGCAGCAGTGCCACAGTTCCCTGTACAACAGTGCCACAATTCCCTGCACAGCAGTGCCACAATTCCCTGTACAGCAGTGCCACAATCCCTGTGCCAGAGTGCCACTCTTCCCTGTACAGCAGTGTCACCATCCCCTGAGCAGCAGTGCCACCATTTCCTATACCCCAGTGCCACCATCCCCTGTGCCCAAGTGCCACCACTCCCCTGCAGCAGTGCCACCATTCCCTGTGCCAGAGTGCCACAATTCCCTTCAGGAGTGCCACGATTTCCTGTACAGCAGTGCCACCATTCCCCTGCAGCAGTGCCACCATCCCCTGAGTAGCAGTGCCACCATCCCCTGAGCAGCAGTGCCACCATTCCCTGTGCCAGAGGGCCACCATCCCCTGAGCAGCAGTGCCACCATTCCCTGTGCCAGAGGGCCACCATCCCCTGAGCAGCAGTGCCACCATTCCCCTGCCCCAGTGCCACCATTCCCCTGAGCAGCAGTGCCACCATTCCCTGTGCCCCAGTGCCACCATTCCCCTGCAGCAGTGCCACCATTCCCTGTGCCCCAGTGCCACCATTCCCCTGCAGCAGTGCCACCATTCCTGGTGCACACAGCTGCACACACCCCGATGTATATCCCAAAAGGTGAGAGGTTCCCAACCAAACTGGCTTTAAATTCCCTTGGAGGGCTCAATCCCTTTTATTGATGGATTGTGGATCGAATGAGCAGTGGCCAGCATGGAACTGATGCTTGTGTGCTGCTTCTCAGTCCCAAGGATCAGAGCTTATTTCCTTCAAAAAAGTCTAAAGACAAGCTTTGCAGAGCAGGGATAAGAACACCTGTGAGCGAAACCTCCTGGAATCACCTGGCAATATCAAGGCTGACCTCTCTTCCAAACACTTGGCTGATGTTTGTCCTAATTATGTTTTGATTTTGGAATTAATTTCCAGTGAAAACCTGACCTCACAAAGCTGTACCACTGTTCTCTTGAGGAGGGTGAGGGATTGGTTTGACTGGAATACATTCAAAAWACATTCAAAACCTGCACTTGATCCATCTTCTGCCAACACTTCCCAGTCTAATTTCTGCAGCCCAGAGCACATGGACAGAAATCTAAAGTAATGCATAGGGGGAAAAAATCTCAATGTCAGATGTCAGATGCTTCAGGAAAGAATATATCCCATATTCCACTATGTGAGTTCATAAATTACTGAAATCTCAGAGTAATCAGAAAATCCTTTCCTTTAAAAAAAAAAAAAAACACCTTCATGAAAAGAGGAATATTTTGTTCTCATAATTGCTCCAGACCATTAAAAGACACCCACACAGGCAAGAGCTCTGCAAAGCTGAAAGTCTCTTACTGCTTTCTGTGGTTTAAAGCTACCAGGACAGGAGTATTTTGTTCCTTGAAAGGGGAAAAGAGGGATGGTGACACACACAATGCTGAGACATCTGCAGCTCTGTAGCACAGACTGAAAAAAACAATTTTTCCCGTCAAGAAGATCTGCAGGAGTGTTTGCTTCTGGGCAGGAACAACAAGTACAGCGTTAGTCACAGTGTTCCAGCATGCCTGCTTCCTGGGCTGGAAGGAACTGGGAAGTGCAGAGGCTGCCATGGAAAACACAGCCAGGGAATGAAAAACCTCCCCGAGTGCTGTTGCCTGAGTGAGGAGCTCTGTGCCAGTTCAGGGTCGTTCCAGGAAACTCTCAGCTTTGGGTGCAGAACTGAAGGACAGCGTGAGGCCATTCCTGCCTCGGGGGGCTCCTCAATGGGCAGCAGCAGCATTCCTGGGGTGGAGGGGTCAGCCCTCCTGYCCTGGCCAGCCCCACACTCCCTGGAACACAGGGAGAAATGCTGATTCCCCAGTCCTGGCACAGGATCCCCTGGGGAGGTGTGTCCCTGGTCATACACTGACCCCTGGGCATGGGGGTCTATTCCTGGTGTTTGGGGTGGCAGGGCTGCAGGGCTGATCCCATTTCCTGGTGCTCCCTCATGCCAGGAGGCTGGAAACCACAGCTGGGTAAAATAAACCAGTCCTTTTCCCTTCAGACAAAATCCCAAAGGCCTCCAAGAGCCTCCTGCAGCAGCAGCGAGGAAGGCAGGAGAGGAGACCCCACAGACTCCAGGGTCACTCCTGTGCATGACCCCCCTGATTCTCATCCTGCTTTGTCAAGGCTGTGTCAAGGTCTTGTGCATGAGTCCCCCAGTCCTTGTGCAATGTGGGGCCTGGGGGTCCCTAAGGGAACTCCTGCCTTGTAACCCAGGCCTGAAACAGCTCTGAAAGGAATGAGAGGGATGTGTCTTTGCAAAGAAACTGTGGGGTCTGCTGGGAGATAGAGCCAGGTACTGACAGGTGAGAGGAGCAATAGGAGGAACCATAAATTCCAGAGGAATTCCACCCATTGACACAGACTGAGTATCAGGTACTGACCCAAGGCAGGGCTAAATCCYTGGGCTGAGAGAAAAAGAACAGAGACACAAAGAATAAAAAAAGGGGGGATGCACATTAGATGGGGTCTGTGTTAGGGGTTTGGGGCAGTCTGTACCTCTCAAGTACCTCAGCAGTGGGGAAAGAGAGAGGGAAAGGTGGCCGGGAAATTGGGAGAAAAGAGGCTGCCTCTTCTAACAATTTGAGAGACCTGATGGAAATGCTCCATGGCCTCTCCCTTTATTCGAATGAAGTCACAGGACTCCTCTGTCTCCTTTTCGGACACAAACCTTTGGTGTTTGTGAATTAATTCTCCTAACAGCTCCTTCCCTGCAGGAGCACCTGAGTGAACTTGAGCTCTCAGGACACCTTCCCAGCCCTGCTTTGAGGATTCCATTAGKGCAGGAACAATGGAAAGCTTTCAACAACCAAACCCTGCTGCTGCTGGCTTCCTGCAGGAGCTGCTTCTGTAACCCCGGGGGACACTGAGCCAGCACAATAAGACAACTTGTAATTGCTCCATAATCCCATTCAAATATTCCTTTTTAGCACATGTGCAGTGGTGTTTAATTGCGTGGGGACACACTGCTTGGCAACTCCCACATCACCCAGTAAACAACACCATTGTCTCTGCTTCAAATTCCATTAAGTGCCTGCTTTGCAGGCTGCCCTGTGCTCTCCAGCCTGGTTAATTAATGCATCTGTAATGTCCCTAGCTAATTATTGCCTCTGTGCCTGTGAAAAGATGACAGAAGAGGTGTGGAAACAATAAACCTTATTTTTATTAAGAGCACATGGACTCAGCCGCTTGCTGCTGGAACACAACGTGCGCCCCATGCTCGGGGCTCACCCTACAGAGGGGCACAGCAACCCCCAGACTCAGAGCTCTGTGTATCCCTGGAAAAATCACCTGTTAATTGCAGGATTCTTGTGTATCTGACTCCATGGGATGTCTCGGGTATAGGGAATCATTTGCTCCCATCCACCAAGYAGAATCAGAATTCAGAATAYCCTGAAKGGGAAGGRAGCCACAAAGATCACCRAGCCCAACTCCTGGCTGCAAACAGACCCAGATCTGGGTGCCACAGCAGCTTTGCCATCCCTGCTGTTCCACATCACTTGTGCAGCCCTAAAGCACTGACACCGGGGAGAACAAGGACTCAAGGGAGATTTCCAACTCTCCAAATTGCTTGCAGAATTAACCATGGTACATATGGCCCTAATAGAGGCTGTTAATCCTTTTCTTAAAGAAGATATAACTACACATTTTGTATTTAAATGGTGCAGATATAGAGAAGTGGCATTTGGGGGTTTCATTTAAATAAACTTCATGCCAAAACAAATAGAGAGTCCCAGAATGGTTTGAGTTGGAAGGGCGTTAAAGAATATTAAACATTGACATCTTCCACTGTCCCAGGGTGCTCCAAGCCCCAATGTCCAGCCTGGCCTTGGACACTCCAGGGATCCAGGGGCAGCCACAGCTTCTCTGGGCACCCTGTGCCAGGGCCTGCCCACCCTCACAGGGAAAAATTCCTTCCCAATATCCCATCCATCCCTGCCCTGTGGCAGTGTGACCCCATTCCCTGTGTCCTGTCCCTCCATCCCTTGTCCCCAGTCCCTCTCCAGATCTTCTGGAAACTCTTTAGGCAATGGAAGGGGCTCTGAGCTCTCCCTGGAGCTTTCTTTTCTGAACAATCTGAACAATCTCAGATGTCTCCTCATAGGAGAGCTGCTCCATCCCATCATCTTCATTTTCCTTTGTTCAGTCCAAGTGGATGTACTTGAAG